>NC_140157.1:0-516382 GCF_964035555.1 Netta rufina
TACATGGACGGGCACCACGTCAAGGTTTGTGGGGCGGGGGGGGGGAGGAGAGGTTTTGGGGACCTCGGGGGGGGGGGGTTTCTGAGCTCCCTGCCACCCCCTCGCTGTCCCTTGTCCCCCCCCCCAGGACATCTCGTGCCTCAACAGAGACCCCGCCAAGGTGGTGGTGGTGGATTGCCGCAAGGAGGCCTTCTGCCTGCAGCCCTACAACGGGCTGGCGCTGCGCCGCTGGGACGGCAGCTCCGACGACCGCGCCCTCTACGACCTGGCCGCCTTCCTTAAAAGTGAGCAAAAAGCCCCAAAGCGCCCCAAACCAACCCTTCCCTATCTCCTCTATCTCCTCACCCCCCCCCACTTCCCCCTTTTTGTTCTTTTTTTTTTCCCCCCCCCCCCCCCCCCCGTAGCCATCGCGCTGAGCGGGGTGGAGGACGTGCGCGCGGTGCTGGAGAACTACGCGCTGGAGGACGACCCGCTGGCCGCCTTCAAGCGGCGCCGCTCGCAGCTGGAGGAGGTCGTTTGGTTTCGGGGACGTTCGCCGGGTTTTTTTGGGGTGGGGGGGGGGGCCCCCCGAAAAAAGGGTTTGACGGGGTTTTTGGGGTCTCGTTGCAGGAGGAGCAGCAGCGGCTGGCGGAGCTGGCACAGGGCAAGAAGCCGCCGGGGCTCTTCCTGGGCACCCTCGCCCGGCGCCTCTGGCCCCACTCCAAGCAGCAGTGACGCCCCCGACCCCCCCCCCGCCTCGTCCCCGACCCCCCCACATTGTCGCCGACCCCCCCCCTATTGTCACCGACCCCCCCTCACTGCGTCCTCAGCTTTTATTTGTATTTTTTTGGGGGTGGGGGTTGGTTGCACCCCGCAAGGGGGGGGGAAATAAAAGGAGTTGGCGGAGGTGGGGGCGCTGCGTGGTGATTTTGGGGGGTGGGGGGGGGACACACACACACAGCGGGGGTCCCCTCCCCTTGTTTGGGGTCTTTATGAGGGGGAGGGATTGTGTTCCTCTGGTTTGGGGTCTTTATGGGGGGGGGGGCTATGTTCCTAAAATTTGGGGTCTTTATGGGGGGGTTGCATCCCTAAAATTTGGGGTCTTTGGGGGAGGGGTGGCAGAGGGTTGCATCCGCCCGATTTGGGATCTTTATTGGGGGGGCTGTGTCCCTAAAATTTGGGGGGGGGGGGGGAGACTGTGTCCCCAGGATTTGGGGTCTTCGGGGGTGGTGGTAGGGAGCTGTGCCCCCCCCCCCCCCCCCTTTTGGGGGTGGGCTTTGGGAGGGGGTTGGGCTTTGGGGTCTTTATGGGGTACTCCCCCCCCCCTCTTGGGGGTGGGCTTTGGGGTCTTGCCTGGGGGGGGGGTTGTGGATGGTAGGGGGCTGTGCCCCCCCCCCCCCCCCCCCCCCCCATTTGGGGGGGTGGGCTTTGGGGCGGGCTCTCCCCTGGCCCTTCCCTCCCCAAGGAGTTCCTGGGGGCAGGGGGGGGTCGGGCTCAGACCCCGCTGAGCGTCGGGACCACCAGGCTGGGACCCCCCCCCCCCAGCACCAGGCCATGGCCCCGCTGCTCCTGGCTGCCCTCCTGGCCCTGCTCTGCCCCCCCCCGGTGAGAGGGGCCGGGGGGGTCTCTTCAGGAGGCTCTCGGTGGATTTATTTTTTTTGCGGGGGGGGGGGGGTCCCGGGGGGTGTTTTGGGGGTCTTTGCCCTCAAAGTTTGCAGTGGAGGGTCTTTGGTGGGGGGGGGGGAATTGGAAGAGTTGTGCCGGGGGGGGGGAGGGCGTATTTGGGGTGCTGGGGGGGGTGTAATTGGGGACATGGGGGGGCTTTTGGGGTGCTGGGGGTGGATTTGGGGGTGCTGGGGGGGGCCTTTGTTGTGCTGGGGGGGTGTAATTGGCAACATGGGGGGGTCTTTGGGGTCCTGGGGGGCGTATTGGTGGTGCCGGGGGGGGCTTTCAGGGAGCTGGGGGGGCTTTTGGGGGTGCTGGGGGGGTGGATTTAGGGACGGGGGGGTGGGGGGGGGCTTTTGGGGTCCTGGGAAGGGGCAAATCCCAATGGGTGTTTTAGGTTTTCCTGGGGGGGGGGGGCAGCTCTGGGATGTTTGGTGCTCCCCAAGGGGGGGGGGGGGGGGGGGGGCATTGGGGTCTTACCCGGGGGTCCTCGATGCCCCCCCCCCCCCATGCAGGTGCAGCCCGGGGGGGTGCTGGAGCTGCGGGTGCTGTCGGCGTGGGGGGGCCCCGGGGGGGCCGTGCGGGGGCCCCCCCCTCCTGCCGCCTCGTCTTTCACCTCTGCTTGCGCCCCCCCCGGGGGGGATCGGCTTGCAGCCTGGGGGTCGCTCACAGCCCCCCCCGGGCCCCCCCCCCAGCCCGGGCGCCCCCCGCCTGCTCCGCTTGCCCTTCGCCTTCCCCTGGCCGGTGAGGACCCCCCCCGTGCCCCCCCCCACCCACGGAGCCGAGACCTTGGCTCCCTATAAATACCCCCCCCCAAAAAAATCTGGTCCCTAGGACCCCATAGACTTGACCCCCCCGCCCCATTTTTTGCCCCCCCCCCCCCCCGAGCAGGGCACCGTGTCCCTCGTGGTCGAATCCTGGCGGCTGGATGAGGCCAAAGGGCCTGGGGGTGAGTGGGGGGGGGGGGGACGGACAGAGGGTGCTGGGGGGGGGGGCACAGACACTATTGCTTTTATTTGGGGGGGGGCACAAGGATTTGGGGGTGGGAGGTGGGAGTTTGGGTGTTGTAAATGGTAATTTGGGGGGGAGAGGGGGCAAGAAGAGAAAATGTTCAAGTTTGGGATTGGGGGGGGGGGTCCATAGGATGCTGGGGGGGGGCACAGACCCTATTGATTTTATTTGGGGGGGGGGGGGACACACAAGGATTTGGGGGGGGGAGGTGGGGAGTTTGGATGTTGCAAATGGGCATTTGGGGGGGAGGGGCAAGCAGAGGAGAAAAAGTATGGGGGTTGTGGGGGGGGGGGGGAAATGGGACCCCGTGGGCACATTGGGCGGGGGGGGGGGACTTTTTTTTTTTTTCTTTTTTTGGGGTGCGGGGGGGGCTGACGGCTCTTGCAGCTCCCCAGGGCCGGCTGCTGGGCCGAGCGGTGGCGAGGGCAGCGCCTGGCGCCGGGGGGGGCCGTGGCGGGGGGGGGGCGGGGGGGGGGGCTGCGCTTCGGCACCCGCCCTGCGCTGCCGCCCCCCCAGCCCGCGGCCCCCGCTGCCTCCCCCCCGTGCCCCCCGGCCGCCCCCCTGCCCCCGCCGCTGCCCCCCCCTTCCCCGCCGCCTGCCGCCGCCCCCCCCCCAGCCCAGCACCGCCGTTGCTGGCCCCCCCCGCTGCTGCCCCCCCCGGGAGTGCCCAGCGCCCCCCCCCCTCCTCCCCGGCATCCCCCGATGCCTGTCCCCAGGCTGGGGGGTGCAGGGGAGACGGCTGGGGCTGTGCCCCCCCCGGTGCCAACAGCACGGTGAGTGACACCTCGGGGACCCCCTTGGGACCCCCCCCCCCCCCCGGGTCACCTCTGGGACCCCCTTTGGGGACCCCCCCCATACCACCTCTGGGACCCCCTTTGGGACCCCCTTGTGCCACTTCTGGGACACCCCCCCCCATATCACCTTTGGGACCCCCCCCGTACCACCTTCGGGACCCCCCCGGGTCACCTCTGGGACCCCCTTGTGCCACCTTCGGGCCCCCCCCCCCCCTCCCTATGTCACCTTTAGGACCCTCCCCCCGTGCCACCTTCCCTGGGGCTTTTAGGCCTCCGTGCTCCCCCCCGGGGATGCTTTCGGTGACCCCCCCCACCCCCCCACCAGGTCTTTAGGAGCGACCTGGGGGGGCCGCGCTGCGACCCCCCCCTCCCTGGGGCGCCCCCCCGTCCCCGAGAGCCCCCGAAGCGGAGCCGGTGCCAGAGGCGTCGCCGTCGCCCTGCGCCCTTGGGCCCTGCTTTAACGGGGGGGGCCTGCGCCCCCGCGCCCCCCCCCCGGCACCGGCTACAGCTGCCGCTGCCCCCCCGGCTTCCACGGCTCCAACTGCGAGCGCCGGGCCGACCGCTGCGCTGACAGCCTCTGCCAGAACGGTGAGGGGGGGGGAGGGGGGCCGCTGGGACCCCCTGGGTGCCCCCCCCACTGGGACCCCTCCTGCTGGGACCCCCTGGGTGCCCCCCCCCACTGGGACCCCTCCTGCTGGGACCCCCTGGGTGCCCCCCTCCCCCCCCCGCTGGGACCCTCCTGCTGGGACCCCCTGGGTGCCCCCCCCCCCCCCCCCCGCTGGGACCCTCCTGCTGGGACCCTCCCCAGTGTGATTTCCCCACTGGGACCCCCCCCCGGGTGCCCCCCCCCCCCCCGACTGTGATCCCTCCCAGTGTGCCCCCCCCAAGTCCCTCTTTCTCCCCTCCCCATGCCCATCTCTCAGCCCCCAAGCCCCCTCTCTTCTGCCCCAGACCCCCTTTCTCCCCCCCCAGACCCCCTCAATCCCCCCCCCAGGCCCACTTTCCCCCCCCGAAGGCCCCTCTCCTCCGCCCCAGACCCCCTTTTTCCCCCCCAAGACCCCCTCAATCCCCCCCCACTGACCCCCTCTCTGCCCTCCAGACCCCCTCTCCCCCCTCAGACCCCCTTTCTCCACCCCCAGAACCCCTCAACCCCCCGAGACCCCCTCTCTCCCCCCCACGGCCCCCTTCCCAACCCCCAGACCCCCCTCAACCCCCCCAGACCCCCTCTCTCCCCCCCCAGGCCCCCTTTCTCCCCCCCACAGCCCCCTTTCCACTCCCCCCAATCCCCCTCTCCCCCCCCCACCCCTCCCACCCCCCCTAATCCCCCCCCCCAAACTCCCCATGCGCCCCTCCATCCCCGACCCCCATCTCTTTCCCTCTTCCCCCCCCCACCTTCCCCGCACCCGCAGGCGGGCACTGCCTGGACCTGGGGGGCCGCGGCGTGCTCTGCAGGTGCCGCCCGGGCTTCTCGGGCCCCCGCTGCGAGCACAACGTGGACGACTGCAGCCCCAACCCCTGCGCCAACGGCGGCACCTGCGTGGACGGCGCCAATGCCTTCACCTGCTCCTGCACCCTGGGCTACGCCGGCGCCCGCTGCCGCCTGCGCGCCGACGCCTGCGCCTCGGGCCCCTGCCTGCACGGTGCCACCTGCTACACCCACTTCTCCGGCCACGTCTGCGCCTGCCCCCCCGGCTTCATGGGCCCCCGCTGCGAGGGAAGAGGTTGGGGGACCCCCGGCCGCTCCTCGCCGCCAGCCCCCGGCGCCTTTGGCTGTCGCCTGCGCCCTCCCCGTCGCCCTCCTGGGGCCCGGGCTCGGTTTGATGCTGGCGGCCCGTGGGTGGAGGCGGCGGGCGGCGGGGGGGGAGAGGTGAGAGTGAGGGGTACGGGGGGGGGGATGCGGGGCAGCTGGGGGGCGCGGGGGGACAAGGGGGAAGCTGGGGGTCCTGGGGGGACAACTGGGGGCAAGTGGGGGGACGCACGGCTGATGTGTTTTTTCTCACCAGCAGCCGAACTCTGGAGCCAGGGGGGGGTCCTGGGGTGAGCCCCCCAGGGACAGAGCAGCCTCTGCCACCCCGGGCCTCGGCCACACAGGTGAGGATGAGGACCCTGTGCTCGGAGCGTAACTGCCCCTTCCTCATCCTCTTCTTCTTCTTCTTTAACCCTCCCGGCACCTTCCAGGTCTGAGGCGGCGGTGATGGACCCCACGAGACACCAGAGAGGGCTTTGGAGAAGGAGGGGAGGGGTTTTTTGCTGGTACCGGGACGTCTGAGTCCCAATACTGTTTCAGCCCCGATATTGTGATGTTTGTGTCCCAATACTGAGAGTTTGTGACCTGATACTGGGACACTCGTGCCCCGATACAAGGCCGTTTGTGTCCCAATACTGGGACATTTGCGCCCTGGTATCAGGATGTTTGTGCCCTGATACCAAGACTTTGTGCCCCGATACTGGGATGTTTGTGCCCCAATATCGGGATGTTTTTGTCCTGATACTGAGAGTTTGTTCCCCGATATCATGAAGTTTGTGCCCCGATATCATGACGTTTGTGTTCCAATACTGGGACATTTGTGCCCCGATATTGGGACGTTTGAGCCCCGATACCGTACCATTTGCGCCCCGATACCAGGATGTTTGTGTTCCAATACCGAGAGTTTGTGCCCCGATATTGGGGTGTTTGTGACCCGCAATCAGGACATTTCTGCCCCAATAAAGTCCTTTGAGAGGCTGTTGCTGTGGGGATCGCAGCAGTGTTGGTGCTCTCTTTTTCCCTGGAGGCGCTGCGCGTGCTTGAGGAGGGGGCACTGGGGGGGCACACACAGTGGGGACAGGAGCCGTGGGCTGGGGCCGAACGAGTCCCACGTGGGGCTGATGAAAGTTGTGCAAAAAATCCCAATAAGTTTTCCAGACAGGGTGATCCGTGAAGCTACATTCCCTATTTCTGATGCTGATTTCTCATGATTTCTCCATTTCCTCGCTGGCTGAGTACTACAGGTTCACAACCTACTCAAAGACTTTTCTATACCCTATATGAATAATTTTATTTTATTTATTTTATTTGACCGACCGTTTAATTTCTCCCTTTTTTCTTTCCGTTCTTCTCCCATGCCTAGAGGGCCTGTGATTTTCGGTTTTACTGATTTTGCCTCTTTTTCTGAGCCGTCCTCCTTACTTCAGGACCGTGGGACCTTCCCCTTACCTGTTTCACATCCTGCTGTGCCACAGTCCTGCCTGCGTGATCCCTTTGGAATACAAAGCCACCTTCTACTGCAAAAACACTGCTTCCTTCCTCGCACTTGCCACCCCGCTGATGTCCTTGTCACCCCCTCAATAGCCCCCCCTTGCCCGTTAGATGTCCCAATGAGGGGGGGGCAATTTGCACCTCCACCCCCCTGCTGCGCATCAAAAACCCACCAACACCTCCCAGATGACCCTAAATAAGGGAGGTTTGGCGAGAAAAACACCAGCAGGAAAAAGGGGGGGGGGGGGGGGGGGGGAAGAGCAATGCTACCCCCCTGGGAGGGATGCAAAGCCCCACCGGAGCCCTCAAAAATGGGGGAAAACAGCAGGAAAAGGGGACAGATGGAGCATAAAGGGTGCTGAGCTCCTAAGGGTGGGAATGGGATTGTTATAAATGAAGTCTCAACTCAATCTAAATTTTATAATATTGATAAAACAAATATTTCTAAAAGGTAGAAAAGGCAAGTAAACAGCTCTGGGTGTGTGGGAAGTCTACGCTTCACCAACATGCACACACGAACATCAAACACTCTAAATATACAGAACATTGCTTTACATACTAAACCCGAGTATGCCTATACATATGTACAATCAGGAAAGGTAACAAACAATCCTTTAAGTTCCATAACTTACTAAAATTGAGTACGCCTATACATATGTTCAATCAGAAAAGGTAACAATCCTTTAAGTTCCATGACTTAACAGTCTCCATTTTCCGTTCCTTTTGAACAATATGTCTTGCTTTAAGTTGTCAAGCAACTCAGTCTTCAGGCCTTATGTATCCTGTTCTTCCCAGATCGAAGAAAAGCATATCCATCTCCTTTTCAAGGCCATAGGGCCTGGGCCAAAAGGCACGTCCGGGTCACCAGGGGTGTAACAGCAAAAGCCTTCGATGGCTGTAGCAGCAGAGGGGCCCATGGCGTAGCAGTCGGATCAGTGAAGGAGCCCGCAGCTCCCTCACTGTCTGGCAAACCACATGCTTCTGGCTGTGGTCCCACAGGGCTCTTTAAGGCCTCAGAGACTGCTCGCCAGGTGCCGAGCAATCCCACTGCAACCTTGCCGTTTTCAGTTGCAGAGTCCCACACCTTGCAATCAGTTTGGTCCCTTGTTTCAGGATCACAAACTGTCCTATCGTTAATAAGGAGAATAAGCTGTAAGGTTACCAGGACAGTCTGTTCCTAAGGACATATGATTCCCCATAGTGCGCAACTGCTGACCAGCGAGAGGCAGTTGTGTGCTGGTTCCGCTTCTCTCGGCTCGAGCTTCTCTCCAGCTCCAGTGCGCCTGTTACCAGCGACTTTCTGTGCGAGCTTCTCTGAGCAGTTTGCTGAGTTTGGCCAAACCTATCTTCATGAGGCAATCAAAATGCCTGTTCCCATCCTGGTCTCTATTCTGCCAGCCTGTTCCTCTTCACTCCTTTTTTCTGCTTCTTTATTGATGTAACTTCATCGTGCTGCCTTTTTCTTTTTTATCTTGAGGGCAGGCTCCCCTCTTATACCCTTCTCTCCACAGCAGTTCTTTTCAAAACAACTTTTCATTGGTCAAACAACTTTGAATGTAACAACAACAGCAAACACCCAGAAACATCCATGCCTTACTGGCTGGAGAACAAGAAACCCCAGACTGCATGGAGTCTCCTGAATCACCCTTCTTTGTTCCCTCTAAACTCTTTTATATTCCTGATGGCCTCGTCATTAAGAGTCTCATGTTATCTCAACCATGGGGCTTTCCAACCCCCACGGCCACATTCCCAAATCTCCCCCTTCTTTATTAATATCAACCATTTTCTCAACACGAATTACCACTCCATATATAACACCAGTACACCCCCTCCACACCAGTAACCCCCTCTCCTCAGTCCCAGTATCTCCTTGGTTCCAGTACCCACCCCTCACTCCCAGCATTCCTCCCCCATCCCCGTAGCACCCCCCTCAGTGCAGGTACCACCCCCCTCATCCCCCATCCCAATGCCCAGTATCACTCCCCCAGCCCAGTAGCGCCACTTTCCCCCATACAAAAGTGCTCTCAACAGAAGCCTTTGGGTACATCTGAACTCCCCTGCGGAGCCTTTACGCAACCCCACAGGCAACAGGACTCTGCGCCTTCTCTCCATCTGACCTGGAACTGCCCTGCCTGGCACATGCTCATGCTCTACCTGATGGACCCAACCCCCCTGCCTGACCGTGACCAATCCTGAAAAGTCCCATCTGCTGCAACGACTTAAAAGCACAGACCCTTGCCCTGTGTGTCCATTCACAACCCCTAAACATATCGCTTGTCCCCCAGCTTAGCTTGGCAATGCTGGGAGGCAGGTTCCATCCTCATCAAGGAACACCAAGGCTAACCAGGACATGGCTTCAGGTACGAGCCTCCTCTTCACCTGCAGAAATAAAGTGCCATCGGGAACTGGCACGCCAGCCAAACTTCTTCCAATGCAACACCCTCCTCAGAAGCAGAATGGTAGTCAACCGACCTGCTCTGCTACTGTACTGGGTCTGGCTGGAATGTTAACTTTCCCGGCAGCAGCCCATACAGTGCCGTACTCTGTACTTGTAGCTGGAACAGCAGTGTTATCACACCAGTGTTGTGTCTACTGCTGAGCAGCAGTGGCACAGCATTGGGCCTTTCTCTAACCCTCCTAGGGGGTGGGCAAAAAGTGAGGAGAGAAACATCACTAGGGCAGCTGACCTAAACCAATCAAAGGGATATTCCATACCATGTGGTGTCACACTCAGCAATAAAAGGTGGAAACAGGAAGAAGAGGGGAGGGGTGGGCTCTCGTTGGGAAAACGTCGGTCCTCCTCTTGAACACCGGCTGCGTGTGTTGAGGCCTTGCTTCAAGGACGTGGTCAATCATGGCTCATTTGTGGGAAGTAGAGAGTAATTTATTTCCTCTGCACTTCCATATAGCCTTCATTTGTTTTGTTTGTTTCTTTTCCTCCCTTCTTTTTATTTTTCCTTTTCCCCTCCCTTTTCCCCTTTCCCTTTTTATTTCCCCTTAGTTAAATTGTTTAGTTCATGGTAGTCTTTATTTAATTATTACAATTATTTCCCTTTAATTAAATTATCCTTATCTCAACCCGTGAGTTGTTCTTTGCTTTACTTCTCCCCCTCCTCATCTAAAGGAGAGGGAGTGAGAGACCGGTTGTGGGGTTTAGCTGCCCAGCACGGTAAAACCACCACAGCTACTCAAGTCAGACAGACAACTTGCTGGACAACTCCCCGCCGCCCCCTGCCAACCACCCCCAACACACAGTATTTGCCCCTTGATTTAATTCTCAGGGGTCAGAATCCATCCTCAGTGTGGACCACAGAGGCCAACTAGGATGTCGACAGATTCTTCTTCATGCCCTGAAAAGAGGAGTCACCCAGAGGTGGACCGATAGACTACCAAACCAAAAACCATTCCCATTTTCCATCTTTTCTCCACTCACCTTCCCGATCAAGGTTTAGTGCATCCATTCACCATGCCAAGCCAAAGTCACATGGGTTAGACCAAAGAGAAAGAACAGACAAACGTGACAATCCACAAAACAGCCTATACCCACCCCTCTTGTTTTCTCCCCTACCCCAACAGCCAAGAAGCCCCAGAGCCACGTGCCCCAACCCAGTACCACTGCTTTGCTCACCTAACATCCCAAGGAGATGCATCACGCTCCCAGCTCCTCTAGCGCTCCCAGCATCTCCAGCATTTCAGGAACTGGAACCGCTGATGCCTGGCGTGACACAGGAACACGGCAGAAGATGAATGCTGCCATCACAAGGTTCTTGCCAAGCCTGCCTGCCAGGCAAAACAGACTAACAAAACCAACTGACCAACTCATGGCCCACAGTGCCATCCACTCATCCTCATGCCTTGTTCAAATTTCCAGCTTAGTCCGTGCCTATGCCCTGGGCTATGAGAAACAAAGAGAGAAGGTCATATCCATGATAGACACACAAACAGTACAGCTCCTTGCAGAGGACTCAAGCACAGAGACCAGAGACAGAAAAAAAACCCTCAGGTCCACAAATGCCAAAAGGCCATGAATACACAGATGCCCCGATAGAGGGAATCACAGACTTATCCTTTACAGCTGAAAAAGGTGACCCTGCTCAGTCTCTTGGTAATATTGTGCCTATGTGGTCAAGACTCTTGCATTGCATACTGAAGCTCTTTGTGAATCCTCTGGAGAGTTACACAAATGGCTTGATCTATCTTGAGATCAAAACATAACCCAAAACCAGAAGCGTACCCCACCGTGTCCCAAAACCAAGTTAGCCAGCAACTTCTGCTAAATATCCCTCTACTAAGGGAATTCCAAGCACTTAGAATCTAGCAGGCTACAAGGTCTAAAAAATTTACAGCCAGCAAAACAGCAGGAAAAAGCTCCAAAAATATAACAAACTGTTCCTAACCCTGAAAAAGACTACACCTTAGGAGCCTACTGCTGCTGTTTTCAGATACATACTGGCACAGGGAACTTGGATGATACATTTTCCCTAAGCCCTGCTCTACATGTATCACTTTACCACCAAGGCTGTAACTTTGACAGTATTTGACACACAGGTGAAGACATAAGGTCACATTCACAGTAAGCCCTGTTATTCTGGAAAAATCACAAGGAATCTAGAAGCACAAAGCAAACACACAAAGTAACATCGTCATCCTATCCGTAAACATGCTATAAGAATTACTCACCTGAAGAAGAGCTGCATGCAATAAAGGCACCTACTACTATATAGATTGCTTTGCTCTAAAAGCTACTAGCTGTTACCTCAAAAAGACTTGCTTACCTCTCTCAACTTGGAAATGCATCAGCCCACAGACTCTGACCCACCTAAAGAACCCTGCAACAAGCTAAAGGAAAAACAAAGCACTTACCCTAAAGAGCAGCTCGGGCATAAGGAGCTCTGATGGGATGCCTGGGACTCGTATACCATTACACCCTGCCTAGCACTCCACTCCAGTCACCTGGGAAAGGGGAAGGGCAAAGCACAAAAAGGGAGAAAGTGATAAAGAGAACAGGAGGAACAGCAGATGTTTTTTGTTTGTTTGTTTGTTTGTTTTTTAGTTTGGTTTGGTTTGGTTTGGTTTTAAATATGGTTTAGCTCAACAGAATGCAGAGTGCAGACAAGAGAACTGGGCTATTCCTAGAAGCAACAATTCCCGTGGTTTTGCTTCAGATTTGAATATTGAAAGGACAATATGGCCAAGCAAGTAACTGAAAATATTTCAACTGAAATTAGCCCAAACCTTTCTTTATATATACAAATATAACCTCAGAGCCCGCAGCCACATGGAAAGTGGTGACTGCTAGCTATTTTAGTCATAGCAATCACAAAGCAGTTGAGTTTAAAATCTTTGGCAAATCTAGGGGGTTGCTGCGCGCTACTGCAAGGACCAGAGTGAGGAGAAGCTGAATGAAATCCTCAGCGGTGAGTGAGGGCAGTGGGGGGTGTGCTAGGGCTGGGGGGACAGCGGCAGAGGCCCCCGTGCCTTGCCCTGCTCCAGGGAAATGCTGAGGAGGGCGGAGGAGCAACGCAGGCATAGGAACGAGGGAGAGGAGACGGGGTGGCCTGTGGTGTCAGGGAATGGCCTCCCAGCCTGGAGCTGGGCAGTGCCGCTGAAAGGGTTGAGTGTCCCTGAGGAAGAGTCAGGGGAAAGGGCAGTAAGGCTGACAGAAGGTGGGAGCCTGTTGTAGAGCACGCAACCAGGACGAAGAGGGAGATGAAACAGCCTACAAGCAGCTAGGAGCAGGGTCATGATTGCTAGCCCTTGCTCTCATGGGGAAGCACAATAGCGAGAGGAAAGAGTCCACGAGATTCCTGGAGTGTGTGAATCCTCCCAAGGGATGGAGGCAGGTGGTGAGGGAAACAGCTTGTGAAGGTGCCCCACTTGACCTGTGTTGCGCGGGTGGGGAAGGACTGGTGGGTGCATTTGGGACATTGCTGAGCAGCAGCTTTCAACAGATTCCTTTGTCCCTCCTGCTCCTCCTGGCCTGGGGAAGAGTCGAGTGGGGCTGGCATGGTCTGCAGGGGATGCCTGGGGATCTCTGCAAGGAGTGGGTTTTCATCTCTGCTCTTCTTTCTTTTGCAGCCCTCCAGCCTTCAGACAGCGACCCGGAACCCATGGTCCGTTCCCTGGCAGTTCAAACCACCCTGATCCTGACGTCAAGGCATAACACAACGTCAGGACGGAGATTTCCACTGCTGTGGTGCTGCTAGCCCCACAGCAGTCCTCAAAAGAGCAATATATATTTTAATAGAACTAGGTTGTTGTCTCATTATTCCAGCAGCTCCTTCAAAGTGACTCGGTGCCACCCAGGAGATCAAGGTAAAAGATGTTTCTAGAAAGCTCACTTGCCCCGTAAGGCCCTCTGAGCATCATCCATTATTGTTCTGTCCTGACAGAATCTGCTAAGTGGCACACCAAAATGGGAGGGACTGTGTGCTAGTGAGATCCTTCTGCCTGCTCCATGCCACGCTGGGTACACTGGAGCACATTTGGAATGTTTCTGCACTGATGCACCCAGCAGGAGGGACAAGCAGGAGGAGCTGGAAGCTTCAGCTCCGTCCCAGAACAAGCGAGACTTGGTATGCTGTGATGGGCAGTTATGGGCTCTTCAGGAAGGATAGGCAGGGAGGTGAGGCAAGGGGCTGGCACAAGGACGTGGCTGAGAGCCTCTGGGTAAGGATTAAGGGAGAAACCAATCACGTGGATGTTGCAGTGGGAGCTTGCGATACCAATGAATTATTCGCTAAGGAACTAAGAGAGACCTCTCTTAGCTCAACTGCCCTTGTCCTGACGGGGGACTTCAGCTTGCCAGACATTACCTGGGAAGACCACACAGCTGATGCAAGCAGGTCCAGGAGATTCCTCATACACCTTGATGACAACTCCTTGGTACAGCTACTGAGGGAGACAACAAGGAAAGGTGCCATCCTAGACCTGTTGCTTGTGAACACAGAGGGTGCGGTGGGTGAAGTGGTGATGGGTGGCCATCTTGGCCATAGCAATCATGAAGCAGTTGAGTTTAAAAATCTTTGGCGATAGGAGGAAAACTGCCAGTACACCTGCTTTTGGCAGGGGGGTTGGACCCGATGATCTCTTGAGGTCCCTTCCAACCCCTCCAATTCTGTGAACTTTGGACACGGGGAGGGCAGAATTCAGGCTGCTCAGAGAGCTACTTAGGAAGATCCCCTGAGAAGCTGTTTTGGAAGGTATCGGGGTCCATCTTTTTAAGCACGACCTCCTAAGAGCACAGGAGCAGGCGATTCCAAAATGTCGGAAGTCAAGCAGGCGGGGCAGGAGGCCAGCTTGGCTGAGCAGGGATCTTCTTCTAGAGCTTAAGTGGAAAAAGAAATTGTGTGGCCACTGGAAGCAAGGTTGTGTGAAATGGCAGGGCTACAGAGGTGCTCTTTGCCTCTGTCAGGAGAAAATTCGTGCAGGCAAAGCTCAGGGGTGAAGCTGGCTAGTAGTGTGGGCGACAACGCAGATATATACATTAATCTGTGTATTGAAGATGTGAACTGCAAAAGGAGGGCTAGAGGAAACATTGGTCCGTTACTTGCTGAGGATGGTCACGTCACAAACACAGACATAGGCGAAGCAGAGCCATTTAATGCCTTTTTTGCCTCTGTCTTCAAGAGCAATGATGTGCTCTGGGACCCACGGGGCCCAGAGTTGGGGGGCCATGAGTGCGGTAACAAAAACCTCCCAGCTAAACCCACACTGGATGCATATGAGTCTACGGGGCCTGAAGGGATTCATTCCAGGGTTCTCAGAGGGCCGACTAATGTCCTTGTGAGACTTCTCTCAATTATTTTTCAATGGTCTTGGGAGCCCAGAGAGGTCCAAGATGACTGTAGGCTGGCAATCATTGTGACAGGTTTCAAGAAGGGCAAGAAAGAAGAGCCCGATAATTACAGATCCGCCAGTCTCTCTTCAGAGCCTAGTAAAAATACGGAGAAACTGTTCTGGGTGTTATTGAAGAACACCTGAAAGACAATGCAGTCGTTGATCACAGCCCACACGGGTTCATGAGGAGAAAGTCCTGTTTAACAAACTTAATTTCCTTTTATGACAACATCACCCATCTAGTTGACCAAGGGATGCCAAGTTTTGGATTTCCATCAAGTTTTCAGTACTGTTTCTCTCAGTATCCTTCTGGACAAAATGTCCATTGTACAGCTAGATAAACACATGCTGTTTAGGGTGAAAAGTTGGCTGATGGGTTGGGCTCAAGGGGTTATAGAAGTGGGGTTGCATCAGGCTGTTGACCAGTCCCTAGTGGGGTTCCCCAGGGTTCCACTTTAGGGCCAGCAAAAGAGGCTGGAGAGCAGCCTTGCAGAAAGGGATCTGGGGGTTTTGGTCGACAGCAAGTTGAATATGTGTCAGAATTCAGCCTGGAGGAGAGCGAGGGGAGGCCTCCTGGCGGCCTGCAGCTCCCTCACGAGGGGAGTGGAGGGGCAGTGTGGCATTTAGGGGTGTAGCCGATTAACTGTTACGGGTCCGGTCAGATTCAGGGTACTGAACTATCACAATCACAGATTCACCAATAACGCATTAACCGTTAGGGGTCTGGTTGGATTCAGAGCACTGAACTACCATGGTCACGGATTCACCAATAACGTATAACCACCCTTACTCTAGTCGCATTTAATGAGAACTATCACAACTAGGAACAATGCAATCAAGTGCAGTTTAGTACAGCAACAGGTACACAGGTTCTTTGGATTGCCGGCGATAGTTACTGTCTGCAAAAGCAAGCTAGCATGTATGAAATACAGAGGTGACACAGGTGCGCAGCCTGGAAATGAACGCGTTAAAAGGCACAAAGACTCTATAGAGATTCCCAAGTTTCCGCAGAGACACACGATATAACCTAGTGTTCAAATCTCACCCAAAGGCGTCCCAATGGGGGAGAAGAGAGGCTCAGCCCGTCGACTGATCCCAGGAGTCAGGAGGTCCTCAGGATGGTGTATTCCCTTGGGATGGCATCTCCCCTGATGGTGGTATCTTCCCTAATGATGGCATCTTCCCTAACAATGGTATCTTCCCTGACACAACCTCTCTCTTAGGCCAATTTATGAGGTGGAGCTTGAGTGACTGTAGTCAAGCATATTTTAGTTATGATTGGTGAAAAGGTTTCTTGTCTCTGTTTACAGTAATAGGCTCTGAGAAATTCAGAGTACATGCTCAGTGAGGGGTGGTCGCACCTTGGAAGCAGGTAGCTTTTGGGATGGGGGTGTGTTTTGGCATTTTAATGATATAATAATGAGCAAAAGTACATTAGAGTACAGCATTTGTCAAAACATGACAGGTCGTTGGCTCAGGGTAGCAAAAAAGTGCAGCTTATTGGTCTCAGCGTACGCAGGAACAATCGAGTCCCCACCTGGTCACAGAGCCCAACCGTGGTGTCTCCACTCTGCTCTACGCTCCATACTGCTCCTTAGAGCTAGCACACCAGGTTCCCCCAGCGCAATAGCATCCAAGGTTGGAAGCCTAGGGAACGCTCAGGTAATGCAGCTATGCCCTACCCTGAAAGCCTTTTCAATGCTGTGCATTTTCTTTAAAATGTGAATGTTAGTTTTATTTTCCTAGTTACTTCAGGCGATTGCACCACAGGCAGGTGTTGAGCTCTGCTCTCTGGGGACAGTGACAGGACCCAAGAGAATGGCACGGAGCTGGGACAGGGGAGGCTGAGGCTGGGTGTTAGGAAAAGGTTTTTCACTGAGAGAGTGGTTGGGCACTGGGACAAGCTGCCCAGGGCATTGGGCATGGCTCCAAGCCTGCAGGAAGTCAAGACAAGTCAAGCGTTTGCACAACGCTCTAACATTCTCTGATATCGGGTGGTTCTGTGTGGAGCCTGGCGTTTGACTCAATGATCCTTGTGGGTCTTGTGTGGGAAAGGAATTTGCAGGTGGCTTTGCACTATTGCACACATTCCTGAATTAGAGATAATGAAGAAATAATCGTAGAATCGTAGAATATCCCGAGTTGGAAGGGACCCATAACGTTCAAATCCAACTGCTGTCACCGCACAGGTCTACCCAAAAGTTTAGACCATGTGACTAAGTGCACAGTCCAATCGCTTCTTCAATTCAGACAGGCTTGGTGCAGTGACTACTTCACTGGGAAGCCTGTTCCAGTGTGTGACCACCCTCTTGGTGAAGAACCTCTTCCTGATGTCCAGCCAAAACTTCCCCTGCCTCAGCTTAACACCTTTCCCACGGGTCCTATCACTGGTGATTACGGAGAATAGGTCACCTGCCTCTCCACTCCGCCTCGCAAGGAAGTTGTAGACTGCGATGAGGTCCCCCCTCAGCCTCCTCTTCTCCAGGCTGCACAGGCCCAGTGCCCTCAGCCGCTCCTCATATGTCTTCCCCTCTAGGCCTTTCCACCCTCATCCGAGTCCACAACTCCTCCAAGTTTGGTTTCGTCGGCAAATTTCCTCAAAACACCTTCTAGTCCTACATCCAAATCATTTATAAAAACATTGAAGAGGACTGGCCCTAAAATGGAGCCTTGAGGGACCCCACTAGTGACCATCCGCCAGCCAGATGTGGCCCCATTTACCACAACCCTTTGAGCCCTGCCCGTCAGCCAGCTGCTCACTCATCAATGTTTTTGTTAAGTTGTATGCTGGGCATTTTGTCCAGTAGGATCCTACGGGAAACCGTGTCAAAAGCTTTGCTGAACTCCAAAAAGATCACATCAGCTGGTTTCCCTTGATCAACTAGATGGGTGACTTTATCATAAAAGGAAATCAAATTTGTTAGGCAGCACCTACCCCTCATGAACCCATGGTGGCTGGGACCAATGACTGCATTGTCCCCCAGGTGCGCTTCAGTAACTTCAAGGATCATCTTCTCCATAATTTTACCAGGCACTGACGTGAGACTGACAGGCCTGTAATTGCTAGGGTCTTCTTTCTTATTACACTTCTTGAAAATTGGCACGACATTTGCCAGCTTCCAGTGTACTGGGACCTCTCCAGATTCCCAAGATCGTTGAGAAATAATTGAGAGAGGTCCCGCAATGACGTCAGCCAGCTCTTTAAGCACCCTGGGATGAATTCAAGCCGGACCCATGGAGTTGCACGGATCCATGTGGAGCAGTAAATCCCGCACACGTTCAGGGGTGGTTGGGAGTCGCAGCTCAGGGCACCCTGGGTCCCAAAGCCCATCATCAATGTTGAAGATGGAGGCGAAGAAGGCATTAAACGTGTCTGCTTTGCCTATGTCCTTTTCTTCTGTGAGGAGACCTTCCCCAACAAGTAGCTTTTTTTTCTTTGGTTCTCCTTTTTTGATGGATACCCATCAATGCTTTCTTTGGTTCTCCTTTTTCTGTTCACGTATCTAAAAAAAACTTTTTTATTGTCTCCCACAGACATGGCCAGCTTCAACTCTAGTTGGGCTTTGGCCACACCAATTTTCTCCCTACAAACAAGGAGCAGCTGAGGGAGCTGGGCTTGTTCAGCCTAGAGAAGAGAATGCTCAGGGGATGACCTTATCACTCTCAACAGGTAACTTAAAGAAGGCTGTAGCGAGGTGGGGGTTGGTGTGTGCTCCCACATGCCTGGTGACAGGATGAGGGGGAATGGGCTTAAGTTGTGCCAGGGGAGTTTTAGGTTGGATGTTAGGAAGAACTTCTTTACTGAAAGAGTTGGAATGGGCTGCCCAGGGAAGTGGTTGAGTCACCATCTCTGGAGGTCTTTAAAAGATGTTTAGATGTAGAGCTTAGGGATATGGTTTAGTGGAGGACTTGTTAGTGTTAGGTCAGAGGTTGGACTTGATGATCTTGAGGTCTCTTCCAACCTAGAAATTCTGTGATTCTGTGAAACCCTAATAGCATCCCTGTATTCCTTCCTCGTCGCCTGACCCTCCTTCCAGCAGTCGTACACTTTCTTTTTTCACCTAAGCTCCAGTAGAAGATCCCTGGTCAGCCAGACCGGCCTTCTGCCCCGCCTGCCTGACTTCCGATATTTTGGAATTGCCTGATCTTGTGCTTTTAGGAGGCAGTGCTTAAAGACTGACCAGTACTGATGGACGCCAATGCCTTCAAAAGCAGTTTTGCAGGGGACCTTGCTGACTACTTCCCTGAGCAGCCTGAAGTCTGCTTTCCCCATATCTAGGGCCGAAATTTGGTGGCAGTTTTCCTTCTGTAACCATGAATTTTAAACCTTACCACTTCATGGTCACCAGTTGGCCACCAATGGCCACCACTTGCCACGTCTCCCACAAGCCCCTCTCTGTTCTCCAGCAATAGATCTAGGAGGACACCTTTCCTAGTTGGCTCCCTTTGCACCTGCACCAAGAGGTTATCATCTAGGTGCTCTATGAACCTCCTGGACTTGCTCATGTCAGCTGTGTGGTGATCCCAATTGACGTCTGGCAAGTGGAAATCCCCCATAAGGACAAGGGGAGTTGATCTCGAGGCATCTCTTAGTTCCGCAAAGAACAATTCATCGGCGTTGTCATCCTGGCCACGTGGTCTGTAATAGACTCCCACAACGATATCCCCTTTATTTGTTCATCCCTTAATCCTTACCCAGAAGCTCTCAACTTTGCCATTGCCCATGTGAAGTTCCACACAGTCCAGCCCATGCTTCACATAGATCGCCACCCCGCCACCTCGCCTACCCCGCCTGTCCCTCCTGAAGGGCCTGTAACCATCTATTGCAACACACCAGCCACAGGACTCATCCAACCTGGTTTTGCTTATGCCGATGATGTCGTAGCTGTGGGACTGGGCCAAGACTTCTAGCTCATCCATTTGATTCCTCATAGTGCCTGCGTTTGTGTAGAAGCACTTCAAATGCGCCTCCCTACACGCAGCGCCTTGTGGAGCTGACCGCAGGACCTCACTAGCATACCGTCCCTCTGATTCTAGCGCACCATCCCTCAGCTCATCAGCGGCGTGCCTGGTTTTATCCCCTTCCTCCTTCGACTCTAGTTTAAAGCCCTATCTATCAGCCCTGCCAACTCCTGAGCAAAAATCCTTACCCCTCTCTGAGAGAGTGTGGTGGTTTTACTTGAGTGGGCAGCCGAGCTTCACCACGACTGCTCGCCAAAAGTACCTTCTCCCCCATCTACCCTCTTCCACCTTCTCCCCCCCGAGCAGCGCAGGGGAACGAAGGAACGGGGGTTATGGTCAGTCTACAGTGCTTCTTCTCTGCTGCTCCTTCTCGGTCATTCTTGTCCCTTGTGCTGTGGGATCCCTCCCACGGGATGCAGTCCTTGCTGAACTGATCCGACGTGGGCTTCCTACAGGTAGCAGCTCTTCCAGAACTGCTCCAGATATGGGTCCGTAGCACGGGGTCCATCCCTCAGGAGCAAACTGCTCCAACCTGGGTCCCCCACGGGCAGCAGCTCCTGCCAGGTCACCTGCTCCTGCGTGGTCTCCTCTCCATGGGCTACAGGTGTGGCCCGGAATCTGCTCTGGCAGCGGTCTTCCACAGGCCGCAGCCTCCATCGGTGCAGGTCCACCTGCACCACCGTGGTCTCCTCCACGCGCTGCAGCGTGGAACCCTGCTCCACCGTGGTGCTCCATGAGGCTGCAGGGGGACATCCTGCTTCACCAGGCTCCTCACCACAGGCCGCAGGGGACTTCTGCTCCGGCGCATGGAGCACCTCTCCCCCTCCTTCTTCACTGAGCTTGGCGCCTGCAAGGCTGTTCCTCACTCCTCTCACTCTCCCAGCTGCTGTGTGGCGCAGTGTTTTTTTTTCCTGTCTTAAATATGCTCTCACAGAGGCGCAAAACATCATGACTTATTGGCTCAGCTCTGGTCAGCAGAGGGGCCCTTAGCAAACATGGGGCAGCTTCCAGATCCTTCTCACAAAAGCCACTCCTATGGCCCCGTGCTTACAAAACCTTGCCACGTAAACCCACTACAGGGAGGCGCATCTCATCTGGTGGTAGCAGGCCAGTGTCACATAGACCCTCCCATGATCAACAAGCCCAAAGTTCTACCAGTTGCACCAGTCCCGAAGCTACGTGTTAACGTGGAGTCTGCTTGTCAGCATCGATCCCCCCTATCGGAAGGACAGAGGCAAACACAACCTGTGCCCCTGATCCTTTAAGTAGTTGTCCCAAAGCCATAAAGCCCCCTTTTTAAATAAGCGTTAGTAACAAAAACTTGAACAAGGTGGGGGTAAATTAACTTGGCTACAGCATTAAAGATGAGCTTTGCGCAGTGGTCAGTTGCTGGCTGGCTTGAGGCGCGTGGCTGAGGGTCTCTAACCAAGTGTATGACTGATTCGGGCACGTGGACAGCGCATGTGGTTACGGGGAAAGTATATGTAGCAGAGAAAAATGGCAATAAACGCCTTGTGCTCAAGAGGCATCAGGAGACCATGTCTTTCATCCCTTCAGGTCTGCCGCCTTCCAACTCAGGATATTCTATGATTCCAAGTGTGGAACCCAGCATTTGGCCTTCAATGCCACGCAGCTGGATGCGGCCCGTTGATCCAGCCTGTCCAGATCCCTCTGCACAGCCTTCCTGCCCTCATGGGGGGCCCATCCAGCCCAGGCGCGTGTCACAATGGCACCCATTGTGACGTCACTTGCTGACACCCCAGGGCTCCGCCTTATAAGAGCGCAGCCGTGGCTCGGACCCTCAGTGTCGGTGCACGGCAGTGACGGACAGGGCAGGAGCACAGGGCCTTCGAGGAGTCCCCGAGCATAGCCCACGTCCCACAATGCCGCAACCGCCCGCCCAGAGGAGCCGCCGGTTTCTTTTTGAGAAGTCTCCCGCTCCAGAGGCTTCTTCTGAATCTGATGAGGAGGGAGCCATGCCCCCCAGGCAGCCCAGGCTGGCCTGGCAGGAGACCTGGTCTTCTAGGGGCAGCAACCGGCCAGCAGAGGACAGCTTGCTGGCAGAGGACAGAACCCCCGTAGAGGATATTTTGCTGGCAGAGGGCAGCAGCCCGGTAGAGGACAGCAGCCCAGCACAGTACAGCAGCCCGGCACAAGACAGCAGCCCGGCAGAGGACAGCAGCCCAGTAGAGGCTATTTCTCAGGCAGCAGGCAGCAGCCCGGTAGAGGACAGCTTGCTGGCAGAGGGCAGCATCCTGGTAGAGGACAGCAGCCCGACACAGGACAGCAGCCCGGCAGAGGACAGCAGCCCGGCACAGGACAGCAGCCTGGCACAGGACAGCAGCTCGGTAGAGGACAGCTTAGTGGCTGAGGACAGCAGTTCGACAGAGGATAGCAAGAAGGAGTCGCAGCTGCTGCTGGATCCCAGTGAGTCTTAGGGATGCAGTGGGGAGGGTTGGAGACACAGAGACCCCTGCTTGACTCCAGGACTCCTTTCCTGGGTAAAGTGGCGCTTGGGCTGATGGGGCCAAGCTTCCTCCGCAGCACCACAGAATCCCAGGACGCTTTGGGCTGGGGGGGACCTCAGCGATCACGATGCTTCCCCCCAGCCCAGGCTGCCCAAAGCCCACCCAGCCTGGCCGTGGGCAGTGCCAGGGAGGGGTCACCGCAGCCTGCGCCAAGGCCTCACTGCCCTGGGCGTGAAGGAGAGAAATCCCTGCCTGTCCAAAAGAAACCTGCCCTCTTTGAATCACAGAATCACACAGAATCACAGAATTTCTAGGTTGGAAGAGACCTCAAGGTCATCGAGTCCAACCTCCAACCTAACGCTAACAGCCCTCCACTAAACCATATCCCTAAGCTCTACATCTAAACGTCTTTTGAAGACTTCCAGGGATGGTGACTCCACCACTTCCCTGGGCAGCCTGTTCCAATGTCTAACAACCCTTTCAGTGAAGAAATTCTTCCTAACATCTAACCTAAAACTCCCCTGGCTCAACTTAAGCCCATTCCCCCTCGTCCTGTCACCAGGCACGTGGGAGAACAGGCCAACCCCCACCTCGCTACAGCCTCCCTTGAGGTACCTAAAAAGAGCGATAAGGTCACCCCTGAGCCTCCTCTTCTCCAGGCTGAACAAGCCCAGCTCCCTCAGCCGCTCCTCGTAGGACTTGTTCTCCAGGCCCCTCACCAGCTTCGTCGCCCTTCTCTGCACCCGCTCAAGCACCTCGATGTCCTTCTTGTAGCGAGGGGCCCAAAACTGAACACAGTACTCGAGGTGCGGCCTCACCAGAGCTGAGTACAGGGGGACGATCACCTCCCTCGCCCTGCTGGTCACGCTGTTCCTGATACAAGCCAGGATGCCGTTGGCCTTCTTGGCCACCTGAGCACACTGCTGGCTCATATTCAGCTGACTATCCACCATCACTCCCAGGTCCTTCTCTGCCTGGCAGCTCTCCAACCATTCCTCTCCCAGTCTGTAGCTCTGCTTGGGGTTATTGCGCCCCAGGTGCAGGACCCGGCACTTGGCTTTGTTGAACTTCATGCAGTTGACCTCAGCCCATCGGTGCAGCCTATCCAGATCCTCCTGCAGAGCTTTCCTACCCTCGAGCAGATCGACACACGCACCTAACTTGGTGTCATCTGCGAACTTACTGAGGGTGCACTCAATGCCCTCGTCCAGATCATCGATGAAGATATTAAAGAGGACCGGCCCCAGCACCGAGCCCTGGGGGACGCCACTAGTGACTGGCCTCCAACTGGACTTGGCTCCATTCACCACGACTCTTTGGGCCCGGCTATCCAGCCAGTTTCTAACCCAGCGAAGCGTGCGCCAGTCCAAGCCAAGAGCAGCCAGTTTCTTGAGGAGAATGCTGTGGGAGACGGTGTCAAAAGCCTTGCTGAAGTCAAGGTAGACCACATCCACAGCCTTTCCCTCATCCACCCAGCGCGTCACTCTGTCATAGAAGGAGATCAGGTTCGTCAGGCATGACCTGCCTTTCATAAAGCCATGCTGACTGGGCCTGATCGCCTGCTTCCCCTGCAAGTGCTGCATGATGACTCTCAGGAGGATCTGCTCCATGAGCTTCCCTGGCACTGAGGTCAAACTGACAGGCCTGTAGTTTCCCGGGTCTGCCCTCCGGCCCTTCTTGTAGATGGGCGTCACGTTTGCTAGCCGCCAGTCGATTGGAACCTCCCCTGATAGCCAGGACTGTTGATAAATGATGGAAAGTGGCTTGGCCAGCTCTTCTGCCAGTTCCCTCAGTACCCTTGGGTGGATCCCATCCGGCCCCATCGACTTGTGCACATCTAAGTGCCGTAGCAGGTCACCAACCAGTTCTTCATGGATAATGAGGGCCACATCCTGCTCCCCATCGCCTTCCACCAGCTCAGGGTACTGAGTATCCAGAGAACATCCGGTATTGCCGCTAAAGACTGAGGCAAAGAAGGCATTGAGCACCTCCGCCTTTTCCTCATCTCTTGTAACTAAGTTTCCCCCCGCATCCAGTAAAGGATGGAGATTCTCCTTAGTCCTCCTTTTTGTGTTGATGTATTTATAGAAACGTTTTTTGTTATCTTTAACGGCAGTAGCCAGATTGAGCTCCAGATGAGCTTTGGCCTTCCTAATTTTGTCCCTGCACAGCCTCGCTACTTCTTTAAAGTCCTCCTTAGTGGCCTGCCCACTTTTCCAAAGCTTATAAACCCTCTTTTTCCTCCTAAGATCAAGCCACAATTCTCTGTTGAGCCAGGCCGGTCTTCTTCCCCGCCAGCTCGTCTTTGGGCACGTGGGGACAGACCGTTCCTGCGCCATTAAGACTTCCCTCTTGAAGAGCGCCCAGCCTTCCTGGACCCCTATGCCCTTCAGAACCACCTCCCAAGGGACTCCACCAACCAGTGTCCTGAGCAGCTCAAAGTCAGCCCTTCGAAAGTCCAATACAGCGGTTTTACTGGTCCCCTTCCTGGCCTCGCCAAGAATAGTGAACTCCACCATTGCGTGGTCACTCTGCCCAAGACAGCTCCCGACGATCACGTCCTCCACCAGTCCTTCTCTGTTTGTGAAGAGAAGGTCTAGCGGGGCACCACCCCTGGTAGGTTCACTAACCAGCTGCGTCAGGAAGCTATCTTCCACGCTCTCCAGAAACCTCCTAGACTGCTTTCTCAGGGCTGTGTTGTGCTTCCAGGATATGTCAGGGAAGTTGAAGTCCCCCACGAGTACAAGAGCTGATGATTTAGCAACCTCTGTCAGCTGCCTGTAGAATTCCTCATCCGTCTCCTCATTCTGGTTCGGCGGTCTATAGCAGACCCCGACCAGGACACTAGCCTTGTTGTCCCTGCCGATCCTAACCCAAAGGGACTCGACCTTGTCATTCCCAACCTCGAGTTCTACAACCTCGAAAGACTCTCTAATATAGAGAGCCACACCACCACCCCTTCTATGCTGCCTGTCCCTTCTATAGAGCTTATAGCCAGGCATTGCAGCACTCCAGTCATGAGACTGGTCCCACCACGTCTCCGTGATGGCAACCAAGTCGTAGCCTGCCTGCCGCACGATGGCTTCCAGCTCCTCCTGTTTGTTACCCATGCTGCGTGCATTGGTATAGATGCACTTCAGCTGGGCCATAGCCTTATCCTCCAGCCTTGCCATTGTTCCCCCTGGCACAGCCCCAACAATCCTAGCCTCAGCCCCATCCCCCTTCCTACCTAGTTTAAAGCCCTCTCAATGAGCCCTGCCAGTTCCTGGCCCAGGATCCTTTTTCCCCTAAAAGATAGGGACCCGTCTGCGGCCATCAGGCCAGGTGCTGAGTAAAGTGCCCCATGATCAAAAAACCCAAGATTTCTGCGTTGGCACCAGTCCCGGAGCCACGTGTTTAACAGGTGAGCTTTCCGTGTCCTCTCTGAACCCCTCCCTGCCACCATAGGGATGGACGAAAACACCACCTGCACTCCCGCTCCATCCACTAACCGACCCAGTCCCCTAAAGTCCCTTTTGATAGCCTTGAGGCTTCTCTCTTCGATGTTATCACTGCCCGCCTGGACTATCAAAAGGGGGTAATAGTCAGAGGGGCGTACCAGGTTAGGAAGCTTCCTGGCAACGTCCCTGACCCTGGCCCCAGGGAGACAGCAGACTTCCCTACGGGTAGGGTCAGGCCGACAAATAGGGCCCTCTGTTCCCCTAAGAGTCGAGTCGCCAACAACAATAACCCTCCTGTCTTTCTTGGTGGAGGCAGTCCTGAGGCGCGGAGTCGACCTCCTCGCCCCAGGCATCCTCCTGGGAACATTTGCTACCTCTTCCTCACACACCGGCCTCTCAACCTCTAGGGCCTCAAACCTGTTGTGTAAGGGCACCTGGGAGGGTGGGGCCGGAAGGGGAGGGCATCGCCTGCGATGTTGAGCAGGGACTTGTTTCCATTCCTCCTCAGCTCCCAGATCCCCTCCCTCTGCCCGACGGGGACAGGGCAGGGGGTCCACCCCCATTTGAGAAGTCTCACCTCGGCACCTCCCCTTGAGGCCCTGCAGGGAGTTACTCCAGAAGTCTATCTCCCGCTCACACTCCCTGATGGCCCTCAACCTCTCCACCTCCTCCTTGAGCTCCGCCACCATGCGGACCAGATCATCCACCTGCTCGCACCTCACGCACGCAGTTTCTCTGCCTCCCGCCGATGGCAGCAACAGGCTCAGACACTCCTTGCATCCGGTGACCTGAACTGCGGCATTTTTTAACGGGTAGTCGGTCTGCGTGTGTACCGACTTCCTGGAGAGTGCGCCGTGCCTGGTGGCGACCATTATCACCTAGCTACGGCTGTTGTTAACGAGGTGTTGTTTGTGTGTAGGGGGAGCGCTCCGCCCTTCCTGCGCGCCCTTCCTGCGCGAACTGCCGCGCTAACTGCCGCGCCACTCCCTTCTGACGCGCCACGCCCTGTTTGCCCGTCCTGTTCGCCGCGCTCCTGGTCGCTCGCGCTCCCTAGGGGCAGCTTTTGAATGGCTGGGGGGGGCGCTGCTGGCTCCGCCTTCGCCTCGTCAGCCTCCCTCACGAGGGCTGCCGGGTCCTGGCGGCTCCCTCCAGTAGGCTCGATGCCGGAAAAAATTAGCCCTGCCTGGCCCGATCCCCCGCTCCGCTGCAGAACGCGTCTGCCCCGGAGCCGATCGCCTCGGCTTTGAGGTTAAAGCCGTCACCCCTTGTCCTGTCGCTGCAGTCCATGATGAAGATTCCTCCCCCAGCTTTCCTGGAGGCCCCTTTGGGCACGGGGAGGCCGCAGCGAGGTCCCCCCGCAGCCTTCTCCAGGCTCCACAAGCCCAGCTCCCTCAGCCTCTCTTCCCAGCGGAGCTGCTGCAGCCTCTGGGCATCCCCGCGGCCTCCCCACGTCCTTCTGGGGCTGGGACCCTTCCTCTCCTCACCCCTGCATTCAGCCCCTCTCTGCAGCACTCTTTGCTTTCCTCCTTTCCAGATATGGCATGGGAACTGTGGAGAGACTCGGCTGTGGAAGTTATCCAGGCATATGTCAGTGGCACAGAAAAGGTAATGGCAACCGCTTGCATCGCAGCTGTGCTCCTGGAGCTGCCCTCCAGGGGTCCCACACAGCTCCAGACCCCTCAAGGCTTTGGTCCTGCTGGCCGTGGGTGTCCCCCTAATGCTCTGTTGGTGTCTTTGTGGCTGCCAGGACGACGAGGAGCAGAAGATGCTGTTCCTCAGCAAAATCTGCGATCTGTTCTTAACTGTCACAGAGGAGGGTGTGCCGATGAACTTGCATGCCTTCTGCTGCCAAAATAAGCTGGTGGAGAACATCATGGTGAGAGGATGCGCAGCGGGTTGGGGAAGGGGACAGGCCTCCCAGCACCAGTCCCCTGGGAGGCGAGGGCTGGGGCAACGCTGGCTCTGCTGCTGCTGGGTGCCGGTGGCTCCAAGGTCTCATCCTGCTTGTGCTCTGCAGGCGCTGCTGGAAAAGGAGCCCGTGGACAGCTTGCGCACCGAATTACGGCAGAAGGCCATGGAGACTGTCACCGTCCTCAGGTGCGTGCCCAGCCCCTGGTTGGGCCAGCACAGCCCCAGGGCAATGCCCTGGTGGCCCTGAAGCTGGCAGGGAGGCTGCCCATCCATCCCAGGGATGCCTGGCCAAGGGAGGTCCGTGTCCTCCTTCATAAGCCTCGAGGCACTGCGTCCAACAGGCTCCTCTCTCTCTCTCCTTCAGCAACACCGTACCAACAGTACTGCATGGCAAAAAGGAGAGTCTCCTGTATGTGTGCTGCAAGAGCGTCTTCTTTCTGCCTCCGGAGTCGGATGTGCCAGAAGCAGAAAGAGCGCTTTACGCTGAGGTATGTGCTGGGTGAGGTACCGGCACCCCCAGTCCTGCTGAGCTGCTGCCTTGCTTCCCCGTGCTGACACAACCAGAGACCAATGCAGGGCCGGGGCCCAGATTTGCTTTCCCAGCCTCACCCCTTCCCCTTCCCCGACCTGATCTTGTGCTGCAGGAGGTCTGCACACAGCAGCTTTTTAGCCCCAAAGCCACCCCTGAACTTCAGAGCCAGCTCCTAGGGGTAAGAAGGGCCACAGAAGTAATTCGATGCTCTTCTGTCCTCCCTGCAGACTATGAGTGCCATGGACCTCATGCTGGTGGCCTTCGTAAGCAGCTGTCCCATCGCCAGTGTCAGCATAGAGTTGGAGAATATCTTGGAGGTTTGGCTTTTGCAAGTAATTTCCAAAGAATCCTCTCAGGTTACATTTGCAGACCACTGTCAACCCAGCAACTTCTCTCCTTGCAGATTCTGCTGGACTTTGCTTGCTGCAAAAACCCAGCTGTGCGTGAGAGAGCTGTGAGGATGATTGGGAGGCTGGGTGATTTCATCGTCAGGTATTTTGTGACCGAGGTAAGGCACAAGGAACCCTCCACCCTTTCCTGCATCCCAGAGCATCCTGCCACTCAAGGGTGCCTGTGAGGCAAACCTGGATGCACGTGAGTGCCTCAGCACTGTGAAGCGAGGGTCTTCGTCCCTCCTTTGCCCCTGCTCTTCCCTTCCCAGGCTGTGCTCTCTCAGGGGCTGGCTCTGCCTCCACTAAGCCCTTTGTCTCTCCTCCCTTCCTCACCCAGATCTCATATGACTATGAAAACTATAGCAATGATGAGCCCATCGAGCTCTACATCCCCATCCTGGGACAGGTGTTGGGCCACCTCTTCGTTTTCAGTGGTTGCAATGATTCCATGAGATGCACAGCTTTGAAAAGTCTTTCTCACCTATACACAGCCATCATAAACGGAAGAGGTAAGAAGGTGTGGTGGGCACTGTCCATGTGCACACATACATCTACTGGTTTGTCTACCTGTTCTCCCCGAGTATTGTGAAGGATTGTTTTTGTGCTTGGTGGAGGCTGCCCACGGAATTCTGCCAGGTTCCCTGACCTCCTCTGCTCCTCACAGCAGCTTCCCGCAGCATTCTGGCTATCGTTTTCCGCAGAAGCTAGACGCTCACCTGACGTCCAGGAGCAGTTCTCTGCTGCTGTCCTTCTCAACCCTCCCCAGATCACCTACCACGCTGTTTTGTGGTCTCCCCCAGTCTAAGCCATCAATCGATGAGCACTTCCCAAACCGCATCTTCCCCGAGGAGTGAACAGCAGAGCCAGCCGTGCATCACCAGGGATGGTGACGCCCTCCAGAATTCTCCCTGACTGTTTGCTCCCTGCCGTCTTGCAAGCAGGTGTCAGGGGGCTTCCTGCACATCCTGACCCCGAGCAGAAGGGGGTCTGTGACACGCTGCTACCCCCGCGGCACCCAACGCCATTGCTTCTCCTCCTTCTGCATCACCCCTGAGGTCCCTCTTGCTCCCAGCACTCCTCACCTTGTGCTTTACATCCCTGCCCATCACTCTCCTCGCCATGGGTCTGAGCCTCCCTCCTCAGCCATTCCTAGTGAAAGTGCTTTTCACCATTTGGCAAGCTTGTTGGCAAAGATGCTCTTCCCTACTGACTCTTTGCTGTTTCCCCCTGTTTAGAATGCATATTGAGAGAGGACATGGAAAATTATGCAAAGAGACACACGAATTTGGAGGATACAACACTTCCATTTTCTATAACATCAACTCCCTGTGATATTGCCAAGGTAATGAGCTCTGGCCTTGCTGGGGATCTTGTCCGCAGCATCAGCAGGCATCTGGTGTGAGCAAAGGGGTCCAGAACCGGTGGGGCTGGCACGGCCTCACTCGCCCTGGTGAGAGGGTTCCTCTTGTCCCCAGGCTGGGGCTATGCGAAGGCTGCTCCCCTGTGTCCCGGCAGCAGCTCCAGCCCTCCTGGCCACCAGCAAGCCCTGGTTACCTGCAGGGCCAGCACTCTGGCCCCATATGCCCCATCCTCACCCCTTCCCCCGAGGGCCCTCTCTCCGGAGCTGCCCTTGCTGCTCAGCTAAGCAGCACCCTTGGGACACTCAGTGAGGCATATTTTCGCTCCTCCTTCTTCCCACAGGGGTTTGGAGGACACCTCTTCCCTGCTGAGAGGCTGGACATCATCCACATAGCCCTTGAAGCTTTACCAGACTCCAGCATCCATGACAAGGAGGGGGCCTTCAGTGTGCTGGACGCAGTCTTGGAGGACCCTGACTACTGGCTGACACATGTAAGTGGCCTGTGGCCATGGCCCTGCCCTTGAGCTCTTCCAGGCGTTGTTCCTCTCTCCTTCCCTGCCTCCCTCCCTGCCTCCCTCGCACATCGGGGTCTCTTGGGCTCCAGAAGCCACGTGAAGCCAGCAGAGAGCAATGGAAGGGGCCAAAGTTTGAGTGGCAGCTGTGGAAATGGCTGCAGTCTGCTGGCAACACCATTCCCACTTTGTCCCCTAAGGTGCCATTGATCATAGAGTGCATCAGGAAAAACCTGGGCAGCATCCACACGGCATCAGCGTGGCAGCGCCTGGACTCCCTGCTTCTCCAGCTGACCAACAAGATTTCCAGGGAAGAAGTCAAGAACCTGCTGCAGTTCTCTCCGCCATGTGACAGGTCCTGGCCTTGACATCCTTGAGGGCTTGTTCCATGTCGGGAGATGCACCTGGAGACTCTCTGCTTGCCAGAGCCATGGCAAAGAGCAGGACATCCCCAGGGAGCACAGCCCTCCTTCCCACCAATGTGTTCCAGCCCTACTGGGCCAGCCAGGGCTGCAGCAGCCCAGCTGTCCAAGGCAGCCCAGAGTCCCCCTGCCCCCCGGGAACACCAGCTCAGCCCCCTCCTGCTTGCCCAGGCTGGGCCCTCAGTGCTCCCCAAGTCACAGGGGCCGCAGGACAGCCTGGCTTCTCTGGGGCTGGCCCAGTTTGTGGCCCTGCGGCTGAGGCAGCCTCACTGACAGAGTATTCTGGGCTTGCAGCACTGACCTGGGCATGTGGGAGGTGATCCTGGCCATGCCGAGGACCTTGGAGAAGGTTTTAAACATCATGATGGAAGACTTGCCACTGTGCAACTGGTGCACCGCAGTAAAAGAAGACACCTGCATCCGTCGTTTGGCTGTGAGTTCCCAGATGAAACCCTGCTCCCAGCAGGGCTACGTGTGTCCCTTCAGGCACACAGGCACAGCCCTGTGCCCATCTACTTCCAAACTGCCAGCTCCCGCAGGACGTACGGACGCATGGTCCCTGGGGCCGGCAAGCCCCCGTAGCTCCCCGCGCCTGGTGCCTCTTTGGTGCCAGCTGGCGCTGCCCCATCCCTGCCCAAAGGTGGGAGAAGAAGAGGCTGCAGGGAGCCCTGCAGGCCCTGCCAGGCTCTCACTGCTCTTTCTTGCAGATGCTGGCCCAGAATCACATTTCTGAGGAGGAGTTTGGTAACCCAGTGCACCTCCAGAGTTACCTGAAGCACCCAAGCCCAGAGATGCGCTTGATGGTTATGAAAGGGCTCTGCACTGTGTCACAGAGCCCTGAGAAGGTGAGTGGGCCATCGTCAAGCAAAGCCATGTTGGCAGCCTGGGCCTTTGCTCTTCTGCCCTCCCGTCCCTCCCCACTGCGAGGAAGCAAGGCAGGAGGCTGGTGCTCAGGAACCAGAGCCCTTTGCCCAGGGTGGTCTCTCACTGCTTCACGGAAGGGAAATGGTGTCTTTCCTATAGGCAAGAAAACTTCAGGTCGTGCTACCAGCCATCGTGGAGGCCCTGCAGGACACCAACACAGATGTGCTGAAGGCCCTGCTTGTGCTGAGAAACGTGATGGCTCATGTGGAGAGGAGGAAGGCCAGTGGCCCGGCTCTGCAGCTGGCTGAGAAGCTCCTGCCACTCTTTGACCACGTAAGTGTGCTGCGGGAGCCCGATCCCGCAGCTGGGCCCCCTGTAACGAGGGCTGCCCTTCAGCCCGGCCCTGTGGGCAGCACTCAGGCAGGGCCTTCCCAGTCTCCTCGTCAGCCCAGGCGCTGGGGAGCTCTGCTTGGGCATGGCTGGTGCTGCTGGTGGCGAAAGTGTGGTGGCTGGCGGGCAGCCTGAGATGGCAACCGATTGCGTTGCCCTTCACGGGCACCAGGCCTTGCAGCTGCCCCGAGCAGCTCCTCTGGGAAGGATCCAGCGCTGAAGCATCTCACAGTTCTGTGAGCTCCCTTCACATGAGCCACGCTAATGCTGAAATTCCTCCTGTCCTCCTCCCTGCCAGGAGTCCAGCCAGGTGCGGGAGCACTCCATCTGCCTCTTCCAAGCCGTGACGGAGGCTGTGCTGCGGCAAAGGAAGAAGAAAATGAAGAGGACAGTGCACAGCAGCCTTCTCCCACTCTACTTTCACACAAGAGACCAGAGTGAGAGTGTAGCAAAGGTACAGATCTCAGAGCTGAGCAGTTACGTGGGCAAGGCTGTGCGGACACCACAGAGTTGCTCTGGGGGATCTCTGGCCGGCAGCGTGAGCTGCCTCCGATGGTGGCTGTCCCGTGGCCTTGCCTTGGCCACTGAACCCAGTGCACGCTGTCCCCCACCACAGCCTCCCATAACGCGCTGGGAAAGGCTCGCAGCCCTGCCAAGAGGAGGGGACAGAGGGTCTCCTTCCCAAGGCTGTGGTGCTACCTGCCAACCTCTGCTGCTCCGCAGGCCTCTGGGGAAGCTCTCGCCACGGCTGCAGAGTTTCTGCGACGCAAAGAGCTCAAGCGCTTGGCCCAGACAGAACAGACGTGGAGGATCGGGGAGTGCTTGGTAAGGACCCAACTTGGTTTGCCCCAGCTGGGCAAACGTGCCCGGCCAGAGCCCGCTGCCTGCAGCCGCATCCTCGCTCCCTTCCTTCCAGCACAGAGCCCCAGGGGGCTCTTCTGCAGGCCCCCCTGCCCTCCCTGCCCCCAGGATGCTGGAGGAGACCCTGGAGAGGCTGTGCAAGCCCCGTGACCTTGCGTTCTCTCTCTCTCCAGCTGCAGCAGGACAGAGGCAGAGTAGAAGAATACCTGCAGCAGAGCCAGCCCTACCTGCAGGACACGCAGACCCTTTTGCGACTTGAGGCCGTCAGATTCATTGGTGAGCCCAGCCCCTGGGTCCCTCTTGGGGCAGCCTTTGGCAGCCCCAGGCACTGCCCTGGCAGTGAGGCACAGCCCTGTTGCCCCCAGAGCCCCCCGACTGGGCCCTTGCTCCAGGGTGCAGGAGGGGGCACAGCCTGGCTGGCCAGGCCAGGGGCTGCGCTGCTGGGAGCGTGCTGGGGAGCGGGGCTCTGATGGGATCTCTGTGTCTAGGTCTTGCTGCGCGCTACTGCAAGGACCAGAGCGAGGAGAAGCTGAATGAAATCCTCAGCGGTGAGTGAGGGCAGTGGGGGGTGTGCTAGGGCTGGGGGGACAGCGGCAGAGGCCCCCGTGCCTTGCCCTGCTCCAGGGAAATGCTGAGGAGGGCGGAGGAGCAATGCAGGCATAGGAACGAGGGAGAGGAGACGGGGTGGCCTGTGGTGTCAGGGAATGGCCTCCCAGCCTGGAGCTGGGCAGTGCCGCTGAAAGGGTTGAGTGTCCCTGAGGAAGAGTCAGGGGAAAGGGCAGTAAGGCTGACAGAAGGTGGGAGCCTGTTGTAGAGCACGCAACCAGGACGAAGAGGGAGATGAAACAGCCTACAAGCAGCTAGGAGCAGGGTCATGATTGCTAGCCCTTGCTCTCATGGGGAAGCACAATAGCGAGAGGAAAGAGTCCACGAGATTCCTGGAGTGTGTGAATCCTCCCAAGGGATGGAGGCAGGTGGTAAGGGAACCAGCTTGTGAAGGTGCCCCACTTGACCTGTGTTGCGCGGGTGGGGAAGGACTGGTTGGTGCATTTGGGACATTGCTGAGCAGCAGCTTTCAACAGATTCCTTTGTCCCTCCTGCTCCTCCTGGCCTGGGGAAGAGTCGAGTGGGGCTGGCATGGTCTGCAGGGGATGCCTGGGGATCTCTGCAAGGAGTGAGTTTTCATCTCTGCTCTTCTTTCTTTTGCAGCCCTCCGTCTTTCAGACAGCGACCCGGAACCCATGGTCCGTTCCCTGGCAGTTCAAACCACCCTGATCCTGACGTCAAGGCATAACGCAACGTCAGGACGGAGATTTCCACTGCTGTGGTGCTGCTAGCCCCGCAGCAGTCCTCAAAAGAGCAATATATATTTTAATAGAACTAGGTTGTTGTCTCATTATTCCAGCAGCTCCTCCAAAGTGACTCGGTGCCATGACGCTGAGCTAACTCGGAGGCCACCAAGGACATCTTTTCCCTGGGCCCGGTGACTGCTTGGCGCCTACTCAACCAATGAAAGAGTCACAGAACCCTTGCGCTTGGAAAAGGGCCTTCAGCTCAAGGCCAAGCGTCAGCTAACACTACCAGGCCCACCACAAAACCACGGCCCTTAGTGCCAAGTCCACGCATTTCTTTAATAGCTCCAGGCCTGGGGACTCCAGCAGTGCCCTGGGCAGCTGGTTCCACCCTTTCCATGAAGAAATTCTTCCTGACATCCCATCTAAATGTCCCCTGGCACAACTTGAGGCCGTTTCCTCGTGTCCAGGTCTCAGGCTGCAGGGTGTGCGTGTGTGTTCTGTCAGGATCTGAGGGCAGTGGTGAGTCCACCTGTGGTAGGTATGCCCAGGTAGAAGAACTGCTCAGCCTCCTGGCAGAGCTTCGGGAGGAGGTGAGCAGGCTGAGGAGCACCAGGGAGTCGGAGAAGGTTGAACTGTACTCTGCCAGCCCTGGGACAGATGCGTCAGGCAGACACAGCAGAGGAAATGGAGGATCCCCTACCCTCTGTCCGTCAGGCAGAAGGAGTGGATCTCAGTGACGAAGGGATGGAAGTTGAGATCTGCTCGGGGCAGCAGGCGAACCCCTCCTTGCCTACCTCACCTTCCTTTCAGGTGCCCTGAAACAACAGACTCTGGAACTAATGGACACACAAACAATGATGTGCATGAAGGTCCATCCAGGTTGGAGGGGTTTTCTAGGGCAAGTCAGCCTTCCCCAGTATCACGACCACCTCCATCAAGAAAAAGAGAAGGGTTACTGTCATAAGTGACTCCCTTCTGAGCAGATCAGAGGGCTGCATATGCCGACCTGACCCAACCCATGGAGAAGTCTGCTGCCTCCCAGGAGATCAAGGTAAAAGATGTTTCTAGAAAGCTCACTTGCCCCGTAAGGCCCTCTGAGCATCATCCATTATTGTTCTGTCCTGACAGAATCTGCTAAGTGGCACACCAAAATGGGAGGGACTGTGTGCTAGTGAGATCCTTCTGCCTGCTCCATGCCACGCTGGGTACACTGGAGCACATTTGGAATGTTTCTGCACTGATGCACCCAGCAGGAGGGACAAGCAGGAGGAGCTGGAAGCTTCAGCTCCGTCCCAGAACAAGCGAGACTTGGTGTGCTGTGATGGGCAGTTATGGGCTCTTCAGGAAGGATAGGCAGGGCAGGCGAGGCAAGGGGCTGGCACAAGGACGTGGCTGAGAGCCTCTGGGTAAGGATTAAGGGAGAAACCAATCACGTGGATGTTGCAGTGGGAGCTTGCGATACCAATGAATTATTCGCTAAGGAACTAAGAGAGACCTCTCTTAGCTCAACTGCCCTTGTCCTGACGGGGGACTTCAGCTTGCCAGACATTACCTGGGAAGACCACACAGCTGATGCAAGCAGGTCCAGGAGATTCCTCATACACCTTGATGACAACTCCTTGGTACAGCTACTGAGGGAGACAACAAGGAAAGGTGCCATCCTAGACCTGTTGCTTGTGAACACAGAGGGTGCGGTGGGTGAAGTGGTGATGGGCGGCCATCTTGGCCATAGCAATCATGAAGCAGTTGAGTTTAAAAATCTTTGGCATGGGGGTTGGACCTGATTGTCTCTTGAGGTCCCTTCCAACCCCTCCAATTCTGTGAACTTTGGACACGGGGAGGGCAGAATTCAGGCTGCTCAGAGAGCTACTTAGGAAGATCCCCTGAGAAGCTGTTTTGGAAGGTATCGGGGTCCATCTTTTTAAGCACGACCTCCTAAGAGCACAGGAGCAGGCGATTCCAAAATGTCGGAAGTCAAGCAGGCGGGGCAGGAGGCCAGCTTGGCTGAGCAGGGATCTTCTTCTAGAGCTTAAGTGGAAAAAGAAATTGTGTGGCCACTGGAAGCAAGGTTGTGTGAAATGGCAGGGCTACAGAGGTGCTCTTTGCCTCTGTCAGGAGAAAATTCGTGCAGGCAAAGCTCAGGGGTGAAGCTGGCTAGTAGTGTGGGCGACAACGCAGATATATACATTAATCTGTGTATTGAAGATGTGAACTGCAAAAGGAGGGCTAGAGGAAACATTGGTCCGTTACTTGCTGAGGATGGTCACGTCACAAACACAGACATAGGCGAAGCAGAGCCATTTAATGCCTTTTTTGCCTCTGTCTTCAAGAGCAATGATGTGCTCTGGGACCCACGGGGCCCAGAGTTGGGGGGCCATGAGTGCGGTAACAAAAACCTCCCAGCTAAACCCACACTGGATGCATATGAGTCTACGGGGCCTGAAGGGATTCATTCCAGGGTTCTCAGAGGGCCGACTAATGTCCTTGTGAGACTTCTCTCAATTATTTTTCAATGGTCTTGGGAGCCCAGAGAGGTCCAAGTTGACTGTAGGCTGGCAATCATTGTGACAGGTTTCAAGAAGGGCAAGAAAGAAGAGCCCGATAATTACAGACCCGCCAGTCTCTCTTCAGAGCCTAGTAAAAATACGGAGAAACTGTTCTGGGTGTTATTGAAGAACACCTGAAAGACAATGCAGTCGTTGATCACAGCCCACACGGGTTCATGAGGAGAAAGTCCTGTTTAACAAACTTAATTTCCTTTTATGACAACATCACCCATCTAGTTGACCAAGGGATGCCAAGTTTTGGATTTCCATCAAGTTTTCAGTACTGTTTCTCTCAGTATCCTTCTGGACAAAATGTCCATTGTACAGCTAGATAAATACATGCTGTTTAGGGTGAAAAGTTGGCTGATGGGTTGGGCTCAAGGGGTTATAGAAGTGGGGTTGCATCAGGCTGTTGACCAGTCCCTAGTGGGGTTCCCCAGGGTTCCACTTTAGGGCCAGCAAAAGAGGCTGGAGAGCAGCCTTGCAGAAAGGGATCTGGGGGTTTTGGTCGACAGCAAGTTGAATATGTGTCAGAATTCAGCCTGGAGGAGAGCGAGGGGAGGCCTCCTGGCGGCCTGCAGCTCCCTCACGAGGGGAGTGGAGGGGCAGTGTGGCATTTAGGGGTGTAGCCGATTAACTGTTACGGGTCCGGTCAGATTCAGGGTACTGAACTATCACAATCACAGATTCACCAATAACGCATTAACCGTTAGGGGTCTGGTTGGATTCAGAGCACTGAACTACCATGGTCACGGATTCACCAATAACGTATAACCACCCTTACTCTAGTCGCATTTAATGAGAACTATCACAACTAGGAACAATGCAATCAAGTGCAGTTTAGTACAGCAACAGGTACACAGGTTCTTTGGATTGCCGGCGATAGTTACTGTCTGCAAAAGCAAGCTAGCATGTATGAAATACAGAGGTGACACAGGTGCGCAGCCTGGAAATGAACGCGTTAAAAGGCACAAAGACTCTATAGAGATTCCCAAGTTTCCGCAGAGACACACGATATAACCTAGTGTTCAAATCTCACCCAAAGGCGTCCCAATGGGGGAGAAGAGAGGCTCAGCCCGTCGACTGATCCCAGGAGTCAGGAGGTCCTCAGGATGGTGTATTCCCTTGGGATGGCATCTCCCCTGATGGTGGTATCTTCCCTAATGATGGCATCTTCCCTAACAATGGTATCTTCCCTGACACAACCTCTCTCTTAGGCCAATTTATGAGGTGGAGCTTGAGTGACTGTAGTCAAGCATATTTTAGTTATGATTGGTGAAAAGGTTTCTTGTCTCTGTTTACAGTAATAGGCTCTGAGAAATTCAGAGTACATGCTCAGTGAGGGGTGGTCGCACCTTGGAAGCAGGTAGCTTTTGGGATGGGGGTGTGTTTTGGCATTTTAATGATATAATAATGAGCAAAAGTACATTAGAGTACAGCATTTGTCAAAACATGACAGGTCGTTGGCTCAGGGTAGCAAAAAAGTGCAGCTTATTGGTCTCAGCGTACACAGGAACAATCGAGTCCCCACCTGGTCACAGAGCCCAACCGTGGTGTCTCCACTCTGCTCTACGCTCCAGACTGTTCCTTAGAGCTAGCACACCAGGTTCCCCCAGCGCAATAGCATCCAAGGTTGGAAGCCTAGGGAACGCTCAGGTAATGCAGCTATGCCCTACCCTACAAAAAGTGCAGCTTATTGGTCTCAGCGTACACAGGAACAATCGAGTCAAATTCAAAACTTACGTAAATTTACGAAAACTTACGAAAACTTACTTGACTCAATCGAGTCAAGTTCAAAATTTTACGGTGACAGAAGGAAAAGTGCCACCAAAACCTCATCCCTAGATATGGGGAAAGTGGACTTCAGGCTGCTCAGGGAACTAGTCAGCAAGGTCCCCTGGGAAACTGCTCTTGAAGGCCTCGATGTCCACCAGTGCTGGTCATCCTTTAAGCGATGCCTCCTAGAAGCACAAGATCAGGCAATTCCTAAATATCGCAAGTCAGGCAGGCGGGGCAGGAGGCCGGCGTGGCTGACCAGGAACATTCTAATGGAGATTAGGCGGAAACAGAGAGTGTTTCGCTACTGGAAGGAGGGCCAGGTGTCATGGAAAGAATACAGGGATGCTGTTTGTGTTTGTAGGGAGAAAGTTCGTGTGGCCAAAGCACACCTAGAGTTGAAGCTGGCTGTGTCTGTGAGAGAAAATAAAAAGGGTTTTTTTAGATATGTGAATGGAAAAAGGAGAACTAAAGAATACATAGGGCCGCTCCCTGATAGGGAAGGTCTCCTCACAGACAATGACATAGGCAAAGCAGAGACGCTTAACGCCTTCTTTGCCTCTGTCTTCAATGCCGATGATGGGCTTCGGGACCCAGGGTGCCCTGAGCTGGAGGACCGGGACGGTGGGGATGACAAACTCCCAACCGACCCTGAACATGTGCGGGATTTGCTACTCCACCTGGATCCCTACAAGTCCATGGGTTTGGATGGGATTCATTCCTGGGTGCTGAAAGAGCTGGCGGACGTCATCGCGGAACCTCTCTCAATTATTTTTCAACGATCCTGGGAATTTGGAGAGGTCCCAGTAGACTGGAAGCTGGCAAATGTTGTGCCGATTTTCAAGAAGGGTCAGAAAGAAGACCCTAGCAATTACAGGCCTGTCAGTCTCACGTCAGTGCCTGGTAAAATCATGGAGAAGATGGTTCTCGAACTTATTGAGGCGCACCTGGGGGACAAAGCAGTCATTGGTCCCAGCCAGCATGGGTTTGTGAAGGGTAGGTCCTGCCTAACTAACCTGATTTCCTTTTATGATAAGATCACCCGTATGGTGGACCAAGGGAAACCAGCTGATGTGATTTTTTTGGACTTCAGCAAGGCTTTTGACACGGTTTCCCATAGGATCCTACTGGACAAAATGTCCACCATACAGCTAAATAAAAACATCATATGATGGGTGAGCAATTGGCTAACGGGCAGGGCCCAAAGGGTTATGGTAAATGGGGCTGCATCAGGCTGGCGGGCGGTCACCAGTGGGGTCCCTCAAGGCTCCATTTTAGGGCCGCTACTTTTCAATATTTTTATAAACGATCTGGATGTAGGAATAGAAGGTATTTTGAGCAAGTTTGCTGATGACACCAAACTTGGAGGAGTTGTGGACTCGAATGAGGGTGGAAAGGCCTTGCAGAGGGATCTGGATAGGTTGGAGAGCTGGGCGATCACCAACCGCATGAAGTTCAATAAGAACAAGTGCCAGGTCCTGCACCTGGGACGGGGAAACCCTGGCTACACGTACAGACTGGGCGATGAGACGCTGGAGAGCAGCCTAGAAGAGAGGGATCTGGGGGTTGTGGTAGACAGCAAGTTGAATATGAGCCAGCAGTGTGCCCTGGCAGCCAGGAGGGCCAACCGTGTCCTGGGGTGCATCAAGCACGGCATCGCTAGTAGGTCAAGGGAGGTGATTGTCCCACTCTACTCTGCGCTGGTGCGGCCTCACCTCGAGTACTGTGTGCAGTTCTGGGCACCACAGTATAAAAAGGACATGAAACTGTTGGAGAGTGTCCAGAGGAGGGCTACGAAGATGGTGAAAGGCCTGGATGGGAAGACGTACGAAGAACGGCTGAGGTCACTGGGCCTGTTTAGCCTGGAGAAGAGGAGGCTGAGGGGAGACCTCATCACAGTCTACAACTTCCTCGTAAGGGGGTGTCAAGAGGCAGGAGACCTTTTCTCCATTAACACCAGTGACAGGACTCGTGGGAACGGGGTTAAGCTGAGGCAGGGGAAATTTAGGCTTGACATCAGGAGGGGGTTCTTCACAGAGAGGGTGGTTGCACACTGGAACAGGCTCCCCAGGGAAGTGGTCACTGCACCGAGCCTGTCTGAATTTAAGAAGAGATTGGACTGTGCACTTAGTCACATGGTCTGAACTTTTGGGTAGACCTGTGCGGTGTCAAGAGTTGGACTTGATGATCCTTAAGGGTCCCTTCCAACTCAGGATATTCTAGGATTCTATGATTCTATGACTTTCAGACTTTCCAATGTCCTTGCTCCTCTCCACACCAGGCTGTCCAAGAGATTCACAGACCTGCACCTCTTTCCCTGCTGGCTGTAGACCCCTGTCTGTGTGGTGTCTCATCAGATCTGAGCCGAGCATGGTAACTTACATTTTCTTGGTGGCCATGCTCCTCATAAGGCAGCTCTGCAGAAAGTTTCCCTGGTTCCTGGTGAGCTCCTGGTGAGCTCGTATGGCATCCCTCGTGGTGCCCAGGCCCTCCTCCTCCTGGGCACTGCTCACTCAGCAGGGTCCCAGTCTGCCCTGATGTGTGGGGCTACTCTTCCTCTGGTGCAGGATGAGGCTTTTCTTCTTGTAAATATCAAGAGGTTTCCGTAGGCAAAAGCCTGCAGTTTCTCAAGGTTCTCCTGGGCAGATGCTCCATTCTTTCATCTGTTAATTTCTGCAGGAAGATGGCTCACCCTGATTGTGCTGTCTCTCACAAGATAGCATCAATGAGGTGTTAATAGATATTGTGGACAGTAGAGGAGTAACTAGTTGAACAGAATTGCAGCACAGACTCACAGAAGGCTAGTGGATGGAAGGCTGCCAGATTCCACCTTTTCTGTGCTTCTCATGTGTGCTGTCATTTTGTCTGAAGCTGTGTCCTAAATGTTGTTAGGGTGGGCAAGGACAAAATTGGAAGGGCCAGACCCTAGTGGAGCTCAATCTGTCTATTACTGTCAGAGACAATAAAAAAGGTTTTTATAATGAAAGGAGAGCAGAGGGGAAGGGAGGGGAGGGGAGGGAAAAGAGAATCTTCATCCTTTACTGGATGTGGGAAAACAGAATTAGAAGAGATGTGGAAAAGGCTGAGGTACTTAATGCATTCTTTACCTCAGTGTTTAGCAGCAAGACCAGTTGTTCCCCTAGTACTCAGCCCCCTGAGCTGGTAGATAAGGACCTTCAGCAGAATGAAGATCTCATGAGGAAATGGTTAGAAAACTGCTACTGCACTCAGATGTACACAAGTCTAGGGGGCTAGATGGCATCCACCCATTGTTACTGAGGGAGCTGGCTGAAGTGCTCTCCAAGCTGCTTTCCATCACTGACCAGCAGACCTGGCTATCAGGGGAGGTCCCAGTCAACTGGTGACTAGCAAATGTGATGTCCGTCTACAAGAAGGGCCGGAAGGAGGATCCGGGGAACTACAGGCCTGTCAGTCTGATCTTGGTGCTGGGGAAGCTCATGGAGCAGATTATCTTGAGTACCATCACGCAACTGTAGTGGGTTTACGTGGCAAGGTTTTGGTAGCAGGGAGCCATAGGGGTGGTTTCTGTGAGAAAGATCTAGAAGCTGCCCCATGTTTGGGAAGGGCCCCATTGTTTTCCAGATCCGAGCCAATAAGCGATGTTGTTTTTCGCCTCTGTGAGAGCATATTTAAGACAGGGAAAAAACGCTGCGCCACACAGCAGCCGGGAGAGTGAGAGGAGTGAGGAACAGCCTTGCGCCAAGGTCAGTGTAGAAGGAGGGGGAGAGGTGCTCCAGGCGCCGGAGCAGAAGTCCCCTGCGGCCTGTGGTGAGGACCATGGTGAAGCAGGATGTCCCCCTGCAGCCCATGGAGTACCACGGTGGAGCAGGGTTCCACGCTGCAGCCCGTGGAGGAGACCACGGTGGAGCAGGTGGCCCTGCACCGATGGAGGCTGCCGCCTGTGGAAGACCCCTGCCGGAGCAGATTCTGGGCCGGACCTGTAGCCCGTGGAGAGGAGCCCACGCAGGAGCAGGTGATCTGGCAGGAGCTGCTGCCCGTAGGGGAGCCAGGTTGGAGCAGTTTTCTCCTGAGGGATGGACCCCGTGGTACGGACCCATATCTGGAGCAGTTCTGGAAGAGCTGCTGCCTGTGGGAAGCCCACGCCGGATCAGTTCATCAAGGACTGCATCCCGTGGGTGGGACCCCACAGCACAGGGGACGAGAGTGACCGAGAAGGAGCGGCAGAGAAGAAGTGCTGTAGACTGACCATAACCCCCATTCCCCGTTCCCCTGCGCCGCTCGGGGGGAGGAGGTGGAAGAGGGTGGATGGGGGGAAGGTGCTTTTGTTTTTTTTTTCCTTTGTTTTCTCACTTCTCTCGCTTGTTAGTTGTAGGCAATAAATCTTACTATCTCCTTATGCCGAGTCTGTTTTGCCCGTTACAATAATTATTGCGTGATTTTCTCGTCCTTATCTCAATCCTTGAGCCCTTTTCACATATTTTCTCCCCATTCCTCTTTGAGGAGGGGGAGTGAGAGAGCGGCTGTGGTGGAGCTCGGCTGCCCACTCGAGCGGAACCACGACAGCAACGCTTCCAGGACAACGAGGTGATCAGGTCCAGTCATCATGAGTTTATCAAAGCCAGGTCCTGCTTGGCAAATCTGATCTCCTTTGAAGACAAGGTTATGCTTTCAGTGGACAAGGGAAAGGCAGTGGACGTGGTCTACCTAGACCTCAGTAAGGCTTTTGAAACCATTTCCCACAGCATTCTCCCAGAGGAACTGGCTGCTCAAGGCCTGGATGGATGTATGCATCAATGGGTTGAAAACTGTCTGAGTGGCCAGGTCCAAATTGCTGTGGTGAATGGAGCTAAATGCAGCTGGAGGCCAGTCACTAGTGGTGTCCCACAGGGCCCAGTACTGGGGCCAGTTCTTTTCAGTATCTCCATCAGTGATCTGGACGAGGGGATCAAGTGCACCCTCAGTAAGTTTGCAGATGACACCTAGTTCAGAGAGAGTGTTGATCTACTTGAGGGTAGGAAGGCTCTGCAGAGGGAAATGGATAGGTTGTACCCATGGGCTGAGGCCAACTGTATGAAGTTCAACAAGGCAAAGTGCCGGGTCCTTCACTTGGGCACAACAAGCCCATGTAATGCCACAAGCTGGGGGAAGAGTGCGTGGAAAGCCGCCCAGCAGAAAGGGTCCTGGGGATATTGGTAGATAGTCAGCTGAATATGAGCCAGCAGTAACTAGGGGTAATGGTTTTAAACTGCAAGAGGGTAGATTCAGATTAGATATTAGAAAGAAGTTATTTACTCAGAGAATGATTAGGCACGGGAACAGGCTGCTCAGAGAAGCTGTGGCTGCCTCATCTCTGGAAGCATTCAAGGCCAGGTTGGATGGGGCTTTCAGCAACCTGGTCTAGCAGAAGACGTCTCTGCCCATGGCAGGAGAGTTGGAATTATGTGATCTTTAAGGTCCTTTCCTACCCAAACTGTTCTGTGATTCTGTAAATATGAAAGACAGCACCATACCAGCTACTAGGAAGAAAAATCTATCTATCGCAGCCAAAACTAGGACAATATCCACCCCTCATTCCATACCATATACGTCATGCTTAGGTCCAACACTTTTCAATTAATCACCGCCACCTTTCCTGTCTTTTGATTGTTGTCTCTCTCCATGCTACCCCAGCCTGAGAGACAACATCAATTGGCTGCCTGGACGTCTGCTCCCCAAGCAGGGACACCAGAGACAGACACACCATGTCTAGCTCAAGTGCCAATTTATTGCTGCGTAGCATAGCTTCTTATACACATACACGCAACCGCCCCGGATCCCCGTGACCCTTTGCCCCACCCACGGTCCCTCCCAATCCTCCCCCTACATCTCCCCCTACATTGATGTGCACACAAAAATATCATGCCCTTACTCTGTTGGTGTCTGTAACAATAACAACTTACTCCTTTTGTGTCTTTTTTTTTTTTCCTTTTTTTTTTTTTTTTTTTTTTTCTTCTCCCAGTTCTCTCCTTCATTGCATTGGATGAATAGATCTGTAGTGCTGAGCTGCCTCCTGGGTCAAACCTCAAGGTTCCCCTGGACAGATGCTCCATTCTGTCAGCCTTTCATGCCTGCAGGCAGACGTTTCAACCTTCGTGTGATTGTGCTATCTGTGACAAGTTAGCAGTATCAGGAGTTGCAGGAAAGTTTGGATAATAAAGGAGTAACCAGTTGAACGGAATTGCAGTACAGAGTCACAGAAGGCTAGTGGATGGAAAGCTGTCTGTTTCCGCAATTTTTGTGCTTCCTTCTCATGACTACTGTGATTTTTTTTATTTATGTTTTTTTTTTCTGGAGCTTTTTCCTAAATGTTATGAGGTCCCCTCTGCAGGGACAATTTTAGACCAAAGCCCAACTGGAGCTCAATGCGGCTATTACTGTCAAAGAACATAAAAACTGTTTGCATATATATATATGTATATTAATCCTCCTTTAAATAAAGGAGGATTAAGGAGACTCTTCATCCTTTACTGGATGTGGGGGGAAACCTAGTGACAAAAGATGAGGTAAAGGCAGATGTACTTAATTCCTTCTTTGCCTCAGTCTTTAGGAGCAAGACCGCTTGTTCCCTTGGTACTCAGGCCCCAGAGCTGATAGATAGGGACATGGAGTGGGCAATGGGGGGACACTTTCCCCTCTTCTTCACTCTCCCTTTTCCTTCACTTCCCCCTTCTCCTCCAGGCTGATCAAAAAGCTCTTCAAAGGTTTGAGTATCCTTAGGATGGTCAAACCAGCATGTTCCTTTCTGCTATCACTCCTGAATGTTTCAGGTTTTGTTTAAGGTCAAACAACTACTTAAGAATGCCATCCAGCGATCTGTCTGGAGGCAGGAGATTTTGGAGTGGCAGGGAGTGTGTGAGGATATTGGCAGGCACGTAGAGCAGTGGGCACCTCCGATGCTTTGGAACTTTACCACCCAGCAAGTGCAGAATTGTTAGAAAAATGATGAAATGCTTGAAAAAGCCATGGCAACTCCAAAGAGACAAAAATCACTGCAATATGCTGGGACTTAACCTGTGCTTACGGAGCCAAAATCAATGCCACTTCAACCCCTGTGACAGGCTCTGCAGCCACTCCAAACCCTACAATGGGTCCCGTGGCAGGGCCAGAGAACCAACCTATGGCACCATGAGTCCTCCCGTGTTCAAGACAAAACAGTGGATTTGAAAGTCAGGTTGTTTTGAAAGGAAAGAATCTCCTACCCAGACAAAAAAAGAGAGGAAGAAGAAGACGAGGCAGGCTACACTGAGCCTTTATCACTGGTACATTATTAAGAGTAGTACTATTACCATTCTTCTTTCTCTTCTCCTTCCTTTCCTTTCCTTTCCTTTCCTTTCCTTTCCTTTCCTTTCCTTTCCTTTCCTTTCCTTTCCTTTCCTTTCCTTTCCTTTCCTTTCCTTTCCTTTCCTTTCCTTTCCTTTCCTTTCCTTTCCTTTCCTTTCCTTTCCTTTCCTTTCCTTTCCTTTCCTTTCCTTTCCTTTCCTTTCCTTTCCTTTCCTTTCCTTTCCTTTCCTTTCCTTTCCTTTCCTTTCCTTTCCTTTCCTTTCCTTTCCTTTCCTTTCCTTTCCTTTCCTTTCCTTTCCTTTCCTTAATAAACTGTCTCTATCTCAGCCCACAGGCTTCACTTTCTCATTTCTTTCCCCCATTCCAGAGAGGGAGGGGGGAGGGTGAGCAAAAAGCTGTGTGGTGCTTACCTGCTGGCCACGTTAAACCACAACACAGCCCCAGCAAAGGAGTCTGGTGAGTGATTCCTTGCAGCCCTGGGGCAATGGCAGTGACCCCATGAGCTGGGTCTGCCTCCCAGCCTGCCAAGCATGGCCCTGCAGAGTGCCCCCATGTCCCGGGCACCTCAGCCCCCTCACTCTGCAGTGCAGCACTGCCAGCTGGGGCTGGGGCTGGGGCTGAGGCTGGGAGGGCCCTTCCCTGAATGTGTTCTAGGACAGCTTCAGGTACATGGCTTCTGGATTTGAGCGTTATCTTCGCTGTGCACAAGGAGCCGAGAGACCGCCAACAGGCACGGGCCTTGAAGATTGCCTGCAACGTCCCTCCTGGCCTAGCACCTGACACGACTGGTACAGAACTGGCTCCCATGCATCAGAGAGGCTGGGAGTTGAGCAGCAGTGCCTTGGGCTGGAAGAGTCACAACCAGATCACTGCCTGGACAGGTCCAGGGCCAAAAAGGGAACGTTTTGTAGGTATGTTAATAAGGGGTCAGTCGTGCCTCAGAAATTTCTAATCTAGTTGGAAGCAAATGGCTGTTTAATGGTGTGTGAGGTGACTTCTTTCTGAAGTAGCTGACAGGTCATCCCTTGACTCCTGGCTGGGAGCAGTGCCATTAAGCTCATATCTCTGAATGTACCTGAAAGGCAAGCACAGGTCACCTGCTTTGCATGTAGTTCATGCAATTCACTCTTCCTAAGTACCTGGTAGGCCCCAAAGAGGAAGAGGTCTTGGATCGGGGTTGTCATGTCAGAGGTGTCAGCATTTGCCTGAAGTCATCCTTCAGGGCTGTTTTCAGTTTTCTGTACAGAGGGAGCCACTGCCAAGATGCCTGGGGGAAAATGAAACATGTATAAGGGCCTGGGAAAAAGATACCCTGGATCCAAAGCAGCCATTTGGGGACCAAAATTTGTAGGCAGCACACTTCTGTGGTGGTGCTGGGCACATTGTGCAGGGTGCTCCATGCTGGCTTAGGAGCTGCTTCTTTCTCAGTAACAGATTAGCCAGCAGAGGTGAGACAGGTACCCTGAGATCATGAATGTCATGAGAATCCTGCTCCCAAACAGATGACCGATATGGGGAGGTTAGGAGAAGGCTGGCCAGGAGAGATGTGAGATTTGGGGGCGGGAAGAGGAGTTTGGGCAGCAGAAACTAATGATTTTGAAAGAAAGTATGTGTTTTGTAGATGTGGTATCACAAAGTTGGTGGTGCTTCAGAAATTCCTAATCCATTCCTAAGGGAATATCTGTAAAGTGGATTGTGAGTTGAGCTCTTTCTGAAGTAGCCAACAGGTCATCCCTTGACTCTTGACTGGGATATGTGCCTTTAGGCTCACATCTGCCAGTGTCAGTGATAGACCAGAAGAAGGCACCTTCTAAGCATACAGGCTGTGAGTTCCACTCTTCCTAAGTACTGGGTAGGCCCCATAAAGGAAGAGGTCTTGGATAGGGGTTATGTCAGAAGTGTCAGCTTTTGCCTAAAGTCATCCTTCAGGGCTGCTTTCAGTTTTCTACACAGGCAGCTACTGCCTTCAAGATGCCTGGGGGAAACTGAAGCATACATAAGGGCCTGGGAAGTTACCCTGGATCCATAGGAGCCATTCTGGAACCAAAACTTGTAGGCAGGATGTGCACTTTTGTGGTGGTGCAGAGCTGCTGGGCACATTGTGCAAGGTGCTCCTACAGACCCTTTGTGTCCTTCTTCATGCTGGCTTAGAAGCTGCTTCTTTCTCAGGAACAGAGTAGCCAGCAGAGGTAAGACAGATACTCTGTGTTCATGAAAGTCATCAGAAAGCTGCCTCTAAGAAGATGACTGATACAGTGAATTCAGGATAAGCCTAGACAGGAGAGATGTGAGATTTTGGGGAAGGAAGAGGAGCTTGGACAGCAGAAGCTAATGGTTTTGAACACAAGAATCCTGATGGGTTCGATGCCTACTTTATGAGTGGATTCCAACCTGATGGAGCTTTCTTTCATAGTAGGAAAGAGCAGGATAGAAAAAACTGCCATGAAGTGCACCTTAAAAGGGTGGCAGTGGCCACAAGGAAGACGAAATGTCCCTCAAAAGTTAGTGCTGTGGCACCAGAGGTCACCCAAAGAGTGTCTGTGATCAGATCCTGGCTTTGTATTTCAAGGATTAGCTAGTGAAGGTTGATGAGACATTGGTGAAATGAGATGGGTGAAACAGAGATGGGTGTCTGCAGACTTCAAGAAAATAGGTCAAACGGTGGGACAGCATAGGAAAGCCTGAAGAGCAGAAGGCAGAGGGTGCTGGCAAGAATGACAGGCCCCAACAGCCCTGACATTTTTGTCTCCTTGGCTAGAGCTCATGAGGAGACATATTATACTCATTGCAATGGAGCCTCATTGCTTCCTTGCTACTCTGTGTAGAGGCACGGAGGTGTCACACTGCCCACCACAACCCACAGACCCCAGGAAGAGCCCAGAGCCAGACATGGGGGTGCAGGATCTCCCCTCCAGTATCTGGTATCTGGCTTTGGCCCTTCTGCTTAATGAAAATATTTCTCCTCACAGTGCCTTTGCCTCTCTGTGATCAAGGCCTCCAAGTAGCTGCCTAACATGTCCCTGGGGAGGTTTTGTTAGTAACAGTCCTCAGTGGGGCCCATTAATACTCTGTCACTTCAACTTTTCCTTCTGACTTTACTTTCTCAAGCAATTGCATCATTCTCCTCTCAGTACCTGAGCTTCATAGACTGAGCACCAAAATACATGTACACCATGGAACTCATTAAAGTGCAGAAACTCCTAAAACATCTTACATAGTTTTCTTCAAGTCTTCAAAACTTTTTCAGCTAATTGGAGAGCTTTCCTGTTGTAGATAAGGAGGAATATTTCAAAAAGCACCTAATAAAAATATTTTCCCATTTTAAAGGATGCATTTATTTGAATTTTGATTTGGAGCATTATTGTCTAATTGACACTGACCCAGGGTGTCTTCTTTTGAGACCTGAATAGGGAAGACAAGCAGACTCTTGATGTCTGACACTGCATGGACAACCTTGCTCCTCACCACCCCAGCCTTGCCATTTCTCCCATTGGTCATCTGGTGCCTTCATCACTTACTTTCCTTACACCAGATTTCTGTGCCGGTCTGTCGCTGGATGTTACAGCTCCTTTGCACCAGCGCCCTCCTGCTTTCCTTAGAGACCTGGCAGCACAAAGGTGCAGAAGGCTTTTTCCTATTTCCAACCAAAGAACATAAAAACATGCAGCAATTATCCAAAAAACAAAGCAAGCTCAACATGTATGCCTCCTATTGTTGCAGGAAGAATGGTCGAAAACACAACAGACATTAGTATGGTCAGATCATGCTCTCCCTTTATTACCCGAATAGCCTGACTCTTATAGCAAACTTAACAGGAGCAGATAGTTTCTCACACAAGATTATTGGTCAAAAGCACTCAGACAAACAAATGGAAGAAAACAACCCCACCTGCAAGAAAACAACCCCCTTGTGATTAGCAGTCACGTAGATCCCGTCCTTGAAGCCAGCTGCTGGCAACAATATTTTTCTAAATTCCTCAATTGGGCAATGTGGGAACACTGTCATGGGAACTTCTCATAGTCGTTCTGGTAGCTTGGTTTGCTCAGCTGCAGCAAGTCATGGGATCTTTGCTGTTTCAAAAATCCCTCGACATCCTGTGAAGTTTACCTTCCTACAAGGATGACTGTACAATAAGTATTTTATACTGATAGATAGGAAATTAAAAATTATAGTGTTAGTATTAACCCATATCATATGAATTCAATGACAAATGATAAGGATCTTGGTAAGGAAACAATTAGACAGACTGCTGATAGACGGGCAAGCTGGGCTGCTTCTACTTCAAAGCTCAAAGCAGCAAGTGGGTCGGTGAGAGCAGTCTGAGTGATGAAAGAGTAAGGGGAAGGCAAACCAGGAGAACAATGGGAGGTGCATAGGTCCAGACAGACAGCCAGAAAAGCACGCACTGGGAGATCCTGGCATGCATCAGACAGCAGCAAGAAGGGCGCTGGAGAGGGCGGCTGGGGCAAGGCGGGTGGCAGAGCCCCATACAGGGGCTGGCTGGGGGTCCCCTCTGCTGCAGCCACCACAGGGAGTGTGGCAGCAGGAGGAGCAGGCAGGGCTTGTGGCCACACTGTAGAGCCTGGCTTTGGGTGCTCCATGAGTGCCTTGCAGGTCCTGACAGGTTGCGGTGATGGGACGAATGCCCTGGGCCCCCTTCCTGCTCTGCCCAGGCCAGCAAGGGCGCAGAGTGGCCTCTTCTCCCCTGCCCCTGCAGCTCTGGGCTCCCTTTGTGCAGCCCTGGCTCTGCAGCACCAAGCCCTGCTGGGAGCCCTCCCCTAAATGCTGCCACCGCTCCCTGACGCTGCTGTTGCCCTGTGCTGGGAACTGCCCAGCCCAGCCCAGCCCCTGCCCACCTCTCCCCACCTCCCTGTCCTCTCCCCAGCCCAGCCCAGCCCAGCAGCCCAGGCTGGGCTTGACCCAGGGCAGGGCCCAACCACAGGCTGCTGCAGGGCTCTGGGAATGGCCACCACAGCTCCTGCCCCTTGAAAGGCACCACAGCTGCTGGGACAATGGCGGCTCTGGGCCTCCCTAGCAGCCCCCGTGCTGGGGCCAGCCGTGGCTCAGGAAACAGAGGTCCGTGAAGCTGCCGGAGCCCTGGTCTCTTGCCTGGGAGATCCCCAGCACAGAGTGCCTGTGCCCCATGTTATAAATTGCCCCCTTAATTAATTTTCAGAAAGCATTGTATTAATCATAGAAAGGAATTTATTGAGTAAGCAAACAGCAAGCAAAACAGTGCTGGGCGGCCGGGGAGTCTCGGCTCCGCCAACGGCGCGCACCTCACCCCTGCCAGGGTCCCTTTTTATATCTTGGTAATTCCGGGATTGTGCAGCACATCTTGGTATGTTCTGCGACTGTGCGCGCTGTTGCTAGGGGGTCGTCTCTGTCCCTCTGGTGGTTGTGAAGATGAAGGCAGTAGTCTTCCTCGGCGTTGTGGTGCAACTTCTTTTTTTTTTTTTATTTGGTCATGTTGGCCCAGCATGAGACAGGAAGGCAGGATGTTGATACACTAGTTGAGCAACTTATCAGGAGGTGGTTACATGAGCTTTGCAACAGTGTCTTTGAACAAAAGAGGCAACTGAGATGCAGAGGGAGAGAAGGGGAGGGGGCTCTCTTTTTTTGTTACATTAAGCAAAAGAATTTTCATAGTGTCTAGCCAAGCATTATACAGCTCCTTACTTAGAATCATAGAATCCTAGAATATCCTGAGTTGGAAGGGACCCTTAAGGATCATCAAGTCCAACTCTTGACACCGCACAGGTCTACCCAAAAGTTCAGACCATGTGACTAAGTGCACAGTCCAATCTCTTCTTAAATTCAGACAGGGAGCTTTCGCAACTCCCGCTCCTCAAACAGAACTCCTTGTTTTTATAATACAAAAGACAATGAACAAACATTCACGGTGTATTACACCCCACAGGGCCAGTCCCACTCCCCAGGCCAGCACAAGAGGCTGGTTGGAAGAGAGAAGCTTCTCTCACATGAGAGAAGCTCCCGCCACTCTTTGACCATGTAAGTGTGCTGCGGGAGCCCAAGCCCGCAGCTGGGCCCCCTGTAACGAGGGCTGCCCTTCAGCCCGGCCCTGTGGGCAGCACTCAGGCAGGGCCTTCCCAGTCTCCTCGTCAGCCCAGGCGCTGGGGAGTTCTGCTTGGGCATGGCTGGAGCCCTGCAGGCCCTGCCAGGCTCTCACTGCTCTTTCTTGCAGATGCTGGCCCAGAATCACATTTCAGAGGAGGAGTTTGGTAATCCAGTGCACCTCCAGAGCTACCTGAAGCACCCAAGCCCAGAGATGCGCTTGATGGTTCTGAAAGGGCTCTGCACCGTGTCACAGAGCCCTGAGAAGGTGAGTGGGCCATCGTCAAGCAAAGCCATGTTGGCAGCCTGGGCCTTTGCTCTTCTGCCCTCCCGTCCCTCCCCGCTGCCAGGAAGCAAGGCAGGAGGCTGGTGCTCAGGAACCAGAGCCCTTTGCCTAGGGTGGTCTCTCAGTGCTTCACGGAAGGGAAATGGTGTCTTTCCTACAGGCAAGAAAACTTCAGGTCGTGCTACCAGCCATCGTGGAGGCCCTGCAGGACACCAACACAGACGTCATGCTCAAGGCCCTGCTTGTGCTGAGAAACATGATGGCTCATGTGGAGAGGAGGAAGGCCAGTGGCCCGGCTCTGCAGCTGGCTGAGAAGCTCCTGCCACTCTTTGACCACGTAAGTGTGCTGCGGGAGCCCGGGCCCTCAGCTGGGCCCCCTGTAACGAGGGCTGCCCTTCAGCCCGGCCCTGTGGGCAGCACTCAGGCAGGGCCTTCCCAGTCTCCTCATCAGCCCAGGCACTGGGGAGCTCTGCTTGGGCATGGCTGGTGCTGCTGGTGGCGAAAGTGGGGTGGCTGGTGGGCAGCCTGCGATGGCAACCGATTGCGTTGCCCTTCACGGGCACCAGGCCTTGCAGCTGCCCCTGAGCAGCTCCTCTGGGAAGGATCCAGCGCTAAAGCATCTCACAGTTCTGTGAGCTCCCTTCACATGAGCCACACTAATGCTGAAATTCCTCCTGTCCTCCTCCCTGCCAGGAGTCCAGCCAGGTGCTGGACTCCATCTCCAGGTGCATCCACTCCATCTGCCTCTTCCAAGCCGTGACGGAGGCTGTGCTGCGGCAAAGGAAGAAGGAAATGAAGAGGACCGTGCACAGCAGCCTTCTCCCACTCTACTTTCACACAAGAGACCAGAGTGAGAGCGTAGCAAAGGTATGGATCTCAGAGCTGAGCAGTTACGTGGGCAAGGCTGTGTGGACACCACAGGGTTGCTCTGGGGGATCTCTGGCTGGCAGTGTGAGCTGCCTCCAATGGTGGCTGTCCTGTGACCTTGGTCATCCACCTGCCAGCACCTCACACACACAGTGTATCCGCCGCCCCAGAGGGCAGCAACAGGCTCAGGCACTCCCTGCATCTGTAGACCTGAACTGCTACATTTTTGAGAGGGCACTCACTCTGGGTGGATACAGACCTCCTAGGGAGAGTTCTATGCCTGGTGTAGACCGTTGTAGCCTACCTAGTGGAAGACAGCCATTAGAGGATTTGTTCTTATGGGCAAGGAGCCCTACCTGCTCGCCGTGCCTGCGCGAACTTCTGGGGGAAGTTCTGACTACTGGGGAAGGCTGACTTGCCCTAGAAAACCCCTCCAACCTGGATGGACCTTCATGCACATCATTGTTTGTGTGTCCATTAGTTCCAGAGTCTGTTGTTTCAGGGCACCTGAAAGGAAGGTGAGGTAGGCAAGGAGGGGTTCGCCTGCTGCCCCGAGCAGATCTCAACTTCCATCCCTTCGTCACTGAGATCCACTCCTTCTGCCTGACAGACAGAGGGTAGGGGATCCTCCATTTCCTCTGCTGTGTCTGCCTGACGCATCTGTCCCAGGGCTGGCAGAGTACAGTTCAACCTTCTCCGACTCCCTGGTGCTCCTCAGCCTGCCCACCTCCTCCCGAAGCTGTGCCAGAAGGCTGAGCAGTTCTTCTACCTGGGTGCACCTACCACAGGTGGACTCACAGGATGGGATGTCAGGAAGAATTTCTTCATGGAAAGGGTGGAACCGGCTGCCCAGGGCACTGCTGGAGTCCCCAGGCCTGGAGCTATTAAAGAAATGCGTGGACTTGGCGCTAAGCGCCGTGGTTTTGTGGTGGGCCTGGTAGTGTTAGCTGACGCTTGGCCTTGAGCTGAAGGCCCTTTTCCAAGCGCAAGGGTTCTGTGACTCTTTCATTGGTTGAGTAGGCGCCAAGCAGTCACCGGGCCCAGGGAAAAGACGTCCTTGGTGGCCTCCAAGTTAGCTCAGCGTCATGGCACCGAGTCACTTTGAAGGAGCTGCTGGAATAATGAGACAACAACCTAGTTCTATTAAAATATATATTGCTCTTTTGAGGACTGCTGCGGGGCTAGCAGCACCACAGCAGTGGAAATCTCCGTCCTGACGTTGCGTTATGCCTTGACGTCAGGATCAGGGTGGTTTGAACTGCCAGGGAACGGACCATGGGTTCCGGGTCGCTGTCTGAAGGCTGGAGGGCTGCAAAAGAAAGAAGAGCAGAGATGAAAACCCACTCCTTGCAGAGATCCCCAGGCATCTCCTGCAGACCATGCCAGCCCCACTCGACTTTTCCCCAGGCGAGGAGGAGCAGGAGGGACAAAGGGATCCGTTGAAAGCTGCTGCTCAGCAATGTCCCAAATGCACCCACCAGTCCTTCCCCACCCGCGCACCACAGGTCAAGTGGGGCACCTTCACAAGCTGGTTCCCTCACCACCTGCCTCCATCCCTTGGGAGGATTCACACACTCCAGGAATCTCGTGGACTCTTTCCTCTTGATATTGTGCTTCCCCATGAGAGCAAGGGCTAGCAATCATGACCCTGCTCCTAGCTGCTTGTAGGCTGTTTCATCTCCCTCTTCGTCCTGGTTGCGTGCTCTACAACAGGCTCCCACCTTCTGTCAGCCTTACTGCCCTTTCCCCTGACTCTTCCTCAGGGACACTCAACCCTTTCAGCGGCACTGCCCAGCTCCAGGCTGGGAGGCCATTCCCTGACACCACAGGCCACCCCGTTTCCTCTCCCTCGTTCCTATGCCTGCATTGCTCCTCCGCCCTCCTCAGCATTTCCCTGGAGCAGGGCAAGGCACGGGGGCCTCTGCCGCTGTCCCCCCAGCCCTAGCACACCCCCCACTGCCCTCACTCACCGCTGAGGATTTCATTCAGCTTCTCCTCGCTCTGGTCCTTGCAGTAGCGCGCAGCAAGACCTAGACACAGAGATCCCATCAGAGCCCCGCTCCCCAGCACGCTCCCAGCAGCGCAGCCCCTGGCCTGGCCAGCCAGGCTGTGCCCCCTCCTGCACCCTGGAGCAAGGGCCCAGTCGGGGGGCTCTGGGGGCAACAGGGCTGTGCCTCACTGCCAGGGCAGTGCCTGGGGCTGCCAAAGGCTGCCCCAAGAGGGACCCAGGGGCTGGGCTCACCAATGAATCTGACGGCCTCAAGTCGCAAAAGGGTCTGCGTGTCCTGCAGGTAGGGCTGGCTCTGCTGCAGGTATTCTTCTACTCTGCCTCTGTCCTGCTGCAGCTGGAGAGAGAGAGAACGCAAGGTCACGGGGCTTGCACAGCCTCTCCAGGGTCTCCTCCAGCATCCTGGGGGCAGGGAGGGCAGGGGGGCCTGCAGAAGAGCCCCCTGGGGCTCTGTGCTGGAAGGAAGGGAGCGAGGATGCGGCTGCAGGCAGCGGGCTCTGGCCGGGCACGTTTGCCCAGCTGGGGCAAACCAAGTTGGGTCCTTACCAAGCACTCCCCGATCCTCCACGTCTGTTCTTTCTGGGCCAAGCGCTTGAGCTCTTTGCGTCGCAGAAACTCTGCAGCCACGGCGAGAGCTTCCCCAGAGGCCTGCGGAGCAGCAGAGGTTGGCAGGTAGCACCACAGCCTTGGGAAGGAGACCCTCTGTCCCCTCCTCTTGGCAGGGCTGCGAGCCTTTCCCAGCGCGTTATGGGAGGCTGTGGTGGGGGACAGCGTGCACTGGGTTCAGTGGCCAAGGCAAGGCCACGGGACGGCCACCATCGGAGGCAGCTCACGCTGCCGGCCAGAGATCCCCCAGAGGAACCCTGTGGTGTCCGCACAGCCTTGCCCACGTAACTGCTCAGCTCTGAGATCTGTACCTTTGCTACGCTCTCGCTCTCGTCTGTCATGTGAACGTAGAGTGGGATTAGGCTCCTGTGCACGCTCCTCTTCATTTCCTTCTTCCTTTGCCGCAGCACAGCCTCCATCACGGCTTGGAAGAGGCAGATGGAGTGCTCCCGCACCTGGCTGGACTCCTGGCAGGGAGGAGGACAGGAGGAATTTCAGCATTAGTGTGGCTCATGTGAAGGGAGCTCACAGAACTGTGAGATGCTTCAGCGCTGGATCCTTCCCAGAGGAGCTGCTCAGGGGCAGCTGCAAGGCCTGGTGCCCGTGAAGGGCAACGCAATCGGTTGCCATCGCAGGCTGCCCGCCAGCCACCCCACTTTCGCCACCAGCAGCACCAGCCATGCCCAAGCAGAGCTCCCCAGCGCCTGGGCTGACGAGGAGACTGGGAAGGCCCTGCCTGAGTGCTGCCCACAGGGCCGGGCTGAAGGGCAGCCCTCGTTACAGGGGGCCCAGCTGAGGGCTCGGGCTCCCGCAGCACACTTACGTGGTCAAAGAGTGGCAGGAGCTTCTCAGCCAGCTGCAGAGCCGGGCCACTGGCCTTCCTCCTCTCCACATGAGCCATCATGTTTCTCAGGACACGCAGGGCCTTGAGCATGACATCTCTGTTGGTGTCCTGCAGGGCCTCCGCGATGTCTGGCAGCACTACCTGAAGTTTTCTTGCCTGTAGGAAAGACACCATTTCCCTTCCGTGAAGCACTGAGAGACCACCCTGGGCAAAGGGCTCTGGTTCCTGAGCACCAGCCTCCTGCCTTGCTTCCTGGCAGCGGGGAGGGACAGAAGGGCAGAAGAGCAAAGGCCCAGGCTGCCAACATGGCTTTGCTTGACGATGGCCCACTCACCTTCTCAGGGCTCTGTGACACGGTGCAGAGCCCTTTCAGAACCATCAAGCGCATCGCTGGGCTTGGGTGCTTCAGGTAGCTCTGGAGGTGCACTGGGTTACCAAACTCCTCCTCAGAAATGTGATTCTGGGCCAGCATCTGCAAGAAAGAGCAGTGAGAGCCTGGCAGGGCCTGCAGGGCTCCCTGCAGCCTCTTCTTCTCCCACCTTTGGGCAGGGATGGGGCAGCGCCAGCTGGCACCAAAGAGGCACCAGGCGTGGGGAGCTACGGGGGCTTGCCGGCCCCAGGGACCATGTGTCCGTACGTCCTGCGGGAGCTGGCAGTTTGGGGGTAGATGGGCACAGGGCTGTGCCTGTGTGCCTGAAGGGACACACGTAGCCCTGCTGGGAGCAAGGTTTCATCTGGGAACTCACAGCCAAGCGACGGATGCAGGTGTCTTCTTTTACTGCAGTGCACCAGTTGCACAGCGGCAAGTCTTCCATCATGATGTTTAAAACCTTCTCCAACGTCTGCGGCATGGCCAGGATCACCTCCCACATGCCCAGGTCAGTGCTGCAAGCCCAGAATACTCTGTCAGTGAGGCTGCCTCAGCCGCAGGGCCACAAACTGGGCCAGCCCCAGAGGAGCCAGGCTGTCCTGCAGCCCCTGTGACTTGGGGAGCACTGAGGGCCCAGCCTGGGCAAGCAGGAGGGGGCTGAGCTGGTGTTCCCTGGGGGCAGGGGGACTCTGGGCTGCCTTGGACAGCTGGGCTGCTGCAGCCCTGGCTGGCCCAGTAGGGCTGGAACACATTGGTGGGAAGGAGGGCTGTGCTCCCTGGGGATGTCCTGCTCTTTGCCATGGCTCTGGCAAGCAGAGAGTCTCCAGGTGCATCTCCCGACATGGAACAAGCCCTCAAGGATGTCAAGGCCAGGACCTGTCACATGGCGGAGAGAACTGCAGCAGGTTCTTGACTTCTTCCCTGGACATCTTGTTGGTCAGCTGGAGAAGCAGGGAGTCCAGGCACTGCCGCGCCGATGCCGTGTGGATGCTGTCCAGTTTTCTCCTGATGCACTCCATGATCGTTGGCACCTTGGGGGACAAAGTGGGAATGGTGTTGCCAGCAGACTGCAGCCATTTCCACAGCTGCCACTCAAACTTTGGCCCCTTCCATTGCTCTCTGCTGGCTTCACGTGGCTTCTGGAGCCCAAGAGACCCCGATGTGCGAGGGAGGCAGGGAGGGAGGCAGGGAAGGAGAGAGGAACAACGCCTGGAAGAGCTCAAGGGCAGGGCCATGGCCACAGGCCACTTACATGTGTCAGCCAGTAGTCAGGGTCCTCCAAGGCTGCGTCCAGCACACTGCAGGCCCCCTGCTTGTCATGGATGCTGGAGTCTGGTAAAGCTTCAAGGGCTGTGAGGATGACGTCCAGCCTCTCAGCAGGGAAGAGGTATCCTCCAAACCCCTGTGGGAAGAAGGAGGAGCGAAAACATGCCTCACTGAGTGTCCCAAGGGTGCTGCTTAGCTGAGCAGCAAGGGCAGCTCCGGAGAGAGGGCCCTCGGGGGAAAGGGTGAGGATGGAGCATATGGGGCCAGAGTGCTGGCCCTGCAGGTAACCAGGGCTTGCTGGTGGCCAGGAGGGCTGGAGCTGCTGCCGGGACACAGGGGAGCAGCCTTCACATAGCCCCAGGCTGGGGACAAGAGGAACCCTCTCACCAGGGCGAGTGAGGCCGTGCCAGCCCCACCGGTTCTGGACCCCTTTGCTCACACCAGATGCCTGCTGATGCTGCGGACAAGATCCCCAGCAAGGCCAGAGCTCATTACCTTGGCAATTTCACAGGGAGTTGATGTTATAGAAAATGGAAGTGTTGTATCCTCCAAATTCGTGTGTCTCTTTGCATAATTTTCCATGTCCTCTCTCAATCTCCATTCTAAACAGGGGGAAACAGCGAAGAGTCAGTAGGGAAGAGCATCTTTGCCAACAAGCTTGCCAAATGGTGAAAAGCACTTTCACTAGGAATGGTTGAGGAGGGAGGCTCAGACCCATGGTGAGGAGAGTGATGGGCAGGGATGTAAAGCACAAGGTGAGGAGTGCTGGGAGCAAGAGGGACCTCAGGGATGATGCAGAAGGAGGAGAAGCAATGGCGTTGGGTGCCGCGGGGGTAGCAGCGTGTCACAGACCCCCTTCTGCTCGGGGTCAGGATGTGCAGGAAGCCCCCTGACACCTGCTTGCAAGACGGCAGGGAGCAAACAGTCAGGGAGAATTCTGGAGGGCGTCACCATCCCTGGTGATGCACGGCTGGCTCTGCTGTTCACTCCTCGGGGAAGATGCGGTTTGGGAAGTGCTCATCGATTGATGGCTTAGACTGGGGGAGACCACAAAACAGCGTGGTAGGTGATCTGGGGAGGGTTGGGAAGGACAGCAGCAGAGAACTGCTCCTGGACGTCAGGTGAGCGTCTAGCTTCTGCGGAAAACAATAGCCAGAATGCTGCGGGAAGCTGCTGTGATGAGCAGAGGAGGTCAGGGAACCTGGCAGAATTCCGTGGGCAGCCTCCACCAAGCACAAAAACAATCCTTCACAATACTCGGGGAGAACAGGCAGACAAACCAGTAGATATCTGTGTGCAGACGGATGCTGCCCACCACACCTTCTTACCTCTTCCTTCTGTGACGATTTTGTAGAAGCAAAAAAGAGCATCCAAGGTTGCGCGTCCGAAGGAATCATTGCTACTGCTGAAAATGAAGAGGTGGCCCAGCAGCTGTCCCAGGATGGGGATGTAGATCTGTCTGGAATCATCGTGGCTGTCTTCATAGTCATCTGAGTTCTGGGTGAGGAAGGGAGGAGAGACAAAGGGCTTAGTGGAGGCAGAGCCAGCCCCTGAGATAGCAGGGCCTGAGGAGGGAAGAGCAGGGGCAAAGGAGGGATGAAGACCCTCGCTTCACAGTGCTGAGGCACTCACGTGCATCCAGGTTTGCCTCACAGGCACCCTTGAGTGGCAGGATGCTCTGGGATGCAGGAAAGGGTGGAGGGTTCCTTGTGCCTTACCTCGCTCACAAAATACCTGACGATGAAATCACCCAGCCTCTCAATCCTCCTCATAGCTCTCTCACGCACAGCTGGGTTTTTGGAGTGGGCAAAGGCCAGCAGCACCTGCGAGGAGAGAAGTTGCTGGGTTGACAGTGGTCTGCAAATGTAACCTGAGAGGATTCTTTGGAAATTCTTTGCAAATGCCAAACCTGCAAGATATTCTGCAACTCTCTGGTGGAACTGGTGTTGGGACAGTTGCGTACGAAGGCCGCCAGCATGAGGTCCATGGCACTCATAGTCTGCAGGGAGGACAGAAGAGCATCGAATTACTTCTGTGGCCCTTCTTACCCCTAGGAGCTGGCTCTGAGCCCCTCTGGAGTTCAGGGGTGGCTCTGGGGCTAAAAAGCTGCTGTGTGCAGACCTCCTGCAGCACAAGATCAGGTCGGGGAAGGGGAAGGGGTGAGGCTGGGAAAGCAAATCTGGGCCCCGGCCCTGCATTGGTCTCTGGTTGTGTCAGCACGGGGAAGCAAGGCAGCAGCTCAGCAGGACTGGGGGTGCCGGTACCTCACCCAGCACATACCTCAGCGTAGAGCACTCTTTCTGCCTCTGGCACATCCGACTCCGGAGGCAGAAAGAAGACGCTCTTGCAGCACACGTTCAGGAGACCCTCCTTTTTGCCACGCAGTACTGTTGGTACGGTGTTGCTGAAGGAGAGAGAGAGAGGAGCCTGTTGGACGCAGTGCCTCGAGGCTTATGAAGGAGGACACGGACCTCCCTTGGCCAGGCATCCCTGGGATGGATGGGCAGCCTCCCTGCCAGCTTCAGGGCCACCAGGGCATTGCCCTGGGGCTGTGCTGGCCCAACCAGGGGCTGGGCACGCACCTGAGGACGGTGACAGTCTCCATGGCCTTCTGCCGGAATTTGGTGCGCAAGCTGTCCACGGGCTCCTTTTCCAGCAGCGCCTGCAGAGCACAAGCAGGATGAGACCTTGGAGCCACCGGCACCCAGCAGCAGCAGAGCCAGCGCTGCCCCAGCCCTCGCCTCCCAGGGGACTGGTGCCTGTCCCCTTCCCCAACCCGCTGCACATCCTCTCACCATGATGGTCTCCACCAGCTTATGTTTGCAGTAGAAGGCATGCAAGTTCACCGGCACACCCTCCTCTGTGACAATTCTGCACAGATCGCAGATTTTGCTGAGGAACAGCATCTTCTGCTCCTCGTCGTCCTGGCAGCCACAAAGACACCAACAGAGCATTAGGGGGACACCCACGGCCAGCAGGACCAAAAGCCTTGAGGGGTCTGGAGCTGTGTGGGACCCCTGGAGGGCAGCTCCAGGAGCACAGCTGCGATGCAAGCGGCTGCCATTACCTTTCTTTTCCGTCTGACATACGCCCTGATGAATTTCACGGCCGAGTCTTTGCGCAGTTTCCATGCCTTATCTGGAAAGGAAGAAAGCAAAGAGTGCTGCAGAGAGGGGCTGAATGCAGGGGTGAGGAGAGGAAGGGTCCCAGCCCCAGAAGGACGTGGGGAGGCCGCGGGGATGCCCAGAGGCTGCAGCAGCTCCGCTGGGAAGAGAGGCTGAGGGAGCTGGGCTTGTGGAGCCTGGAGAAGGCTGCGGGGGGACCTCGCTGCGGCCTCCCCATGCCCAAAGGGGCCTCCAGGAAAGCTGGGGGGGAATCTTCATCATGGACTGCAGCGACAGGACAAGGGGTGACGGCTTTAACCTCAAAGAGGGCAGGTTTCTTTTGGACAGGCAGGGATTTCTCTCCTTCACGCCCAGGGCAGTGAGGCCTTGGCGAAGGCTGTGGTGACCCCTCCCTGGCACTGCCCACGGCCAGGCTGGGTGGGCTTTGGGCAGCCTGGGCTGGGGGGAAGCATCGTGATCGCTGAGGTCCCCCCCAGCCCAAAGCGTCCTGGGATTCTGTGGTGCTGCGGAGGAAGCTTGGCCCCGTCAGCCCAAGCGCCACTTTACCCAGGAAAGGAGTCCTGGAGTCAAGCAGGGGTCTCTGTGTCTCCAACCCTCCCCACCCCATCCCTAAGACCCTGACTCACTGGGATCCAGCAGCTGCGACTCGTCCTGGCTCTCCTGTACCGGGCTGCTGCCCGCTGCCGGAGAAATGGCCTCTACCGGGGTTCTGTCCTCTGCCGGCAAAATGGCCTCTGCTGGCCGGTTGCTGCCCCTAGAAGACCAGGTCTCCTGCCAGGCCAGCCTGGGCTGCCTGGGGGGCATGCCTCCCTCCTCATCCCATTCAGAAGAAGCCTCTGGAGTGGGAGAGCTCGCAAGGAGAAACCGGCGGCTCCTCTGGGCGGGCGGTTGCGGCATTGTGGGACGTGGGCTATGCTCGGGGACTCCTCGAAGGCCCTGTGCTCCTGCCCTGTCCGTCACTGCCGTGCACCGACACTGAGGGTCCGAGCCACGGCTGCGCTCTTATAAGGCGGAGCCCTGGGGTGTCAGCAAGTGACGTCACAATGGGTGCCATTGTGACACGCGCCTGGGCTGGATGGGCCCCCCATGAGGGCAGGAAGGCTGTGCAGAGGGATCTGGACAGGCTGGATCAACGGGCCGCATCCAGCTGCGTGGCATTGAAGGCCAAATGCTGGGTTCCACACTTGGAATCATAGAATATCCTGAGTTGGAAGGCGGCAGACCTGAAGGGATGAAAGACATGGTCTCCTGGTGCCTCTTGAGCAGAAGGTGTTTATTGCCATTTTTCTCTGCTACATATACTTTCCCCGTAACCACATGTGCTGTCCACGTGCCCGAATCAGTCATACACTTGGTTAGAGACCCTCAGCCACACATCTCAAGCCAGCCAGCAACTGACCACTGCGCAAAGCTCATCTTTAATGCTGTAGCCAAGTTAATTTACCCCCACCTTGTTCAAGATTTTGTTACTAACGCTTATTTAAAAAGGGGGCTTTATGGCTTTGGGACGACTACTTAAAGGATCAGGGGCACAGGTTGTGTTTGCCTCTGTCCTTCCGATAGGGGGGATCGATGCTGACAAGCAGACTCCACGTTAACACGTATCTTTGGGACTGGTGCGCCCCCCACACCCTCTGGGTGCCCCCACCCCATCCCTTGTATGCTCCCCTATAACCCAGGGTTGCCCCCTACCCCCTGGAATCCCCCACCCCCCGGTGCCCCCCACCACGAAGAAGCTGCGCGGCACGAAGCCCTCCTGGCCGCGCAGGGCCGCCCAGCACCACTCGTGCTCGCCGGGGGGCTGGCGCCGCAGCACGGTGACGGGGTCGCCCTCGCGGAAGCTCAGCTCGTCCCCCTGCGCCGCCTCGTAATCCCACAGCGTGTACACCACCCCGCCGTGCCGCTGCCCCAGGCTCTGCTCCACCTCTCGGGACAGGGACACCAGTGGGGACATTGGAAGGGATGGGGACACCAGTGGGGACACCAATAGGGATATACATGGGGACGGGGACAACAGTGGGGATACGTGTGGGGACAGGGACAGACACGGGGACACACATGGGGACACCAGTGGAGATGGGGACACCAGTGGGGACATACATGGGGATGGGGACACCAGTGGGGCCAAGGAGAGGTTTGGGGACACCAGTGGGGACAGGAACACCAGTAGGGGCACCAGTAGGGACAGGGACATGTCCCCAGCCCCTCCATGCCCCCAGCCCCGTACCAGTGAGGTAGCTGTGGCACTTGGCGAGCCCTCCCAGACCCCATGTCATCCCCATGTCCCCCTGTGTCCCCATGTCCCCATGGCCCCAAATGTCCCCATGTCCCCCCCGTGTCCCCATGTCGTCCCCATGTCCCCCCCCCGTACCGGTGACGTAGCTGTGGCACTCGGCGTAGCCGTTGTGGTACGGGTCGCACTTGTCCAGGGCGAGGCAGCCGTCGCTGGTGGTGGCGTAGCAGGCGGCACCGTGGCGCACCAGGGCCACGCAGATGGCCGTGTCGTTGCACGAGGCCGCGCAGTGCAGGGGGGTCCTGGCAAGGGGGGGGGCACCGTGGGGATGGGGGCCGTGGGGTGCCCGTCCCTGGGGGTCCCGGTGCCATCTGAGGGTGTTCCCAGTACCGTCAGGGGGTTCCCTAGTACCCTCTGGGGGGTTCCCAGTACCCTCGGGGGGGTTCCCTGTACCCTCTGGGGGTCTTTCCTGTACCCTCGGGGGGGGTACCCAGTACCCTCGGGGGGGTTCCCAGTACCCTCTGGGGGTCTTTCCTGTACCCTCGGGGGGGTACCCAGTACCCTCGGGGGGTCTTTCCAGTACCCTTGGAGGGGTCCTAGTACCCTTGGGGGGGTCTCAGTATCCTCGGGGGGGGATCCCAGTACCCTCTGGGGGGTCCCAGTGCCCTCGGGGGGGTTCCCCGGTATCCTCGGGGAGGGTTTCCAGTACCCTTATGGGGGTCCCAGTACCCTCAGGGGGTCTTTCCAGTACCCTTGGAGGGGTCCTAGTACCCTTGGGGGGGTCTCAGTATCCTCGGGGGGCGATCCCAGTACCCTCTGGGGGGTCCCAGTGCCCTCGGGGGGGTTCCCTGGTATCCTCGGCGGGGGTTTCCAGTACCCTTATGGGGGTCCCAGTACCCTCTGGGGGTCTTTCCAGTATCCTTGGAGGGGTCCCAGTACCCTTGGGGGGGTCTCAGTGTCCTCGGGGGGGGGATCCCAGTACCCTCGGGGGGGTCCCCAGCACCCCTTTGCCCCCCCCACCCCACGGGCTGTCCAACAGCCCCCCGTTTGTCCCCCCCATCCCACCTCCTGCCCCTACAGCGTCCCCCTTCGTCCCCCTTCATCCCCCATCCCCGTGCCCCCCAGTGCCCCCCCATCCACGTGGCACCCCCCCGTGTCACCCCCTGTCACCCCTGTCACCCCCGTGTCCCCCCATAACCCCGTCATGTCCCCCATCTCTCCATCCCATGTCCCCATGTCCCCATCCCGTGTCCCCCATGTCCCCCGTGTCCCCAGCCCGTGTCCCATGTCCCCATGTCCCATTTCCCCACCCCATGTCCCCCATGTCCCCAGCCTGTGTCTTCCGTGTCCCCATCCCACGTCCCCTGTGTCCCCAGCCTGTGTCCCCTGCATCCGCAGTCTGTGTCCCCTGTCCCCATCCTGTGTCCCTATCCTATGTCCCTATCCCATGTCCTGTGTCCCCATGTCCCCATCCCCTGTCTCCGTGTCCCCATGTCCCCATCCCATCTCCCCAGTGTCCCCCATGTCCCCAGCCCGTGTCCTTGGTGTCCCCAACCCATGTCCCCTGCATCCCCTGTGTCCCCAGCCTGTGTCCCCTGTCCCCATCCCATGCCCCTATCCCATGTCCCCAGCCCATGTCCCTGTCCCCCTGCGTCCCCATCCCACATCCCCGTGTCCCCAGCCCGGTCCCCCTGACTCCATCCCTATCCCATGTCCCCATCCCATATCCCCTGTCCCCATCCCATGTCCCTGTGTCCCCATGTCCCCATCCCATGTCCTGTGTCCCTATCCCATGTCCTCAGCCCGTGTCCCCATGTTCCCATCCCCTGTCCCCACGTCCCTGTGTCCCCATCCCATGTCCCTGTGTCCCCATATCCCCATCCCATGTCCCCATCCCATATCCCTGTGTCCCCATCCCGTGTCCCTGTGTCCCCATCCCATATACTCAGCCTGTGTCCCTGTGTCCCCATCCCATGTCCTCATCCCATGTCCCCGTGTCCCCGTGTCCCCATCCCATCCCCATGTCCCCTGTCCCCATCCCATGTCCCATATCCCAGTGTCCCCATCCTATGTCCCCATGTCCCCAGTGTCCCCATCCCATATCCCAGTGTCCCCATGTCCCCCCCCGTGTCCCCGTGTCCCCCCCACCTCGGCCACAGCCTGCTGCACCACATCGAGCCCCCCGTTGAGGGCTGCGTCCAGCAGCAGCACCAAGGGGTCGAAGCGCACGGAGGCCCCGGGGCACCGCCGGGGGGAGGACGCCGAGCGCAGGGCAGAGCGCAGCTGCTGGGGGGGCACCCGTGGGTGGGGGGGGTGAGGGGACACCCGTGGGGGGGAGGGGGGACACACATGGGGGTGGGGGAAGCTGCCTGAGGTGGATGGGGATGGTTGGCACCGGGTGGCACCCGGGGGACTTTGGGGAAGGGGGGGGCACCCTAAGGAAGGGGGGGGGGACCCTAAGGAATTGGGGGGGGCATCCAGGGACCCCAGGGACAGGGGGGGCACCCTAAGGAAGGGGGGGGGACCCTAAGGAATTGGGGGGGGCATCCAGGGACCCCAGGGACGGGGGGGGGCACCCTAAGGAAGGGGGGGAGGGACCCTAAGGAATTGGGGGGGGCATCCAGGGACCCCAGGGAAGGGAGGGTCACCCTAAGGAATTGGGGGGCACCCTGTCTGTGGCAGGGGGGTTGGAGTTAAATTATCTTTAGGGTCCTTTCCAACTCAAGACATTCTATGATTCTACAATTCTATGGATGAAATGGCATTAAATACCTTGTTGAGAAGCAGCATCCAACAGCTGAGTCTCTGGACCGGAGAACTTGTTGTCGACGGAAGGAAGACACAGACACTCAATATGAGCAAACAGTGAACTTCAACTTTAATGGATAGCTCAGTCGCCTTTTATCCAGTTCGAACATAATCAACTCATACATATTACAAAACTAAGCTCAGGATTGGCTAACACTTCCCGCTCTTTTCAGTTAGTTCCTCCCTCTTTTGGCTACCGCCCCGCCTTAGGGACTTTCCCAGCCACACAAGGGCATCGTGTCCTTGAGCCTGATTGGTTCTCAACCGGCTGCGCACGTGCCAGGCTCATATGGGTTAAGTATGGTACCTCCCTAGCCCCTGACCTCCTAACTGCTCAACATTCACATGTCCTATCTGACTTAACCATTTCTCCACAAGAACTGACATTCCCATTAGCTGTCTGCAGCTGGGGGTGTCTGCCTCTAACCTTACTTTAGGGTTAGAAACCACGTGCCCCTGCATTTGGAGTCAAAACTTTGTCCCCCATAGACCATTGCCTTTCATCCTTGGTGTTTGTTTTCTATCAGTTTCAGTGACAGAAGGAAATTACAATTAGAAATCCTACAGCCCATGGAACCACCAGGGATAAAAGTTGGCTCCAAACCAGTGGGATTCTCTGGGTCAGGTCTTTGTTTTGTCCTCTGCTGCTCAGTGGAGGGAAGGATCATGACAGCTTACGGGATCCCCCATGTCCTCAGGGCTGCCTATGGCTGCAAATGGGACCCCAGAAGGGACCATCTTGAGGGCAGCACCTTCTTGACCACCTTCTTGGTGGTTGAGATGCCTCTGATGGCCTTCCTCAAGGCCCGTGGTGGAAGGTGCCATAATGCTGGTGCCAGCCAGGGACAGCAAGAAATCTCCTGTGTCGCAGCCAGCATGAAGCAAAAGCAGCTGCTCACGACGAGCGTGTAGCACGAGAACCAAGATGAGCTGACTGTCTCATGCACCATCCCACAGCCTCCTGTGATCTTTCCCACAAAGCAAGAATCAAATGGCCCTGTAGGACTGGGTCTGCCCTTGAAGCTGATGGAGCCCTGAGCAGGGCTCAGGCTCAGAAAAGCCTTTTCAGCCTCTTACCTTCTCCACAGGTGTGGTGCCCCTGATGGGACACAGAGTGTCCTAGCCCTCACTGCCAGCACCACTGCCTGGCAGGAGCTCAACCCATGTGCCAAGGACTAGGAGGGGTCCCTGAGCAGCCCCTGCAGGTGCAAAATTATCTGAGGAACCATTCTGCAACTGCATTATTGAAACCCTTAACTAGGACTCGATGTAGGAAGACATTAAACAAGGGAAGGACTTGGCTGGTTTGATTCTGATGAACAGAAAGGAGAAGTTTTTCCTTCTGCAAGCTGTTAGGTTCTTGCTGTGTGGGTGAAATGTTGGTCCTTCACCACCTCTAGCTTGAATCATTTTTGCAGGTGCGTCTTCCTTATGCAATCCTTTCTTTTTTTTTCTGACCTAACATGGACTCAAGTTGCTGTTGCTGGTGCCTGATTTTCACAGTGCCATTTGTAAAGCACTCCACCAAAGGCCACCAGAAGTTCCCAGGTACCTCCCGGGGTTGTGGCACCCTGCCTGCCATTCTCCACTCCACCTCCTATTTGCTGCGTCTGGTCAGGGCAGTATTGCTGCAGCGTGTTCTGATTCTAGACCCACAAAAAAATTGAAGGCCTAATGGCTTAAAAGAAAAACACTGAAGCGACAGGATTACATATAAGAATATCCTCTGTGTGGGGGGAATGCTGGCACAAAAAGGGATCTCTATGACAAGCAGCTGCAGTTTTGCCAGGTTAAATCCAGACAATGCAAGACTTCACAACCTCACTGGGCAACCTGTTCCCCTGTTCCATCACCCACACAGTACAGAAGGATTTTCTGACATTCAGGCAGAACCACTTGTATTTTAGTTTGTGCCATTGTCTCTTGTCCTATTACTGGACATCACTGAGAAGAGCATGGTTCCATTTTCCTTGCACCCTCCCTTCAGGTATATATGTTGATAAGATCCACCCCGGGCCTTCTTTCTTCTAAGCTAGAGTCCTATATCTCTTAGCATTTCATCATCTTCGGGGCCCCTTCATGAACTCTCTCCAGTAGTTCTGTGTCTCTTGTACTGGGGAGCCCAGGATATCATTGGCCTTCTTTGTGGCAAAAGCACACGCCTGGCTCTTGTTCAGCTTGCTGTCCTCCAGGACCCCCAGATCCCTTTCTGTCAGTCAGGAAGACAGTGACAAAGGCCTTCCTGAAGTCCAGGTAGACAGCAGCCGCTGCTCTTCCCCTCGTCAATCAGGCTGGTCATTCAAAACCGAGATGCAGACAAGACTTCGAAGAGGGTGTTGAGTAACTAAAATGGGTAGGAAGGGAATATACAAAACCCTGGAACAGAGGAAACACCTCACACTGAAGCACCAAAACCTGCTTAATGGCAAGAGCAGTGATGTTCACAGTGAAGACACAGGACTGGAAATCTGAGTATTTCCTTTGGGGGAAATGTTGACCCCAGAAAGGCTCTTTGCTCTGTGGAGACACAATTCTGTGAGGTTAAAACAAGAAAAGTTGCAATGTGACATGCAAAGCTTTGGAGGAAGCATACCCGTTACATGGTGACAAACCCTAGAAATAAAAAGTCCTCAAGATCTCTGCTTGGGAGATCACTGGTAGCTCATGGCTGGGCTGGTGAGCTGCCCACAGCCATATGTTGGGAAGAGGGAGCTCAGCATGGTCCCGTGCTGAGGCACATCTTGGGCAATCTCATTGATGGAGAGAGGGAAACACTTGGCTGTACATGACAGCAACTACAGAAGATGGAGCATGGTTTTATAACACAGCCAGGAAGTCTTTACCTCCTGAAAAAGCTTCCTTTCCTAGGGTTTCTAACTCCACTTTTTCAGCTGGCTCCATTGATTCAGAGAAGAGACCGTCATTTTGGAGGAAAATCACGCTCTTACAGAGATCTTGTTCATTTATTTTTCTAGAAGAGCTCTTCCTGTGGAGCCGCTCTGTAGGTCCTCTTCAATGGACATCTTTGTTCTCACTGAGGTTGGTGGACACATTTTGCAAGTGTCTAAGGGCTTACGTTTGTGGTCAGCTTCACACAGGCCAGTAAATGCATCAGCTGAGATTTGGTTCATGACTGTGGGAGTAAAGTTAGCCCATAGCAAAGGCAAGCCGATGCAATTGGAAGTAGTAGCTCACTTGCTTTGCAGGCTTTGCTGATGGGCACCGCAACACCACAGAGCTGGGAAGCTGCCAGAGCTCAGCAGTACCTTGATACACAATACAAACATGGCCCTGAGTTTGCAACCCCCTTACAAAACAGGCATTTCCCCTTGAAATTCATTCTACACCTATGCTTCTTCTTTACTAAATGGCTCGCATTGCAAGGTTGCACCTAGGACACTTAATTATCAAACAGTCACTGGAGTGGAAATTTAGGTTTCCAAATTTAATAATAATAATAATAATAATAATAATAATAATAATAATAATAATAATAATAATAATAATAATAATAATAATAAAGATTTCATTGAATTTCGTATTTCCAATCTCAATGTGACTGGAATTGGTTGATTTTCTCTGTGTAGTGGGTTTACGTGGCAAGGTTTTGGTAGCAGGGGGCCATAGGGGTGGTTTCTGTGAGAAAGATCTAGAAGCTGCCCCATGTTTGGGAAGGGCCCCATTGTTTTCCAGAGCTGAGCCAATAAGCGATGTTGTTTTGCGCCTCTGTGAGAGCATATTTAAGACAGGGAAAAAACGCTGCACCACACAGCAGCCGGGAGAGTGAGAGGAGTGAGGAACAGCCTTGCAGGAGCCAAGGTCAGTGTAGAAGGAGGGGGAGAGGTGCTCCAGGCGCCGGAGCAGAAGTCCCCTGCGGCCTGTGGTGAGGAGCCTGGTGAAGCAGGTTGTCTCCCTGCAGCCTCATGGAGCACCACGGTGGAGCAGGGTTCCACGCTGCAGCGCGTGGAGGAGACCACGGTGGAGCAGGTGGACCTGCACCGATGGAGGCTGCGGCCCGTGGAAGACCGCTGCCAGAGCAGATTCCGGGCCACACCTGTAGCCCGTGGAGAGGAGCCCACGCAGGAGCAGGTGACGTGGCAGGAGCTACTGCCCGTGGGGGACCCAGATTGGAGCAGTTTGCTCCTGAGGGATGGACCCCGTGCTACGGACCCATATCTGGAGCAGTTCTGGAAGAACTGCTGCCTGTGGGAAGCCCACGCCAGATCAGTTCAGCAAGGACTGCATCCCATGGGAGGGATCCCACAGCAAAAGGGACGAGAGTGACCGAGAAGGAGCGGCGGAGAAGAAGCGCTGTAGACTGACCATAACCTCTGTTCCTTCGTTCCCCTGCACTGCTCGGGGGGAGGAGGTGGAAGAGGGTAGATGGGGGAGAAGGTACTTTTGGCGAGCGGTCGTGGTGAAGCTCGGCTGCCCACCCAAGTAAAACCACCACACTCTCTCAGAGAGGGGTAAGGATTTTTGCTCAGGAGTTGGCAGGGCTGATAGATAGGGCTTTAAACTAGAGTCGAAGGAGGAAGGGGATAAAACCAGACACGCCGCTGATGAGCTGAGGGATGGTGCGCTAGAATCAGAGGGACGGTGTGCTAGTGAGGTCCTGCGGTCAGCTCCACAAGGCGCTGCCTGTAGGGACGCACATTTGAAGTGCTTCTACACAAACGCATGCAGTATGAGGAATCAAATGGATGAGCTAGAAGTCTTGGCCCTGTCCCACAGCTACGACATCATCGGCATAAGCGAAACCTGGTGCGATGAGTCCTGTGGCTGGTGTGTGGTGGAATTTTCTCCCAACAGAGGCAAACAGCACCTCTGTAGCCCTGCCATGTCACACGACCTCGCTTCCAGCGGCCACACACTTTCTTTTTCCACTTAAGCTCTAGAAGAAGATCCCTGCTCAGCCAAGCTGGCCTCCTGCCCCGCCTGCTTGACTTCCGACATTTTGGAATCACCTGCTCCTGTGCTCTTAGGAGGTCGTGCTTAAAAAGATGGACCCCGATACCTTCCAAAACAGCTTCTCAGGGGATCTTCCTGAGCAGCCTGAACTCTGCCCTCCCCGTGTCCAAAGTTCACAGAATTGGAGGGGTTGGAAGGGACCTCAAGAGATCATCGGGTCCAACCCCCCTGCCAAAAGCAGGTGTACTGGCAGTTTTCCTCCTATCGCCAAAGATTTTTAAACTCAACTGCTTCATGATTGCTATGGCCAAGATGGCCGCCCATCACCACTTCACCCACCGCACCCTCTGTGTTCACAAGTGTGAGATATGTTCATCTGATTCGTGTCAATATGGAACAATGCTAGGGCCGCATGGTATGATGAATGTCACCTTCTGTCTTACATACCCTTGTATAACCACAAGTCTAAGAAAAACAGAATGGTTAATGTATATAGTTCTTGTACCTTGCAAAGGAATGTTTTGACAATTCATGTCAATAGAGAGCAGTTCTGTCTGTCTCTGGGTCCTGCACTGGCAATTTAATTCTTCCACAGATGTGGTTTCTTCCCTTTCCTCCCCGTGTCCCAGTCTCCCCCTCATTATAGTCAATTTATCAAAGCTTCAGAAATATTCCTCAAATCCATGAGCCTATTTGCTTTTGTTACTGATTCCGAACTCTTACTCCTAACAGTTGCAGCCTTCTTGCCTTCTTTGTGGTTGATTTAGCACTGCTATAGATGTGACTGGAGTGTCCCTGGGAATGGCCTGTGAGGAATGTTTTAACAACTCGTGAAGTGTCAATAGAGAGCTATTTGTGTTTGTATGTTCTTTCTTTGAAGTCTCTGATGTCTGGGGGTTTCAGAACAACTGCTAACAACTAGTAACTGTTGTGACTTCTGAATGGGACACTCTGCAAGCCCCTGATACCTGGCCAGGTGGCCAGGAGATTAAGGAGAAGAAAGAAGCTGAAGGACGACTAGAAGGCAAAACTTGCAGGGAACGCTGTGTAAGCTTTTGACATGCTGCCAAGGAGTACAAAGGGGAAGGACAAGAAAAAAACTGAGAGGAAGACTACGAGCCTTCAGCATGAAAGACCCCCAGAGACCCCCAGGGGGACCACCAGAGACTGATGCGCATGCTCCAGTAGGAGGGTTTGGATCCCGGAAGCTAATTATAATAACCCCCTTTTTTTTAGAAGTAGTAATGTATATGTATCAGCCTAGGAGCATAAAAATCAGCTGCTTGATGTAACTGGTGTGTGTCCTGGTGGAGCAGAGACTCCCGGCGCACCCAGCGCTGTTTGCTTACCTCTATTCCTTTAAAAAAAAATTGTAAACTTTGATTATAATCCTATTTTGAAGACTGAGCCATTTATAACACAAGCAACAGGTCTAGGATGGCACCTTTCCTTGTTGTCTCCCTCAGTAGCTGTACCAAGGAGTTGTCATCAAGGTGTGTGAGGAATCTCCTGGACCTGCTTGTATCAGCTGTGTGGTCTTCCCAGGTAATGTCTGGCAAGTTGAAGTCCCCCATCAGGACAAGGGCAGTTGAGCTAAGAGAGGTCTCTCTTAGTTCCTTAGCGAATAATTCATTGGTATCGCAAACACCCACTGCAACATCCAAGTGATTGGTTTCTCCCTTAATCCTTACCCAGAGGCTCTCAGCCGCATCCTTGTGCCAGCCCCTTGCCTCGCCTGCCCTGCCTATCCTTCCTGAAGAGCCCATAACCGTCCATCACAGCACACCAAGTCTTGCTTGTTCTGGGACGGAGCTGAAGCTTCCAGCTCCTCCTGCTTGTCCCTCATGCTGGGTGAATAGGTGCAGAAACATTCCAAATGTGCTCCAGTGTACCCAGCGTGGCATGGAGCAGGCAGAAGGATCTCACTAGCACACAGTCCCTCCCATTTTGGTGTGCCACTTAGCAGATTCTGTCGGGACAGAGCAATAATGGATGATGCTCAGAGGTCCTTACGGGGCAAGTGAGCTTTCTAGAAACATCTTTTACCCTGATCTCCTGGGAGGCAGCAGACTTCTCCATGGGTTAGGTCGGGTCACCATATGCGGCCCTCTGATCTGCTCAGAAGGGAGTCACTTATGACAGTAACCCTTCTCTTTTTCTTGATGGAGGTGGTCGTGATACTGGGGAAGGCTGACTTGCCCTTGAACACCCCTCCAACCTGGATGGATGGACCTTCATGCACATCATTGTTTGTGTGTCCATTAGTTCCAGAGTCTGTTGTTTCAGGGCACCTGAAAGGAAGGTGAGGTAGGCAAGGAAGGGTTCGCCTGCTGCCCCGAGCAGATCTCAACTTCCATCCCTTCGTCACTGAGATCCACTCCTTCTGCCTGACAGACAGAGGGTAGGGGATCCTCCATTTCCTCTGCTGTGTCTGCCTGACGCATCTGTCCCAGGGCTGGCAGAGTACAGTTCAACCTTCTCCGACTCCCTGGTGCTCCTCAGCCTGCCCACCTCCTCCCGAAGCTCTGCCAGGAGGCTGAGCAGTTCTTCTACCTGGGCGCACCTACCACAGGTGGACTCACCACTGCCCTCAGACCCTGACAGAACACACACGCACACCCTGCAGCCTGAGACCTGGACACGAGGAAACGGCCTCAAGTTGTGCCAGGGGACATTTAGATGGGATGTCAGGAAGAATTTCTTCATGGAAAGGGTGGAACCGGCTGCCCAGGGCACTGCTGGAGTCCCCAGGCCTGGAGCTATTAAAGAAATGCGTGGACTTGGCGCTAAGCGCCGTGGTTTTGTGGTGGGCCTGGTAGTGTTAGCTGACGCTTGGCCTTGAGCTGAAGGCCCTTTTCCAAGCGCAAGGGTTCTGTGACTCTTTCATTGGTTGAGTAGGCGCCAAGCAGTCACCGGGCCCAGGGAAAAGACGTCCTTGGTGGCCTCCAAGTTAGCTCAGCGTCATGGCACCGAGTCACTTTGAAGGAGCTGCTGGAATAATGAGACAACAACCTAGTTCTATTAAAATATGTATTGCTCTTTTGAGGACTGCTGCGGGGCTAGCAGCACCACAGCAGTGGAAATCTCCGTCCTGACGTTGCGTTATGCCTTGACGTAAGGATCAGGGTGGTTTGAACTGCCAGGGAAAGGACCATGGGTTCCGGGTCGCTGTCTGAAGGCCGGAGGGCTGCAAAAGAAAGAAGAGCAGAGATGAAAACCCACTCCTTGCAGAGATCCCCAGGCATCCCCTGCAGACCATGCCAGCCCCACTCGACTCTTCCCCAGGCCAGGAGGAGCAGGAGGGACAAAGGAATCTGTTGAAAGCTGCTGCTCAGCAATGTCCCAAATGCACCAACCAGTCCTTCCCCACCTGCGCACCACAGATCAAGTGGGGCACCTTCACAAGCTGGTTCCCTCACCACCTGCCTCCATCCCTTGGGAGGATTCACACACTCCAGGAATGTCCTGGACTCTTTCCTCTCGCTATTGTGCTTCCCCATGAGAGCAAGGGCTAGCAATCATGACCCTGCTCCTAGCTGCTTGTAGGCTGTTTCATCTCCCTCTTCGTCCTGGTTGCGTGCTCTACAACAGGCTCCCACCTTCTGTCAGCCTTACTGCGCTTTCCCCTGACTCTTCCTCAGGGACACTCAACCCTTTCAGCGGCACTGCCCAGCTCCAGGCTGGGAGGCCATTCCCTGACACCACAGGCCACCCCGTCTCCTCTCCCTCGTTCCTATGCCTGCATTGCTCCTCCGCCCTCCTCAGCATTTCCCTGGAGCAGGGCAAGGCACGGGGGCCTCTGCCGCTGTCCCCCCAGCCCTAGCACACCCCCCACTGCCCTCACTCACCGCTGAGGATTTCATTCAGCTTCTCCTCGCTCTGGTCCTTGCAGTAGCGCGCAGCAAGACCTAGACACAGAGATCCCATCAGAGCCCCGCTCCCCAGCACGCTCCCAGCAGCGCAGCCCCTGGCCTGGCCAGCCAGGCTGTGCCCCCTCCTGCACCCTGGAGCAAGGGCCCAGTCGGGGGGCTCTGGGGGCAACAGGGCTGTGCCTCACTGCCAGGGCAGTGCCTGGGGCTGCCAAAGGCTGCCCCAAGAGGGACCCAGGGGCTGGGCTCACCAATGAATCTGACGGCCTCAAGTCGCAAAAGGGTCTGTGTGTCCTGCAGGTAGGGCTGGCTCTGCTGCAGGTATTCTTCTACTCTGCCTCTGTCCTGCTGCAGCTGGAGAGAGAGAGAACGCAAGGTCACGGGGCTTGCACAGCCTCTCCAGGGTCTCCTCCAGCATCCTGGGGGCAGGGAGGGCAGAGGGGCCTGCAGAAGAGCCCCCTGGGGCTCTGTGCTGGAAGGAAGGGAGCGAGGATGCGGCTGCAGGCAGCGGGCTCTGGCCGGGCACGTTTGCCCAGCTGGGGCAAACCAAGTTGGGTCCTTACCAAGCACTCCCCGATCCTCCACGTCTGTTCTGTCTGGGCCAAGCGCTTGAGCTCTTTGCGTCGCAGAAACTCTGCAGCCACGGCGAGAGCTTCCCCAGAGGCCTGCGGAGCAGCAGAGGTTGGCAGGTAGCACCACAGCCTTGGGAAGGAGACCCTCTGTCCCCTCCTCTTGGCAGAGCTGCGAGCCTTTCCCAGCGCGTTATGGGAGGCTGTGGTGGGGGACAGCGTGCACTGGGTTCAGTGGCCAAGGCAAGGCCACGGGACGGCCACCATCGGAGGCAGCTCACGCTGCCGGCCAGAGATCCCCCAGAGGAACCCTGTGGTGTCCACACAGCCTTGCCCACGTAACTGCTCAGCTCTGTGATCTGTACCTTTGCTACGCTCTCACTCTGGTCTTTCATGCGAAAGTAGAGTGGGAGAAGGCTGCTGTGCACGCTCCTCTTCATTTCCTTCTTCCTTTGCCGCAGCACAGCCTCCGTCACGGCTTGGAAGAGGCAGATGGAGTGCTCCCGCACCTGACTGGACTCCTGGCAGGGAGGAGGACAGGAGGAATTTCAGCATTAGCGTGGCTCATGTGAAGGGAGCTCACAGAACTGTCAGATGCTTCAGCGCTGGATCCTTCCCAGAGGAGCTGCTCGGGGCAGCTGCAAGGCCTGGTGCCCGTGAAGGGCAACGCAATCGGTTGCCATCGCAGGCTGCCCGCCAGCCACCCCACTTTCGCCACCAGCAGCACCAGCCATGCCCAAGCAGAGCTCCCCAGCGCCTGGGCTGATGAGGAGACTGGGAAGGCCCTGCCTGAGTGCTGCCCACAGGGCCGGGCTGAAGGGCAGCCCTCGTTACAGGGGGCCCAGCTGAGGGCTCGGGCTCCCGCAGCACCCTTACGTGGTCAAAGAGTGGCAGGAGCTTCTCAGCTAGCTGCAGAGCCGGGCCACTGGCCTTCCTCCTCTCCACATGAGCCATCATGTTTCTCAGCACAAGCAGGGCCTTGAGCATGACGTCTGTGTTGGTGTCCTGCAGGGCCTCCGCGATGTCTGGCAGCACTACCTGAAGTTTTCTTGCCTGTAGGAAAGACGCCATTTCCCTTCCGTGAAGCAGTGAGAGACCACCCTGGGCAAAGGGCTCTGGTTCCTGAGCACCAGCCTCCTGCCTTGCTTCCTGGCAGCGGGGAGGGACGGGAGGGCAGAAGAGCAAAGGCCCAGGCTGCCAACATGGCTTTGCTTGACGATAGCCCACTCACCTTCTCAGGGCTCTCTGACACGGTGCAGAGCCCTTTCAGAACCATCAAGCGCATCGCTGGGCTTGGGTGCTTCAGGTAACTCTGGAGGTGCACTGGATTACCAAACTCCTCAGAAATGTGATTCTGGGCCAGCATCTGCAAGAAAGAGCAGTGAGAGCCTGGCAGGGCCTGCAGGGCTCCCTGCAGCCTCTTCTTCTCCCACCTTTGGGCAGGGATGGGGCAGCGCCAGCTGGCACCAAAGAGGCACCAGGCGCGGGGAGCTACGGGGGCTTGCCGGCCCCAGGGACCATGTGTCCGTACGTCCTGCGGGAGCTGGCAGTTTGGGGGTATGTTGCGAGGACATTTGTTGTCGACGGAAGGAAGACACAGACGCTCAATATGAGTGATCAGTGAACTTCGATTTATTGGATAGCTCAGTCGTCTTTTATCTAATTCAATATAATTAGTTCATACATATTGCAAAAGCTAAGCTCATGATTGGTTAGTGCATTTCTCTATTTTATCAGCTAGTTTCTCACTCCCATCAACCGAAATAACACAGTTAGTACTTTCCCAGACCACCAACAGATATCATGTTCTTGTACCTGAAACCTCGCTGAAACCTCCCAGATTTTACGTACTTTCTCAGACTCATTTACGCACTTTCTCAGACTCATATGAGCTGCGTTCGATACTTTGTTAGCTCGCGACCTCCTAGTTGCTCAACATTCACATGACCTACTTCACTTAACCATTCCTCCACAATTCCCCCGTTTTTATTTTGGGCTATAAACACCTTCTCTGTGAGTTGTTCTAGTTTCCTAGATAAGCAGCTAAAGACTACCCGCGCAGCAATTTTAATCATTATAATTATAAGCAAAAGGCGAAGTCCCTCCTTGATTAAGTAAAAAACCCATCCCCCTACATTTCCAAAGACAGATTTAAGCCAATCATCAAACCAATTATTCTGTATCGTAATTTTTTGTGTATGATCCCTTAACCATTTCAATTGATTGTGAATTGATTGCCCATGATCAGAGAGATTAAAGCAACACATTCCTTCTACATCTTCACACCCATGTCCTTGAGCTAATAACAAGAAATCAATAGCGGCCCTATTTTGTAATAGAGCATGTCTTATGCTCTCCATATCTTGCGACATTTCAGAAAGAACTTGTGTTGTTACATTTGATTGTTTAACAGCCCAACAAGCAAGCTTATTAATGTTAGTCAAAGCATGTGCAGTTCCCACACCAGGCACCAAAGAAGCAAAGAATCTTCCTGCTGGACCCCACAATTGTACACCATCATTACAGTCAGAACCCAAAGTTTTTAGTTCTCGTTTAATTCTTCTGCTCCCTGTCGAGTTCTGCCACGAGTGCAAATCTGGAGCGAAAAGTGTAAGTCGTCCTAGGTAACACGGACCTCCAAAAGCACTGGCTGGTATTCCTTGCCATGCACGGTCCCCACAGATTAAAAACATGCCAGGTGGCAAAGCTTTGGCCTGACTTTGAAACCAGATCGAATTGGTGTCACCTATTCCATACGCCCCAAATGGTACACTAATGTTACCGGTGTTGTTCCATCCACAGTAATGTCCATTGGCCTCAAATCCAAGGGTCCTCGATGTTATGTTGGTCCAGTGCGTTTTATTTTGTTTCCCTTCATTGAGTACAAAGCATGTTTGTGTCCAGTTACTACTGCTATTCCCTACTACCACAGACCCCAGGAGATCCAGTTCTTGAGGGTCCCATGGCAGTGAGTTATTAAGAGCTTGCAGGGCAGCAACTACTCCATCCGAGACGTTTGCAGAAAGGGATCTACTGAGTAGAGTAATACTGGCAGAATATGGTGCTAACATTTCACTCAGTTCCTTTGGATCCCCTATTGGGACCCCAAACAAGCATGTTCTAAAAGGATCAGATGCAGAAGCGAGAGACAGACAAAATGAACTCTGTCCGGTTTCATTAGCCCAGGTGACCCACATATTCTGCTGAGGGTCAGTCTTCCCTAAGATGGCATTACCGTGTCCAGCCATTATTATAACTGATAACATAATCAGAGTCCCTTGTTCTGTTATTTCAGCCATGATCGTTGTCATCCTCTTCTTTCTTCAATGGCTGGCTTTACACACCGACTAGGCACCCAGGTCGGACCTGTAGGGGAAGAGACACACACATAACCTCGTCCCACATAAATCACATCAGCAGGCCCTGACCATTGTCCTGTTTTCATATCTCTGTACAATACTCTCATAGCACATTTATTATCATTTTCAGACTTGGTGTAATGACGTGCTGCAGGTGGTTCCTCATTCTCCCCAAAAACACACAAATGATTCAGAACAAATAGAGTCTTGTCCACCCTTTCTCTAATATCAATAATGTCTTTAAACCTTTCCAAGTATTGTTTAACTGTTCCATTAGCTCTTTCCACAATAGCCTGACCAGTTGGTGAATGTGGAATACCAGTAATATGTTTAATGTCCCATAGTTCCAAGAATCGCTTAAGTGGTCCACTAACATAGGCTGGACCATTATCAGTCTTTATAGTCTGTGGTACTCCCATTACTGCAAAACAACTGGCAAGATGATGTCGTACATCCCGGACTTTTTCCCCGGGCTGCGGTGTAGCCCAGATCATATGACTATAAGTGTCTATTGTTACATGCAGATATTTCAATCGTCCAAATGCTGGAACATGAGTGACATCCATTTGCCACACTTCATTGGCTTTAAGCCCTCTCGGGTTTGTCCCGACTCCGAGTCCCACCCCTGAGTTATAATTACTACATGTTGGGCAAGCTTTTACTATCGCTTGCGCATCAGCTCTAGACAGTTTGTAAGCCCGCGCAAGTCCCTTAGCATTCTGGTGAAAACTAGCATGAGCCTCCCGAGCTCTGCAGAAGGGAGATAATGGCGCTTCAGTGGCTGGAGCGGCAACTAATTTATCCGCCCGAGCATTGCCTTCTCCCAGTCCTTCCACCCATTGGTGACTTCGTATATGTATCACCGCATAGGATTTGCTTCTCTGCGCTATAGCAAGCTGTAAGCTAGTTAATAGTTCTGCAAGGCGTTCATTCTTTACATCTCTTAAGGCAGAGTCCTCTATGCGATTAGCTATACCTACTACGTACAGAGAATCAGATACTACATTTAAAGGGGCATCTTTCCATTTTATAAATGTCCATACAACCGCATAGAGCTCTAATGTCTGTAATGAATCGTTGTCCTGGCCCTTTAATATTTGATGTTGCCAGCCTTGTTCGTCTTTCCATGTTATTGCAGGAGACTTGGAGCGCTTCCCAGCGTCTGTGAAAACAGTTACTGCATCTGCTAACGGAGAATCCGACCGCTTGGGCTGGGTTATCCATCCTTGGTTTTCCATCCATGACAATATAGTTGATTGTAATGTCTTTGCCACTATTGTGGCGCCATCCTGTAATAATGCAGCTTGTAATTTTTCAGAATTCTGTATGTACCATTCCAAGTCACCTGGCTTTATTGGTACCCAGATTGTACTTGGCGGAACTCCGTCTATTTGTAGTATCCGATTTCTTCCTTTCTTTATTAATTCTGACAACGTGTCAATTTTTTCTTGAATTGTTCTTCGGGGTTGCAATGGAGGAGCTATCCACTCCAATACCACAGTTTTCATTTCCTTTTCCCTCGTTTTTATTTTTTGCTGTGTGATAGCACCCATCAAGTATTGCGGACCATACAAAACAGTAAAATCAAGTGGTCTGTCAGGTATGCGTCGATGCGTGACACGCGTTGTGATCAATGATGCAATTTGTTGTAATATTTCTGACTGTTTTTCTGATAATGTCACCTTTGCGGCAGGGTCAGTTCCTTTTAATAATGGTCGAAGGGAATTCAACAGTTCATTTGGAATTCCGACCACTGGCCTAATCCATTGTAAATCTCCCAGTAGTTTTTGAGCATCATTGAGAGTTGTGATGTTCGATTGGATGGTAAGTTTCTGAGGCTGAATAGTGGAATCTGTGATTTTCCACCCTAAGTACTTCCAAGGGCTTGTCTCCTGAATTTTTTCTGGTGCAATTACCAGTCCCATTTGTTTAAGAGCAACTGCCAGGGCATTTTTCTGTTGCAGGGAAAATATCTCCTTCTGGGCTAGCAAAATATCGTCCATGTAATGGTAAATTATCGTTTTTGGCCATGCGCGGCGAATTGGTTGAAGTGCCGCATCGACATAGAGCTGACATAAGGTAGGTGAATTACGCATGCCCTGAGGTAACACAGTCCACTCAAATCTCTGATATGGTCCTTCACGATTTATAGCAGGGAGTGTAAAAGCGAACCTCTGTTTATCATTTTCATGTAATGCAATTGTAAAAAAGCAGTCTTTGAGATCCACAATTAGTAATTTCCACCCTTCTGGTATCATAGCAGGATTAGGTAATCCAGGTTGCAGTGCTCCCATAGCACACATCTGATTATTAACTGCTCGTAAGTCATGTAACAAACGGTATTTCCCTGATTTTTTGGGAATCACAAAAATCGGAGTATTCCAAGGGCTTGTTGACAGTCTCAGATGCCCTTGTTGATACTGTTCCTGTACTAATTTATGAGCATGTAAAAGACTTTCCCGTTTTAGTGGCCACTGCTCAACCCATACAGGTTCATCAGTTTTCCATTTAAGTGGGATCGGGAAAGTCCAAGCAATGGCCACACCTAAAAATTTTGATGATCTGTCGTGAGAACCGCTCCCATTTGGGCAAGGATGTCTCGCCCTATTAGCGCTTGTACTCCGTCAGGTAGTGATAAGATGGAGACACTGCATTTTACCACCTTATCACCTATTGTCCATTGCAGCACTGGTGATCGACGAGCAAGAGTCATGCCTCCTACTCCCGATACTGTGGCATTAGACTCAAATGTAGGCCAATGTGATGGCCAATCTTGTGTGCTAATTATCGATACATCAGCACCAGTATCCAACAATGCCTCAATCTGTATTTTCTCATCCTTTAAACACACAGCGACTTTTTGTCGTGGTCTGTGTCGCATACCAAGTGTCAATAAAGCCACTTTTCCCGTGGAGCCAAATGCTCCCAGTCCTCGATACTTTGCGGATTCCGGTGCTAATGACTCAGCAAGATGAGGCAATGGGATTAACTGTGCTATTTTTGTGCCCTGCGGCACATGAATTGGAGGAAACATTGCAGAAACCATAATTTGTATTTCCCCAAAGTAGTCCTTGTCAATAAGTCCAGTTAATATTTGTAATCCATTCATGGTGGCAGACGATCTCCCTATTAATAGAGCTCCCACAGGTTCCCTATTAATAATAATTGGTCCAATAACTCCTGTCTTCACCCTGGTGGGTGTCGAATCCAATAGTCACATCGACTGCGGTTGCCAAATCCAGGCCGAGGCTCCCTCTGGTGGCTGGTCGGAGAAAAAAGGATTCGTTGCAGCTGGTGCTGGTGGTGTTGCCGTCGCTGCCGTTGTCGTAAAAGCCACTTTTTGTGTCGTCGCGGGGCGGCTCCTCCCGCTGCTCTGGCCGTTTCCCGACGCACTTCGGCGGCATACTGAAGTGTTGTGAGTATTTGATTGACAGTTCTGGCACCACACTGATTCTGTTTTGCAGTCCCGTCTGATGTGTCCCGCAATACCACATCGAAAGCAACGATGTTGCGGTGCCGATCCTCGGCTATTAGAACGTCCTCCGGGGGTTTGCAAAGGAGCAAGGGCAGCAAACACTTTTGACTGTTCTTTCATGTTGTCACCTAATTGTTTTACTGCTTCTACTAACATAGTCTGTGGACCTACAGGTACCTGAGACATTCTTTCCAATCCTTCCTCTATTGTCCAAGTACTCGGTAACGTAACTAATATACTTCGAGTTGAAGGGTTACAATTTTGGAGTGCACATTGCTTTAATATAGTGCCTTTAAGATAATCGGGAACTCCCGCTGCTTGTATTGCATTTGCTACTCGATCGATAAACAACCCGAATGGTTCCTCTCTACCCTGTTTAATTCCCATGTAGGACGGCATTCCCCCTGGTTCTCTAATTTGTTCTAATGCCCTTCTGGCTAGATTCATTGATACCTTAGCTTTGTCTGGTCCCAAGAGTGCCTGCGCCTCTGTTCTAAAATATGGTCCCATACCCATTAATTCGTCTAATGTAACACCATACAAGGGATCCCCAGGTGCTCGTATTATCGCTACTTCTTCTTGGCAGACACCGTGCCAATATGCATTAAACAAAAGTTGTTGATGCTGTGTTAAGATTAATTTCATTATGCTACGAATACCTCCTGGGAGCAAAATATTTGTCCCCCAAATATAATCTAACATTTGACGAGTAGGTTCTCCTTTTAGTCCAGACTCATTTACTGTAGATCGTAATTGTGTTAATAATTTCCAATCCAAATTAGTCAACTGAGCCTGTACATTTCCCTGTGCATCTGGAGGTGAATACACCACCGGGTAGGCTGTTGTTATTTGTGCTGCTACTTCAAGATTCCCTTCCTTCATTGCTTCATGCGCTATTTTTTTTCCATGTCTCCTCCCTGTCCTGTACATTGAATTTAAATGGACTTGTTGAAAATGGATTTGTTCCTGATTCCTCACCCACCCTTTCTCCAGTCTCTGATTGTGCGGGCGGGGCTGTCGGTGGCTGTGGCTGTGAAGGTTCTTCTTCCCCTGATATGGGTACAGACGTTTCCCAGCCACCTGAAGTTCCCTGTGGAATTATAACTGTTCTATATGATGGTGGAGAGGGGTAAGCTTGTTCCTCAGCTCTTTGTTGAGTAGAGGAAGCAGCAGAAGCCCCCCCATTCTGACTGGATGATCCTAATCGTTCTGTTGCGGCAGCAGCTATTTTTTGTTCAGCTTGATGTGTTGCTAATGCATTAGTTACCGCCCTCCATGGCTTCATCAATTTTTTCGCTATCTTGTTATCACTAATTACCTCATCAAATAGTTTGTCCCCAAACTTCCTCCACTCTGCTTGTTCAAACACCGTATCAGGATTTAAAAAACAACCCTTAACTACCCCATAAGCTAATAACTTTGGCAATTCCTTTTTACAACATATACCCTGTGTGCCCCGCTTTTCTAAAAAGCATTTGAGCAAATCATACGCCGCTTGTCTCTCCATACCTTTATATACGTCGGTACCGTTGCAGCCTTTGCAAAGACCTCGGCGACGCTTTCCGGCGGGACCCTCTATAGGCTCATCCCGGGTGCGAGGACTCCCTTTCCGAGCTGCGGGTGTGGGGATTCCAGGTTTCTTGTCCATTCACCTTTCAGACCTCGGATGCAGGGATTCAGCAATTTATAATCCTTTTCACCTCCTGAGCTGCGTTGCAGGACCGGTCCTCGTATTCCGTCCAACCGTGGCTCGCAGGTTCAACTCCAGCGAAGTTCCTGTTCCCGTTCAGAAGGTCCCTGTTCGGGCGCCATTTGTTGCGAGGACATTTGTTGTCGACGGAAGGAAGACACACACGCTCAATATGAGTGATCAGTGAACTTCGATTTATTGGATAGCTCAGTCGTCTTTTATCTAATTCAATATAATTAGCTCATACATATTGCAAAAGCTAAGCTCATGATTGGTTAGTGCATTTCTCTATTTTATCAGCTAGTTTCTCACTCCCATCAACAGAAATAACACAGTTAGTACTTTCCCAGACCACCAACAGATATCATGTTCTTGTACCTGAAACCTCGCTGAAACCTCCCAGATTTTACGTACTTTCTCAGACTCATTTACGCACTTTCTCAGACTCATATGAGCTGCGTTCGATACTTTGTTAGCTCGCGACCTCCTAGTTGCTCAACATTCACATGACCTACTTCACTTAACCATTCCTCCACAGGGGTAGATGGGCACAGGGCTGTGCCTGTGTGCCTGAAGGGACACACGTAGCCCTGCTGGGAGCAAGGTTTCATCTGGGAACTCACAGCCAAGCGACGGATGCAGGTGTCTTCGGTGACTGCGGTGCACCAGTTGCACAGCGGCAAGTCTTCCATCATGATGTTTAAAACCTTCTCCAAGGTCCTCGGCATGGCCAGGATCACCTCCCACATGCCCAGGTCAGTGCTGCAAGCCCAGAATACTCTGTCAGTGAGGCTGCCTCAGCCGCAGGGCCACAAACTGGGCCAGCCCCAGAGGAGCCAGGCTGTCCTGCAGCCCCTGTGACTTGGGGAGCACTGAGGGCCCAGCCTGGGCAAGCAGGAGGGGGCTGAGCTGGTGTTCCCTGGGGGCAGGGGGACTCTGGGCTGCCTTGGACAGCTGGGCTGCTGCAGCCCTGGCTGGCCCAGTAGGGCTGGAACACATTGGTGGGAAGGAGGGCTGTGCTCCCTGGGGATGTCCTGCTCTTTGCCATGGCTCTGGCAAGCAGAGAGTCTCCAGGTGCATCTCCCGACATGGAACAAGCCCTCAAGGATGTCAAGGCCAGGACCTGTCACATGGCGGAGAGAACTGCAGCAGGTTCTTGACTTCTTCCCTGGACATCTTGTTGGTCAGCTGGAGAAGCAGGGAGTCCAGGCACTGCCGCGCCGATGCCGTGTGGATGCTGCCCAGGTTTTTCCTGATGCACTCCATGATCTTTGGCACCTTGGGGGACAAAGTGGGAATGGTGTTGCCAGCAGACTGCAGCCATTTCCACAGCTGCCACTCAAACTTTGGCCCCTTCCATTGCTCTCTGCTGGCTTCACGTGGCTTCTGGAGCCCAAGAGACCCCGATGTGCGAGGGAGGCAGGGAGGGAGGCAGGGAAGGAGAGAGGAACAACGCCTGGAAGAGCTCAAGGGCAGGGCCATGGCCACAGGCCACTTACATGTGTCAGCCAGTAGTCAGGGTCCTCCAAGGCTGCGTCCAGCACACCGAAGGCCCCCTCCTTGTCATGGATGCTGGAGTCTGGTAAAGCTTCAAGGGCTGTGAGGATGACGTCCACCCTCTCAGCAGGGAAGAGGTGTCCTCCAAACCCCTGTGGGAAGAAGGTGGAGCGAAGACATGCCTCACTGAGTGTCCCAAGGGTGCTGCTTAGCTGAGCAGCAAGGGCAGCTCCGGAGAGAAGGCCCTCGGGGGAAGGGGTGAGGATGGGGCATATGGGGCCAGAGTGCTGGCCCTGCAGGTAACCAGGGCTTGCTGGTGGCCAGGAGGGCTGGAGCTGCTGCCGGGACACAGGGGAGCAGCCTTCGCATAGCCCCAGCCTGGGGACAAGAGGAACCCTCTCACCAGGGCGAGTGAGGCCGTGCCAGCCCCACCGGTTCTGGACCCCTCTGCTCACACCAGATGCCTGCTGATGCTGCGGACAAGATCCCCAGCAAGGCCAGAGCTCATTACCTTGGCAGTTTCACAGGGAGTTGATGTTATAGAAAATGGAAATTCTGTATCCTTCAATATCCTACAGCGCTGCACATAATTTTCCATGTCCTTTGTCAGTGAGCTTTCTAAACAGTGGGAAACAGCGAAGAGTCAGTAGGGAAGAGCATCTCTGCCAACAAGCTTGCCAAATGGTGAAAAGCACCTTCACTAGGAATGGTTGAGGAGGGAGGCTCAGACCCATGGCGAGGAGAGTGATGGGCAGGGATGTAAAGCACAAGGTGAGGAGTGCTGGGAGCAAGAGGGACCTCAGGGATGATGCAGAAGGAGGAGAAGCAATGGCGTTGGGTGCCGCGGGGGTAGCAGCGTGTCACAGACCCCCTTCTGCTCGGGGTCAGGATGTGCAGGAAGCCCCCTGACACCTGCTTGCAAGACGGCAGGGAGCAAACAGTCAGGGAGAATTCTGGAGGGTGTCACCATCCCTGGTGATGCACGGCTGGCTCTGCTGTTCACTCCTCGGGGAAGATGCGGTTTGGGAAGTGCTCATCGATTGATGGCTTAGACTGGGGGAGACCACAAAACAGCGTGGTAGGTGATCTGGGGAGGGTTGGGAAGGACAGCAGCAGAGAACTGCTCCTGGACGTCAGGTGAGCGTCTAGCTTCTGCGGAAAACGATAGCCAGAATGCTGCGGGAAGCTGCTGTGAGGAGCAGAGGAGGTCAGGGAACCTGGCAGAATTCCGTGGGCAGCCTCCCCCAAGCACAAAAACAATCCTTCACAATACTCGGGGAGAACAAGCAGACAAACCAGCAGATGTCTACGTGCAGACGGATGCTGCCCACCACACCTTCTCTTACCTCTTCCTTCTGTGAGGAATGCATAGAAGTGATAAAGAGCATCCAAAGCTCTGATTCTGGTGGTATCTTTGCCACCGCTGAAAATGAAGAGGTGGCCCAGCAGCTGTCCCAGGATGGGGATGTGGACCTCTTTGTGGGTGCCAGGGCTGCCCTTGCATTTTCTAGCAGTGAACAAGGTCTGGGCGAGGGAGAGAGGAGAGAAGAAGGGTTAAGTGGAGGCAGAGAGCAGGACCTGGGGAAGGAAGAGCAAGGGCAAAGGAGGGACAAAGACCCTTTCTTCAGGGCAGAGCTCTGCTGAGGCCTCCACCTGTGCCCAGTCTTGCTGCACAGGCACCCCCAAGCTGCAGAATGCTCTGGAAGGTAGGGAAGGGGAGACAGGCTGGCTGAAAGGTTCCTGGCATCTTACCTTCCCCAAATATGTGACCAGGAAATCACTCATCCTCTCAATCTTCTGCAGGGCAATCTTGCGCACAGCTGTGTTATGGGAGGTGGCATAGTGCAGCAGCGCCTGTGAGGAGAGAGGCTGCTGGTCTGCCCTTGGAGCTGATGCCTTCTCCAGCAGAAGCAGCACTGCTGAACCCCTGGCTGTGCTCACGCCGTCCATCAAAGCTTCCCCCAAGGTGGAGCAAAGCCCTCAGCAGGGCTGCTGCCCCTGGGTTCCCGCCCCTGGGTTCCCTTGCCACAGATCCACCAGCCAACTTTGTGGTCAGGCAGACAGGCAGATGCCACCTGCCAGTGCAGCCTCAGCTCCTTCCTGCGCCCTCCCCCAGAACGTGGCCCTCTGTCCCCTCTCCGTGAAGGCTGGCTTCTGTGGCTTGAACCAGGGGTCCGCAATGGGGCAGGGATACAGCCACTGGACAGTCAGGAGATCAGGGCATCAGGGCCACGCTCCCGTGCAGGATGGGCATGTCCCTGGGGATCTCTGCCCCATTCACACCTGGCAAGAGAAGTCTGGAGGGACTGGGGGAAAGGAGGAGAGCAGCTCCAGCTGCCGCCACTGTGGTGCCCAAGGAGTGGGCTAAAATTCTCCCACTGCTTTGGCACACGGTGATCTCTTGGGGTCTGCAGGGGCTGGCCCAGAAGTGCCATGGGCAAGGTTGTGCTGTGACATGAGAGGATTCTTCAGAGGGGAAAGGGTCTTTGACCACAGCCAGGGGATGCCAGGCTCCCAGAAGAACTTGGTGGGCTTCCCCAAAGGAGGTGGGCGCCTGCCTGCAGTATGCTCAGTCCTAGCACTAGGGGTGGGCCATCCACTGCAGCATGGACATTCGTTACCCCCCCAGCTGTGGAACCACTCCTGGGAAACCGACTCTTTGCAAATGCCAGACCTGCAAAATATTGTGCAACTCCTCGCCGACACTGGAGATTGGACAGTTGCGTACAAAGGCCTGCAGCATGATTTCCATGGCGTTCATGGTCTGCAAGGAGGACAGAGGATCAGAGAAGCATTTCTGAGCTCCTTCTCACCCCCAGGAGCTGACTGAACCTCCAGCAGCAAGGGAGGACACATGCACCGCCTCACAGAGCCCGGGGGTGACTTTGGGGCTAAACAACTTCTGTGTGGAGACCTCCTGAGAGCACTGGATCAGGCCAGAGAAGGGGAAGGGGAAGAAGAGATTAGGCTGGGAAAGCAAATCTGGGCCCCGGCCCTGCATTGGTTGTCCGGTTGTCTCAGCATGTGGGAGCATGGCAGCAGCCCAGCGGGACTGGGGGTGTCGCTACCTCACCCAGCACATACCTTGGTGTAGAGATCTTTTTCTGCCGCTGACATGTCCAAATAGGGAGGCAGAAAGAAGACGCTCTTGAAGCAGGCATGCAGGAGACTCTCCTTTTTGCCATCCAGTGCTGACTCCACTGTGGCGCTAAGAAGGGAGATAGGAGCTTGTTGGATGCTGGTGCTGGAGTGGTGCCTCAAGGCTTAGGGAAGGAGGACAGGCATGTCCCTGGGAGGACAGGCATGTCCCTGGGAGGACATGTCTTCCCATGGACAGGCATCCCTGGGAGGGATGGGAAACCTTCCCGCCAGCTTCAGGGCCACCAGGACCTTGCCCAGGGATGTGCTGGCCAAAGTAGGGGCTTAGCAGGTACCTGAGCGTGGCAATAGTTAGCATGGCTTTCATTCGAAACGCTGTGTGCAAACTGTCTGTGGGCTCCTCTTCCAGCAAAACCTGCAAAACACAACCAGGATGGGACGTGGCAGACACTCGCCCCCAGTGCCTGCTGCTGAAGGCCCAGCAGCACACCCAGTCCTGCCTTGGGCAGCTTGGTTTGTCTCCACCTGTGCATGGTTTGTCTCCACCCCCCCTGCCCCAGCCTCACAGGGGGCTGGCGCTCGAGGGGCCTTGCCCCTTCCCCAACCCGCCACGCGTCCCCTCACCTTGATGTTCTCTGCCAGCTCCATCTCGCGGCAGAAGGCGTCCATGTCCTCCAACAAGGAACAGTCTCTGCACGTGGTGCAGATGCTCTCCAGGAACTTCATTTTCTTTTCCTCATCCTGGCAGCCACAGAGAGAAGCACGGGGAGCGTGAGGGGGGAGAACCAGAGCCCACAGCACTGGAGTGCTGCGACGTGCGGTGCTGTCTGAGACACACAGAGGGCAGCAGCTCTGCCCAGCCAGCAGCGCTCCTGCTGCCTGGCAGCAGGGCCAGGGCCCCGTCAGGACACACCAGCACAGCCACGACAGAAGTGGCTGCCCTTACCTTCTCTGTGCTGACAAAAATCTGGATGAAGTTCTTGGCTTCCTCTTTGCCAAAATCCCATAACCAGGCATCTAGCAATGGAGAAGAGCGAGCAGTGCTGCAGTGAGGGGCTGAAGGCAGGAGCGAGGAGAGGAAGGGCCCCCAGCACGAGAGACACACGGCCCTGCTGGAGCAGGTCCAGAGGAGGCCCTGATGCAGATCAGAGGCCTGGAGCACCTCCCCTAGGACAGGCTGAGAGAGCTGGGCTTCTTCAGCCTGGAGAAGAGGAGGCTCCAGGGGGCCCTTAGAGCGGCCTTCCTGTACCTAGAGGTGGGCCTGGCCGACAGGATAGCTGGGGAGGGACTCTTTCTCAGGAGTGCTGTGACAGGACAAGGCCTAACAGGTTTAAGCTAACGGAGGGTAGATTTCAATTAGGTATTCAATTAGCAACAAATTCTATACTCAGGGTGCTGAGGCAGCAGGATCTGGGCCCCCTCTAAGCTCCCTCCCAAGCCGGGGCGAGGCCATGCTGGGTTGGGCTCCCAGCACCCCCAGCATCCAGGTGCCCTTCTTCTCCACGGGCTGCAGCACCAGCCCAGGGCCTGCTCCACCGGGGGCTCCTCCACGGGCTGCAGCGTGGAGATCTGCTCCATGTGGGACCCATGGGTGCAGGGGAACAGCCTGCTCCACCAAGGGCCTCTCCACAGGCCACAGGGGATCTTCTGCTGAAGAGAGATCCACAGGGGATCTCCCTGCGGCCTTCCAGTACGTAAAGGGGGCTCATAAAAAAGATGGAGAGCAACCCTTTGCTTGGGCAGGCAGCGATGGGGCGAGAGGGAATGGGTTTAAACTGCAGGAGGGGAGAGTTAGGTTAGACACGAGGACGTAATTCTTCACTGCCAGGGTGGGGAGGTTGTCCAGAGCCGTGGATGCTCCGTCCCTGGAGGTCTGGAGGTGGTCGTGCCAGCACCATCCAGTAGGTACTTGGTGGGCCAATACCCCCCAGTACTGCCCAGTACTCCCCAGAGTTCACAGTACCCTCCCAGTGCCTGCCGGTACTGCCTGGAAGCCCCCCCAGTATCCTCCCAGTGCACCCCAGTAGCACCCAGAACCCCTCAGAACTCCACCATTGACTGCAGTACTGCCCACAGTCCCCCAGTGTGCTCATAGTATCCCCCCAACACTGCCTAGAACACCACCAGCATTGCCTAGAGCTCCCCCACCATGCTCCCACTGCCCCCCAGTACCCTCCCAGTGCTGCCAAACTCAGCCCCCAAGCTCCCCACCACCCCCTGGAGCTGCCCATTCGCGTCCAAGCCCCCCAAAACCGCCCCATTCCCCCGCCCTGCACCGAAGCTGTGTGCCCACAGAAACACCCCCAAACCCACCCAGAACGCACAGCAGAGCCCCCCCCCAACACCCCGTGGCGGGGTGTCCCCATTGCCTGGATCCTCATTAAGGCCCCTCATTACAGCACCTCGTTAAGGCTGTGAGTACTGCAAAACCAGTGCTTTATTTCACAGCTTTGGCCGCCCACGACAGCGCCCAAATAGGGGGATGGGTGTTAGGGTCCTCCAAATCCCCCCAAAATACCCCAAAACTACAGCCTGGTCCCAGTCCCCCACGCCCAGGGATCCCCAGGCCTCCTGAGACCCCCAGATCACCCTGAAATGTCCCCAAATGTTCTCCTGGGACAATAAAGGGTCCTGCCGTGTTTTGGGAGGGGGACCCTGGATCTGCCCCGGACCTCTCAAACCCTCCATAGGGACATGGGAGGCACCCCGCCCCCCCCCCCCCGGGTTCCTCCCAAGCCCCCCGTGGGGAAACGCGGTCCCCCCACATCCCCTTCCAAAGCCCCTATGGAGGATATAGGGTCCCTCTGTCCTGTTGGGGTTCCCCCCCTCCCTATAAAGCCCCTGTGGGTGCCCCCAAACGGTGGGGACAGGCATTGGCAGCACGGGGGCCCTGGTGGCCTCGTGCCCCCCCCTCTCACTTGGCCGTCATCATCTGCACGAGCTCTGCCGGGAGAGAAGGGGATGCTCAGAGGGGACAGGGACGCAGCGGGGACACAGCAGGGGTTGTGGACATGGCGGGGGGACAGGAACACAGCAAAGACTGAGGGAATGGGAACGGGAATGGGAAAACGTGGAGTCTATAGGGACGGGGACAGAGCAGGCATGGGGGTGCCCCATGGGGACAACGGGAGGACACGGGGGGGGCCGATCCCTTGGTGACAAGGGACACGTGGTGGTCTGTGCCAGCAGCACCAGGACAAAGGGTTCTGCGAGGGGTGATAGGGGACACAAGACCCTATCCTGCTGGGACAGGGGACACGGAGCTGGGGGATGTAGCAGTGTCCTGACCTGAGGGGCCCGCGGGTGACAGTGAGTGCCCCGTGGGGTGACAGCAACGCCCCGTGAGGTGACACCAGTGGCACGGGTACCCCGCGGGCAGCGCCAGCGCTCACCCTTGTAGTTGACCCGCCCGTCCCCGTCCATGTCGGCCTCTGGGGACCGGTACTGCGGGGCCGGGGTCACACGGCTGCCCCCAGCCCCCCCCCCCCAAAAAGGGGGCCCTCCGGAGGGGGGCGCAGGGGGGCTCACCGTCGGTGTCCACCTCCTTGATCATGTCCTGCAGCTCGGCCTCGGTGGGGTTCCAGTCCAGTCTCCTGGACTCTTTCCTCTCGCTATTGTGCTTCCCCATGAGAGCAAGGGCTAGCAATCATGACCCTGCTCCTAGCTGCTTGTAGGCTGTTTCATCTCCCTCTTCGTCCTGGTTGCGTGCTCTACAACAGGCTCCCACCTTCTGTCAGCCTTACTGCCCTTTCCCCTGACTCTTCCTCAGGGACACTCAACCCTTTCAGCGGCACTGCCCAGCTCCAGGCTGGGAGGCCATTCCCTGACACCACAGGCCACCCCGTCTCCTCTCCCTCGTTCCTATGCCTGCATTGCTCCTCCGCCCTCCTCAGCATTTCCCTGGAGCAGGGCAAGGCACGGGGGCCTCTGCCGCTGTCCCCCCAGCCCTAGCACACCCCCCACTGCCCTCACTCACCGCTGAGGATTTCATTCAGCTTCTCCTCGCTCTGGTCCTTGCAGTAGCGCGCAGCAAGACCTAGACACAGAGATCCCATCAGAGCCCCGCTCCCCAGCACGCTCCCAGCAGCGCAGCCCCTGGCCTGGCCAGCCAGGCTGTGCCCCCTCCTGCACCCTGGAGCAAGGGCCCAGTCGGGGGGCTCTGGGGGCAACAGGGCTGTGCCTCACTGCCAGGGCAGTGCCTGGGGCTGCCAAAGGCTGCCCCAAGAGGGACCCAGGGGCTGGGCTCACCAATGAATCTGACGGCCTCAAGTCGCAAAAGGGTCTGCGTGTCCTGCAGGTAGGGCTGGCTCTGCTGCAGGTATTCTTCTACTCTGCCTCTGTCCTGCTGCAGCTGGAGAGAGAGAGAACGCAAGGTCACGGGGCTTGCACAGCCTCTCCAGGGTCTCCTCCAGCATCCTGGGGGCAGGGAGGGCAGAGGGGCCTGCAGAAGAGCCCCCTGGGGCTCTGTGCTGGAAGGAAGGGAGCGAGGATGCGGCTGCAGGCAGCGGGCTCTGGCCGGGCACGTTTGCCCAGCTGGGGCAAACCAGGTTGGGTCCTTACCAAGCACTCCCCGATCCTCCACGTCTGTTCTTTCTGGGCCAAGCGCTTGAGCTCTTTGCGTCGCAGAAACTCTGCAGCCACGGCGAGAGCTTCCCCAGAGGCCTGCGGAGCAGCAGAGGTTGGCAGGTAGCACCACAGCCTTGGGAAGGAGACCCTCTGTCCCCTCCTCTTGGCAGAGCTGCGAGCCTTTCCCAGCGCGTTATGGGAGGCTGTGGTGGGGGACAACACGCACTGGGTTCAGTGGCCAAGGCAAGGCCACGGGATGGCCACCATCTGAGGCAGCTCACGCTGCCGGCCAGAGATCCCCCAGAGCAACTCTGTAGAGCGTGTGGGTGACCAGCTCATAAACAGACCATGTGCACAGAAGAAGCCTCTGGACAGATGGCCTGATCACAAATACTTCCAATATCGGCGAGAATATCTACTCAAGCTCTCTGGGACTGGGTTTAGTTATCCAGTGCTCTGCTAGGAATAGGACATCCTGACAACTTCTCAAAGGTTGTCATAGAATCGTAGAATCATAGAAACATAGGGTTGGAAAGGACAACCTTTCAAGATCAAGATCAAGGTCACCTAGTCCAACTGTCTTCCTATCACCAATACTACCCACTAAGCTACTAAATCATATCTCGTAAGACCAGCTCCATTCCGGCGAGTGGTCCTTGGAAGGTGCATTCATCACTACGCCACCTTTACCGTAGACTTCATGGACAAATGACAGCATTGCTCTGTGAAACCCCCACTGCCCAAACCTGCAGGACAGAGCTGAGAGGGAGCTGTAGGAGCTGGGCTGAGCTCCAGTCCTTCCCCTGGAACCACAAGAAATGGATTCCCCAAAGAAGGGACAGCGGCGTAGAACAAGATCTGGGCCACTGCTCATGGACAGTCCCTCTACAAATATCTTCCTCTGTCAAAAATATATAATGGGAACAAGCATGCCGAATGCACATGTGGGGTGCCAGTCTTTTTTAGGGGTGATACAAAGAGCTGGGGAAATATTTATCATCACAGCATGCAGGGAGCAAGTGGTTCTTCCTGAGCAGCCTCCGGCTGGGTCAGCAAGAGCAACACTGGACTGTGACGCTGTTGGTTAGCCCCAGTAGGCAGCTAAGCACCACACAACCACATCCCGTGGCACTGAGGAGAGAAGGAAAGCAACAAAAGTTGTGCGTTGAGATAAAAATTATTAAGCAAAGGAAAAGTGGAAGAAGAAGGACACACAGCACCATAGAAGCTGCTGTGAAGACAAAGAAGTCCTTCCCAGACAGACTCAGTACAGAAGTGTTGCAAGATTTTGTCACATTTACAAATGGGTAACACTTCAATCTTGATTCTGGAATGATTTGCTCTATAAAAGATTTTATTTATTCATTTATTTGCTTAGAACTGTTTGCTTATTCCCCCGGTAAGAAGTTAGTCTGGTAGACGGCACTGGAACAGGTTGCCAGAGAAGCTGTGGATGCCCCATCCCTGGAGGTGTTCAAGGCCAGGCTGGATGGGACTTTGGCCAGCCTGATCTAATGGGAGATGTCCCTGTCTGTGGCAGGGGGGTTGGAGTTAAATTATCTTTAGGGTCCTTTCCAACTCAAGACATTCTATGATTCTACAATTCTATGGATGAAATGGCATTAAATACCTTGTTGAGAAGCAGCATCCAACAGCTGAGTCTCTGGACCAGAGAACTGACATTCCCATTAGCTGTCTGCAGCTGGGGGTGTCTGCCTCTAACCTTACTTTAGGGTTAGAAACCACGTGCCCCTGCATTTGGAGTCAAAACTTTGTCCCCCATAGACCATTGCCTTTCATCCTTGGTGTTTGTTTTCTATCAGTTTCAGTGACAGAAGGAAATTACAATTAGAAATCCTACAGCCCATGGAACCACCAGGGATAAAAGTTGGCTCCAAACCAGTGGGATTCTCTGGGTCAGGGCTTTGTTTTGTCCTCTGCTGCTCAGTGGAGGGAAGGATCATGACAGCTTACGGGATCCCCCATGTCCTCAGGGCTGCCTATGGCTGCAAATGGGACCCCAGAAGGGACCATCTTGAGGGCAGCACCTTCTTGACCACCTTCTTGGTGGTTGAGATGCCTCTGATGGCCTTCCTCAAGGCCCGTGGTGGAAGGTGCCATAATGCTGGTGCCAGCCAGGGACAGCAAGAAATCTCCTGTGTCGCAGCCAGCATGAAGCAAAGGCAGCTGCTCACGACGAGCGTGTAGCACGAGAACCAAGATGAGCTGACTGTCTCATGCACCATCCCACAGCCTCCTGTGATCTTTCCCTGTACTGGGTCTGGCTGGAATGTTAACTTTCCCGGCAGCAGCCCATTCAGTGCCGTACTCTGTACTTGTAGCTGGAACAGCAGTGTTATCACACCAGTGTTGTGTCTACTGCTGAGCAGCAGTGGCACAGCATTGGGCCTTTCTCTAACCCTCCTAGGGGGTGGGCAAAAAAGTGAGGAGAGAAACATCACTACGGCAGCTGACCTAAACCAATCAAAGGGATATTCCATACCATGTGGTGTCACACTCAGCAATAAAAGGTGGAAACAGGAAGAAGAGGGGAGGGGTGGGCTCTCGTTGAGAAGACGTCGGTCCTCCTCTCGAACACCGGCTGCGTGCGTTGAGGCCTTGCTTCAAGGACGTGGTCAATCATCGCTCATTTGTGGGAAGTAGAGAGTAATTTCTTTCCTCTGCACTTCCATATCGCTTTCATTTATTTTGTTTGTTTGTTTTCCTCCCTTTTTCCCCTTTCCCTTTTATTTCCCCTTAGTTAAATTGTTTAGTTTATGGTAGTCTTTATTTAATTATTATAATTATATCCCTTTAATTAAATTATCCTTATCTCAACCCGTGAGTTGTTCTTTGCTTTACTTCTCCCCCTCCTTATCTAAAGGAGGGGGAGTGAGAGAGCGGTTGTGGGGTTTAGCTGCCCAGCACGGTAAAACCACCACAGTCCTTTTTGGCGCCCAACGTGGGGCTCGAAGGGTTGAGATAACAATAGAATTGATTAAACGCATACAACTAACACACTTGCTTGCTAGTAACCATGTTCCTTGCCCTGTTAATAATAATGGCTTTGTTCATATGTCATGCAATTCGTGTCATATTCTCCTTTCTCCTATATATCCGATCCGACCAAGTGCTACAATCTGTGTTCACTTTTTTTAATTCGTTGTGCTGCCAAGCACTGACCTTGGTTTTACTCTGGAATTCAGGCTCTGCGCTGTTATCATTTGGGTCCCATGGAAACTATCTTTCAGAGAATATTCAGAACTACACTGCCTTCCTTTTCTCATCTGGACACCAGTTTATTAATAATATCAGGAATGGTACCTTTCCCTTCTTTCACAGTGGGATAATTACAACAGTTTGGGAGTATTTTGAAGATCCATCTGTAACCCATGTATTGCTATTTCTAATTCTGAATAACAGGTTTCATTTTCTCTCTAAGATTAGTCGATTGTTTAGAAAACTTATTTGGGAATCTGTCCCAAAACAGTCTCGTGGTGAGTGGCACGGTGTGTGGGATGATGTTAGCAGATACCTGTCACGAGTGTCTCCTCCAATAGTTTTGAACTTCACCCCTGAGCAAGTGCTAAATCCTAAAAACTTGGTAGAATGTTTGAGAGTTGTATGTCCTGATCCTGATAATGCCGGAGAACAACAGCTTGCAGCATTGTGCTGGGTCCTGGTTTATTCCTATCAAACACTGTTTAACATCATCCAGCAACTTGAAGAGAGGGAGGAAGTCTCTGAATCTGATGACCAAGTAACACATGCTGTGGCTGACCCAGAGGACCAACCAACTATGGTATCAGTCGCCCCCATAGTCAAGTCAAAACAATGGAAACGGAGGTCAGCTCGTTTAGTAAGGGAAGAAGGCTCTCCTAAGAAGGAGGGAGAAGGGGAATTGGCAGGCACCTCTAAAGCAGAGCCATCACAAAAACAGCAGGAAGACGAGACGGAAATCATAAAGGAATCAGAAATCACTCGATCCTTATCCCTGAGTGAGATGCGAGAAATACGAAAGGATTATGGTCGACGCCCAGGTGAACACATCCTCACTTGGCTGCTCCGATGCTGGGATGCTGGGGCCAGTAGCCTACAATTAGAAGGCAATGAAGCCAAGCAGCTGGGATCCCTCTCTAGAGAAAGGGTAATCGACAAAGTAATCGGGAGAGGAACACAGGCCCTCAGCCTCTGGAGACGACTCCTGGCAGCTATCAAAGAAAGATATCCCCATAAGGAAGATATTGTATATCACATAGGCAAGTGGACCACTGTGGATAAAGGTCTCCAACATCTGCGGGAATTAGCTGTGCGGGAGATGATTTATAGTGATTTGGACAATGCCCAGACACCTCAAGACCCCGATGAAGTCCAGTGCACAACATCCATGTGGCGTAAATTTGTGCGGAGTGCACCAGCAGCACATGCCAGTACCCTGGCAGCAATTCACTGGGATGAGGGGATGGGACCAACAATGTATGATGTCTCCTGCCAACTTCAAAAATATGAAGACAATCTCTCTGCTCCACTACAGTCCTGTGTCTCAGCTGTGGAGAAATTGTCTAAAGGACTTGACAAGCTTGTGGAGAAAGTATATTCCCCCTCATCTAGACAGAGTGATACTTCAGCCACTAAGAATCAGCATTCGCCTGCTCAAGAGAGAGAGTACCCAAGACGTACACCACGTGGCACCTTGTGGTTTTATCTGCGTGACCATGGGGAAGATATGAGGAAATGGGATGGTGTACCTACTTCAACCCTAGCTGCTCGGGTACGTGAACTGAAAGGAAATACAGCAGCAAGAAGAGGGGCTCCTAAGAGAAATGCTGCTCCAGTTTCTATTGGGCAGTACCCCAGAGGCAGTAGAAGAGCTGATGTTATTCTTGACCACGATGAAGGGACCTCTACCTCTCATTTGCCAGAATTTGTGCATTTGCAAGAATTAAGTGGCAGACGCTCCAGCCAGGACTAGAGGGGCCCTGCCTCTGGCCAGGTAGAGGAGAGGGATAACCGGATTTATTGGACTGTGTGGATCCGATGGCCTGGAACATCAGAACCACAGGAATACAAAGCTTTAGTGGACACTGGCGCACAATGTACCATAATGCCATCAGGCTACCAAGGGACAGAACTCACTTGTATCTCTGGAGTGACAGGGGGATCCCAACAACTATCTGTACTGGAAGCTGAAGTGAGTCTAACTGGGAATGAGTGGCAAAAGCATCCCATTGTGACTGGCCCAGAGGCTCCGTGCATCCTTGGCATAGACTATCTCAAGAGAGGGTACTTCAAGGATCCAAAAGGATACCGGTGGGCTTTTGGCATAGCTGCTTTGAGCACAAAGATTAGGCAGCTGTCTACCCTGCCTGGCCTTTCAGAAGACCCTTCTGTTGTAGGATTGCTGAAGGTTGAAGAACAACAGGTACCAATTGCTACCACAACGGTGCACCGACGGCAATATCGCACCAACCGAGACTCCCTGATTCCCATCCATGAGTTGGTTCACCGACTGGAGAGTCAGGGAGTAATCAGCAAGACTCGCTCACCCTTTAATAGTCCTATATGGCCAGTACGAAAGTCTAATGGCGAGTGGAGGCTAACAGTGGACTATCGAGGCCTGAATGAAGTCACGCCACCACTGAGTGCTGCAGTGCCAGACATGCTAGAACTTCAGTACGAACTAGAGTCAAAGGCAGCCAAGTGGTATGCCACAATTGATATTGCTAATGCATTTTTCTCCATCCCTTTAGCAGCAGCATGCAGGCCGCAGTTTGCTTTCACTTGGAGGGGCATCCAATACACCTGGAATCGGCTGCCCCAGGGGTGGAAACACAGCCCTACCATTTGCCATGGACTGATCCAGTCTGCACTGGAGCAAGGGGGAGCTCCTGAGCATCTTCAGTACATTGACGACATCCTCGTGTGGGGCAACACAGCAGAAGAAGTTTTTGAGAAAGGGAAGAAAATAATCCAAATTCTCCTGAAAGCTGGTTTTGCCATTAAAAAGAGCAAGGTCAAGGGGCCTACACAGGAAATCCAGTTCTTGGGGGTAAAATGGCAGGATGGACGTCGCCATATTCCAATGGATGTGATCAATAAAATAACAGCAATGTCTCCGCCAACTAGCAAAAAGGAAACGCAAGCTTTCCTAGGCCTCGTGGGATTCTGGAGAATGCATGTGCCAGGCTATAGTCAGCTTGTGAGTCCTCTATATCGAGTGACTCGAAAGAGAAACTATTTTGAGTGGGGCCCTGAGCAACAACAGGCATTTGAACAAATCAAACAAGAAATAGCTCGTGCAGTAGCCCTTGGGCCTGTCCGTACTGGACCAGCTGTGCAAAATATACTGTACACTGCAGCTGGGGAGCATGGGCTCACCTGGAGCCTTTGGCAGAAAACCCCAGAAGAAACTCGAGGTCGACCTCTGGGCTTCTGGAGTCGGGGCTATCGAGGATCAGAAGCCAATTACACCCCAACTGAAAAGGAAATACTCACAGCATATGAGGGTGTTCGAGCTGCTTCAGAAGTTGTGGGTACAGAGGCACAGCTCCTCTTGGCACCGCGGCTACCTGTGTTACATTGGATGTTCAAAGAGAAAATTCCCACTACACACCATGCAACTGATGCTACATGGAGTAAGTGGATAGCGTTAATTACACAGCGGGCTCGAATGGGAAAACCCAATCGCCCAGGAATCCTGGAAGAGATTATGGACTGGCCGGAAGGCAGAGATTTCGGAGTGCCAACAGAAGAGGTAACCCGTGCTGAAGAGGCACCACCATACAATGAGTTGCCAGAAGACAGAAAGCAGTATGCGTTGTTTACTGACGGATCCTGCCGTGTGATAGGGAGCCATCGGAAATGGAAAGCTGCTGTGTGGAATCCCATACGACGAGTTGTGGAAGCCATGGAAGGGGAAGGTGAGTCGAGTCAGTATGCAGAAGTAAAAGCCATACAACTAGCCCTAGATATCGCCGAAAGAGAAAATTGGCCAGTATTGTATCTTTATACTGACTCATGGATGGTGGCAAATGCTCTGTGGGGGTGGCTGCAGCAATGGAAAGAGAGCAACTGGCAGCGCAGAGGTAAGCCTATCTGGGCTGCTACCCTGTGGCAAGATATTGCTGCCTGGGTAGAAAACCTGGATGTTAAAGTACGTCATGTAGATGCCCACATGCCCAAGAGTCGCACTACTGAAGAACATAAGAACAACAAAGAAGTGGATCGAGCTTCGAAAATTGAAGTGGCTCAGGTGGACCTAGACTGGGAACGTAAGGGTGAGCTGTTTGTAGCTCGATGGGCCCATGAAACATCAGGACATCTGGGGAGAGATGCCACTTACAGATGGGCTCGTGATCGAGGGGTGGACTTGACCATTGAGGCCATCACACAGGTTACCCATGAGTGTGAGACCTGTGCTGCAATCAAGAAAGCCATGAAGGTAAAATCTCCCTGGAACAGGGGGAGATGGTTAGGGTTTCAATATGGTGAGGCCTGGCAAATTGACTATATCGGACCACTCCCAAAAACTCGCCAAGGCAAACGGTACATACTCACCATGGTAGAAGCAACTACTGGGTGGCTGGAAACATACCCTGTAAACCATGCCACAGCCCGAAACACTATCTTGGGCCTGGAAAGACAAGTATTGTGGCGTCATGGTACACCAGAGAGAATTGAGTCTGACAATGGGAGTCATTTCCGAAACAATCTTGTTACCTCCTGGGCAAAGAGGCATGGTATTGAGTGGGTGTACCACATCCCTTACCACCCACAAGCCTCTGGGAAGGTTGAGAGGTACAATGGACTGTTAAAGACTATGTTACGAGCATTAGGTGCTGGGACGTGGAAACAATGGGACACAAATCTACCAGAAGCCACTTGGCTAGTTAACAATAGGGGGTCTGACAGCCGTGCTGGTCCTGCCGAAACAAAACCCCTACACACTGTGAAAGGAGCTAAGGTTCCCGTAGTGCATATAGGAAGGTGGATGGGGAAGGCAGTGTGGGTTGCTCCTGCCTCGGGAAAAGGCAAACCCACTCGTGGGATTGTCTTCGCCCAAGGACCAGGGTATACCTGGTGGGTCATGCAAAAGAATGGGGATATCAAGTGTGTGCCTCAAGGAGATTTGACATTGAGAGAAAACTAATCTATAATCTAAGTTATATGTTGTAGGAAGATGCTGTAGGATCAACGACAGGTCAACTTTGCAAGGAGCCGGACAGTGCAACAAGGACTTGAGCTAAGCTGGTGCTGGTGTCCAGACATCCAACTCCGCCTGCCTTGAGTGGCCACTTTGGCAGATGAAGACCTAATCATCAACAGTTCTTATGAACATTTTCCAAGAAAGACCTATGGAATGAAAAGATACATCTGCCTATTAATCCTGTCCTGTTAAATCCTTGTCCTGTTAAAGGACAAGGGATAATGATGAGAATGCTTGTATGCTAAAGTATGGGGATCTGAGTGTGACACAAATGTTATGGAATAAGGGGTGGAGGTTGTACTGGGTCTGGCTGGAATGTTAACTTTCCCGGCAGCAGCCCATTCAGTGCCGTACTCTGTACTTGTAGCTGGAACAGCAGTGTTATCACACCAGTGTTGTGTCTACTGCTGAGCAGCAGTGGCACAGCATTGGGCCTTTCTCTAACCCTCCTAGGGGGTGGGCAAAAAAGTGAGGAGAGAAACATCACTACGGCAGCTGACCTAAACCAATCAAAGGGATATTCCATACCATGTGGTGTCACACTCAGCAATAAAAGGTGGAAACAGGAAGAAGAGGGGAGGGGTGGGCTCTCGTTGAGAAGACGTCGGTCCTCCTCTCGAACACCGGCTGCGTGCGTTGAGGCCTTGCTTCAAGGACGTGGTCAATCATCGCTCATTTGTGGGAAGTAGAGAGTAATTTCTTTCCTCTGCACTTCCATATCGCTTTCATTTATTTTGTTTGTTTGTTTTCCTCCCTTTTTCCCCTTTCCCTTTTATTTCCCCTTAGTTAAATTGTTTAGTTTATGGTAGTCTTTATTTAATTATTATAATTATATCCCTTTAATTAAATTATCCTTATCTCAACCCGTGAGTTGTTCTTTGCTTTACTTCTCCCCCTCCTTATCTAAAGGAGGGGGAGTGAGAGAGCGGTTGTGGGGTTTAGCTGCCCAGCACGGTAAAACCACCACAGTCCTACAAAGCAAGAATCAAATGGCCCTGTAGGACTGGGTCTGCCCTTGAAGCTGATGGAGCCCTGAGCAGGGCTCAGGCTCAGAAAAGCCTTTTCAGCCTCTTACCTTCTCCACAGGTGTGGTGCCCCTGATGGGACACAGAGTGTCCTAGCCCTCACTGCCAGCACCACTGCCTGGCAGGAGCTCAACCCATGTGCCAAGGACTAGGAGGGGTCCCTGAGCAGCCCCTGCAGGTGCAAAATTGTCTGAGGAACCATTCTGCAACTGCATTATTGAAACCCTTAACTAGGACTCGATGTAGGAAGACATTAAACAAGGGAAGGACTTGGCTGGTTTGATTTTGATGAACAGAAAGGAGAAGTTTTTCCTTCTGCAAGCTGTTAGGTTCTTGCTGTGTGGGTGAAATGTTGGTCCTTCACCACCTCTAGCTTGAATCATTTTTGCAGGTGCGTCTTCCTTATGCAATCCTTTCTTTTTTTTTCTGACCTAACATGGACTCAAGTTGCTGTTGCTGGTGCCTGATTTTCACAGTGCCATTTGTAAAGCACTCCACCAAAGGCCACCAGAAGTTCCCAGGTACCTCCCGGGGTTGTGGCACCCTGCCTGCCATTCTCCACTCCACCTCCTATTTGCTGCGTCTGGTCAGGGCAGTATTGCTGCAGCGTGTTCTGATTCTAGACCCACAAAAAAATTGAAGGCCTAATGGCTTAAAAGAAAAACACTGAAGCGACAGGATTACATATAAGAATATCCTCTGTGTGGGGGGAATGCTGGCACAAAAAGGGATCTCTATGACAAGCAGCTGCAGTTTTGCCAGGTTAAATCCAGACAATGCAAGACTTCACAACCTCACTGGGCAACCTGTTCCCCTGTTCCATCACCCACACAGTACAGAAGGATTTTCTGACATTCAGGCAGAACCACTTGTATTTTAGTTTGTGCCACTGTCTCTTGTCCTATTACTGGACATCACTGAGAAGAGCATGGTTCCATTTTCCTTGCACCCTCCCTTCAGGTATATATGTTGATAAGATCCACCCCGGGCCTTCTTTCTTCTAAGCTAGAGTCCTATATCTCTTAGCATTTCATCATCTTCGGGGCCCCTTCATGAACTCTCTCCAGTAGTTCTGTGTCTCTTGTACTGGGGAGCCCAGGATATCATTGGCCTTCTTTGTGGCAAAAGCACACGCCTGGCTCTTGTTCAGCTTGCTGTCCTCCAGGACCCCCAGATCCCTTTCTGTCAGTCAGGAAGACAGTGACAAAGGCCTTCCTGAAGTCCAGGTAGACAGCAGCCGCTGCTCTTCCCCTCGTCAATCAGGCTGGTCATTCAAAACCGAGATGAAGACAAGACTTCGAAGAGGGTGTTGAGTAACTAAAATGGGTAGGAAGGGAATATACAAAACCCTGGAACAGAGGAAACACCTCACACTGAAGCACCAAAACCTTCTGCTTAATGGCAAGAGCAGTGATGTTCACAGTGAAGACACAGGACTGGAAATCTGAGTATTTCCTTTGGGGGAAATGTTGACCCCGGAAAGGCTCTTTGCTCTGTGGAGACACAATTCTGTGAGGTTAAAACAAGAAAAGTTGCAATGTGACATGCAAAGCTTTGGAGGAAGCATACCCGTTACATGGTGACAAACCCTAGAAATAAAAAGTCCTCAAGATCTCTGCTTGGGAGATCACTGGTAGCTCATGGCTGGGCTGGTGAGCTGCCCACAGCCATATGTTGGGAAGAGGGAGCTCAGCATGGTCCCATGCTGAGGCACATCTTGGGCAATCTCATTGATGGAGAGAGGGAAACACTTGGCTGTACATGACAGCAACTACAGAAGATGGAGCATGGTTTTATAACACAGCCAGGAAGTCTTTACCTCCTGAAAAAGCTTCCTTTCCTAGGGTTTCTAACTCCACTTTTTCAGCTGGCTCCATTGATTCAGAGAAGAGACCGTCATTTTGGAGGAAAATCACGCTCTTACAGAGATCTTGTTCATTTATTTTTCTAGGAGAGCTCTTCCTGTGGAGCCGCTCTGTAGGTCCTCTTCAATGGACATCTTTGTTCTCACTGAGGTTGGTGGACACATTTTGCAAGTGTCTAAGGGCTTACGTTTGTGGTCAGCTTCACACAGGCCAGTAAATGCATCAGCTGAGATTTGGTTCATGACTGTGGGAGTAAAGTTAGCCCATAGCAAAGGCAAGCTGATGCAATTGGAAGTAGTAGCTCACTTGCTTTGCAGGCTTTGCTGATGGGCACTGCAACACCACAGAGCTGGGAAGCTGCCAGAGCTCAGCAGTACCTTGATACACAATACAAACATGGCCCTGAGTTTGCAACCCCCTTACAAAACAGGCATTTCCCCTTGAAATTCATTCTACACCTATGCTTCTTCTTTACTAAATGGCTCGCATTGCAAGGTTGCACCTAGGACACTTAATTATCAAACAGTCACTGGAGTGGAAATTTAGGTTTCCAAATTTAATAATAATAATAATAATAATAATAATAATAATAATAATAATAATAATAATAATAATAATAATAAAGATTTCATTGAATTTCGTATTTCCAATCTCAATGTGACTGGAATTGGTTGATTTTCTCTGTGTAGTGGGTTTACGTGGCAAGGTTTTGGTAGCAGGGGGCCATAGGGGTGGTTTCTGTGAGAAAGATCTAGAAGCTGCCCCATGTTTTGGAAGGGCCCCATTGTTTTCCAGAGCTGAGCCAATAAGCGATGTTGTTTTGCACCTCTGTGAGAGCATATTTAAGACAGGGAAAAAACGCTGCACCACACAGCAGCCGGGAGAGTGAGAGGAGTGAGGAACAGCCTTGCAGGCGCCAAGGTCAGTGTAGAAGGAGGGGGAGAGGTGCTCCAGGAGCCGGAGCAGAAGTCCCCTGCGGCCTGTGGTGAGGAGCCTGGTGAAGCAGGTTGTCTCCCTGCAGCCTCATGGAGCACCACGGTGGAGCAGGGTTCCACGCTGCAGCGCGTGGAGGAGACCACGGTGGAGCAGGTGGACCTGCACCGATGGAGGCTGCGGCCCGTGGAAGACCCCTGCCGGAGCAGATTCCGGGCCACACCTGTAGCCCATGGAGAGGAGACCACGCAGGAGCAGGTGACCTGGCAGGAGCTGCTGCCCGTGGGGGACCCAGGTTGGAGCAGTTTGCTCCTGAGGGATGGACCCCGTGCTACGGACCCATATCTGGAGAAGTTCTGGAAGAGCTGCTGCCTGTGGGAAGCCCACTCCGGATCAGTTCAGCAAGGACTGCATCCCGTGGGAGGGATCCCACAGCAAAAGGGATGAGAGTGACCGAGAAGGAGCGGCGGCGAAGAAGCACTGTAGACTGACCATAACCCCCGTTCCTTCGTTCCCCTGCACTGCTCGGGGGGAGGAGGTGGAAGAGGGTAGATGGGGGAGAAGGTACTTTTGGCGAGCGGTTGTGGTGAAGCTCGGCTGCCCACCCAAGTAAAACCACCACACTCTCTCAGAGAAGGGTAAGGATTTTTGCTCAGGATTTGGCAGGGCTGATAGATAGGGCTTTAAACTAGAGTCGAAGGAGGAAGGGGATAGAACCAGACACGCCGCTGATGAGCTGAGGGATGGTGCGCTAGAATCAGAGGGATGGTGTGCTAGTGAGGTCCTGCGGTCAGCTCCACAAGGCGCTGCGTGTAGGGAGGCGCATTTGAAATGCTTCTACACAAACGCATGCAGTATGAGGAATCAAATGGATGAGCTAGAAGTCTTGGCCCTGTCCCACAGCTACGACATCATCGGCATAAGCAAAACCAGGTTGGATGAGTCCTGTGGCTGGTGTGTTGCAATAGATGGTTACAGACCCTTCAGGAGGGACAGGCGGGGTAGGCGAGGTGGCGGGGTGGCGATCTATGTGAAGCATGGGCTGGACTGTGTGGAACTTCACGTGGGCAATGGCAAAGTTGAGAGCTTCTGGGTAAGGTTAAGGGATGAACAAATAAAGGGGATATCGTTGTGGGAGTCTATTACAGACCACGTGGCCAGGATGACAACGCCGATGAATTGTTCTTTGCGGAACTAAGAGATGCCTCGAGATCAACTCCCCTTGTCCTTATGGGGGATTTCCACTTGCCAGACGTCAATTGGGATCACCACACAGCTGACATGAGCAAGTCCAGGAGGTTCATAGAGCACCTAGATGATAACCTCTTGGTGCAGGTGCAAAGGGAGCCAACTAGGAAAGGTGCCCTCCTAGATCTATTGCTGGAGAACAGAGAGGGGCTTGTGGGAGACGTGGCAAGTGGTGGCCATTGGTGGCCAACTGGTGACCATGAAGTGGTAAGGTTTAAAATTCATGGTTACAGAAGGAAAACTGCCACCAAACTTCGGCCCTAGATATGGGGAAAGCAGACTTCAGGCTGCTCAGGGAAGTAGTCAGCAAGGTCCCCTGCAAAACTGCTTTTGAAGGCATTGGCGTCCATCAGTACTGGTCAGTCTTTAAGCACTGCCTCCTAAAAGCACAAGATCAGGCAATTCCAAAATATCGGAAGTCAGGCAGGCGGGGCAGAAGGCCGGCCTGGCTGACCAGGGATCTTCTACTGGAGCTTAGGTGAAAAAAGAAAGTGTACGACTGCTGGAAGGAGGGTCAGGCGACGAGGAAGGAATACAGGGATGCTATTAGGGTTTCACAGAATCACAGAATTTCTAGGTTGGAAGACACCTCAAGATCATCAAGTCCAACCTCTGACCTAACACTAACAAGTCCTCCACTAAACCATATCCCTAAGCTCTACATCTAAACATCTTTTAAAGACCTCCAGAGATGGTGACTCAACCACTTCCCTGGGCAGCCCATTCCAACTCTTTCAGTAAAGAAGTTCTTCCTAACATCCAACCTAAAACTCCCCTGGCGCAACTTAAGCCCATTCCCCCTCATCCTGTCACCAGGCATGTGGGAGCACACACCAACCCCCACCTCGCTACAGCCTTCTTTAAGTTACCTGTTGAGAGTGATAAGGTCATCCCCTGAGCATTCTCTTCTCTAGGCTGAACAAGCCCAGCTCCCTCAGCTGCTCCTTGTTTGTAGGGAGAAAATTGGTGTGGCCAAAGCCCAACCAGAGTTGAAGCTGGCCATGTCTGTGGGAGACAATAAAAAAGTTTTTTTTAGATACGTGAACAGAAAAAGGAGAACCAAAGAAAGCATTGATGGGTATCCATCAAAAAAGGAGAACCAAAGAAAAAAAAGCTACTTATTGGGGAAGGTCTCCTCACAGAAGAAAAGGACATAGGCAAAGCAGACACGTTTAATGCCTTCTTCGCCTCCATCTTCAACATTGATGATGGGCTTTGGGACCCAGGGTGCCCTGAGCTGGGACTCCCAACCGCCCCTGAACGTGTGCGGGATTTACTGCTCCACATGGATCCGTGCAACTCCATGGGTCCGGCTTGAATTCATCCCAGGGTGCTTAAAGAGCTGGCTGACGTCATTGCGGGACCTCTCTCAATTATTTCTCAACGATCTTGGGAATCTGGAGAGGTCCCAGTACACTGGAAGCTGGCAAATGTCGTGCCAATTTTCAAGAAGTGTAATAAGAAAGAAGACCCTAGCAATTACAGGCCTGTCAGTCTCACGTCAGTGCCTGGTAAAATTATGGAGAAGATGACCCTTGAAGTTATTGAAGCGCACCTGGGGGACAATGCAGTCATTGGTCCCAGCCACCATGGGTTCATGAAGGGTAGGTGCTGCCTAACAAATTTGATTTCCTTTTATGATAAAGTCACCCATCTAGTTGATCAAGGGAAACCAGCTGATGTGATCTTTTTGGAGTTCAGCAAAGCTTTTGACACGGTTTCCCGTAGGATCCTACTGGACAAAATGCCCAGCATACAACTTAACAAAAACATTGATGAGTGAGCAGCTGGCTGACGGGCAGGGCTCAAAGGGTTGTGGTAAATGGGGCCACATCTGGCTGGCGGATGGTCACTAGTGGGGTCCCTCAAGGCTCCATTTTAGGGCCAGTCCTCTTCAATGTTTTTATAAATGATTTGGATGTAGGACTAGAAGGTGTTTTGAGGAAATTTGCCGACGAAACCAAACTTGGAGGAGTTGTGGACTCGGATGAGGGTGGAAAGGCCTAGAGGGGAAGACATATGAGGAGCGGCTGAGGGCACTGGGCCTGTGCAGCCTGGAGAAGAGGAGGCTGAGGGGGGACCTCATCGCAGTCTACAACTTCCTTGCGAGGCGGAGTGGAGAGGCAGGTGACCTATTCTCCATAATCACCAGTGATAGGACCCGTGGGAAAGGTGTTAAGCTGAGGCAGGGGAAGTTTTGGCTGGACATCAGGAAGAGGTTCTTCACCAAGAGGGTGGTCACACACTGGAACAGGCTTCCCAGTGAAGTAGTCACTGCACCAAGCCTGTCTGAATTGAAGAAGCGATTGGACTGTGCACTTAGTCACATGGTCTAAACTTTTGGGTAGACCTGTGCAGTGCCAGCAGTTGGACTTGAACGTTATGGGTCCCTTCCAACTCAGGATATTCTACGATTCTACGATTATTTCTTCATTATCTCTAATTCAGGAATGTGTGCAATAGTGCAAAGCCACCTGCAAATTCCTTTCCCACACAAGACCCACGAGGATCATTGAGTCAAACGCCAGGCTCCACACAGAACCGCCCGATATCAGAGAATGTTAGAGCGTTGTGCAAACGCTTGACTTGTCTTGACTTCCTGCAGGCTTGGAGCCATGCCCAATGCCCTGGGCAGCTTGTCCCAGTGCCCAACCACTCTCTCAGTGAAAAACCTTTTCCTAACACCCAGCCTCAGCCTCCCCTGTCCCAGCTCCGTGCCGTTCTCTCGGGTCCTGTCACTGTCCCCAGAGAGCAGAGCTCAGCACCTGCCTGTGGTGCAATTGCCTGAAGTAACTAGGAAAATAAAACTAGCATTCACATTTTAAAGAAAATGCACAGCATTGAAAAGGCTTTCAGGGTAGGGCATAGCTGCATTACCTGAGCGTTCCCTAGGCTTCCAACCTTGGATGCTATTGCGCTGGGGGAACCTGGTGTGCTAGCTCTAAGGAACAGTATGGAGCGTAGAGCAGAGTGGAGACACCACGGCTGGGCTCTGTGACCAGGTGGGGACTCATAGAATCATAGAATCCTAGAATATCCTGAGTTGGAAGGGACCCTTTAGAATCATTAAGTCCAACTCTTGACACCGCACAGGTCTACCCAAAAGTTCAGACCATGTGACTAAGTGCACAGTCCAATCTCTTCTTAAATTCAGACAGGCTCGGTGCAGTGACCACTTCCCTGGGGAGCCTGTTCCAGTGTGCAACCACCCTCTCTGTGAAGAACCCCCTTCTGATGTCAAGCCTAAATTTCCCCTGCCTCAGCTTAACCCCGTTCCCGCAGGTCCTGTCACTGGTGTTAATGGAGTAAAGGTCTCCTGCCTCTTGACACCCCCTTACGGGGAAGTTGTAGACTGTGATGAGGTCTCCCCTCAGCCTCCTCTTCTCCAGGCTGAACAGGCCCAGTGACCTCAGCCGTTCTTCGTACGTCTTCCCATCCAGGCCTTTCACCATCTTCGTAGCCCTCCTCTGGACACTCTCCAACAGTTTCATGTCCTTTTTATACTGTGGTGCCCAGAACTGCACACAGTACTCGAGGTGAGGCCGCACCAGCGCAGAGTAGAGCGGGACAATCACCTCCCTTGACCTACTAGCGATGCCGTGCTTGATGCACCCCAGGACACGGTTGGCCCTCCTGGCTGCCAGGGCACACTGCTGGCTCATATTCAACTTGCTGTCTACGACGACCCCCAGATCCCTCTCTTCTAGGCTGCTCTCCAGCGTCTCATCACCCAGTCTGTACGTGTAGCCAGGGTTTCCCCGTCCCAGGTGCAGGACCCGGCACTTGCTCTTATTGAACTTCATGCGGTTGGTGATCACCCAGCTCTCCAACCTATCCAGATCCCTCTGCAAGGCCTTTCCACCCTCATTCGAGTCCACAACTCCTCCAAGTTTGGTGTCATCAGCAAACTTGCTCAAAATACCTTCTATTCCTACATCCAGATCGTTTATAAAAATATTGAAAAGTAGCGGCCCTAAAATGGAGCTGTGAGGGACCCCACTGGTGACCGCCCGCCAGCCTGATGCAGCCCCATTTACCATAACCCTTTGGGCCCTGCCCGTTAGCCAATTGCTCACCCATCATATGATGTTTTTATTTAGCTGTATGGTGGACATTTTGTCCAGTAGGATCCTATGGGAAACCGTGTCAAAAGCCTTGCTGAACTCCAAAAAAATCACATCAGCTGGTTTCCCTTGGTCCACCATACGGGTGATCTTATCATAAAAGGAAATCAGGTTAGTTAGGCAGGACCTACCCTTCACAAACCCATGCTGGCTGGGACCAATGACTGCTTTGTCCCCCAGGTGCGCCTCAATAAATTCGAGAACCATCTTCTCCATGATTTTACCAGGCACTGATGTGAGACTGACAGGCCTGTAATTGCTAGGGTCTTCTTTCTGACCCTTCTTGAAAATCGGCACAACATTTGCCAGCTTCCAGTCTACCGGGACCTCTCCAAATTCCCAGGATCGTTGAAAAAGAATTGAGAGAGGTTCCGCGATGACGTCCGCCAGCTCTTTCAGCACCCAGGGATGAATCCCATCCAAACCCATGGACTTGTAGGGATCCAGGTGGAGTAGCAAATCCCGCACATGTTCAGGGTCGGTTGGGAGTTTGTCATCCCCACCGTCCCGGTCCTCCAGCTCAGGGCACCCTCGGTCCCGAAGCCCATCATCGGCATTGAAGACAGAGGCAAAGAAGGCGTTAAGCGTCTCTGCTTTGCCTATGTCATTGTCTGTGAGGAGACCTTCCCTATCAAGGAGCGGCCCTATGTATTCTCTAGTTCTCCTTTTTCCATTCACATATCTAAAAAAACCCTTTTTATTTTCTCTCACAGACACAGCCAGCTTCAACTCTAGGTGTGCTTTGGCCACACGAACTTTCTCCCTACAAACACAAACAGCATCCCTGTATTCTTTCCATGACACCTGGCCCTCCTTCCAGTAGCGAAACACTCTCTGTTTCCGCCTAATCTCCATTAGAATGTTCCTGGTCAGCCACGCCGGCCTCCTGCCCCGCCTGCCTGACTTGCGATATTTAGGAATTGCCTGATCTTGTGCTTCTAGGAGGCATCGCTTAAAGGATGACCAGCACTGGTGGACATCGAGGCCTTCAAGAGCAGTTTCCCAGGGGACCTTGCTGACTAGTTCCCTGAGCAGCCTGAAGTCCACTTTCCCCATATCTAGGGATGAGGTTTTGGTGGCACTTTTCCTTCTGTCACCGTAAATTTTGAACTTGACTCGATTGAGTCAAGTAAGTTTTTGTAAGTTTTCGTAAGTTTTGAATTTGACTCGATTGTTCCTGTGTACGCTGAGACCAATAAGCTGCACTTTTTGCTACCCTGAGCCAACGACCTGTCATGTTTTGACAAATGCTGTACTCTAATGTACTTTTGCTCATTATTATATCATTAAAATGCCAAAACACACCTCCATCCCAAAAGCTACCTGCTTCCAAGGTGCGACCACCCCTCACTGAGCATGTACTCTGAATTTCTCAGAGCCTATTACTGTAAACAGAGACAAGAAACCTTTTCACCAATCATAACTAAAATATGCTTGACTACAGTCACTCAAGCTCCACCTCATAAATTGGCCTAAGAGAGAGGTTGTGTCAGGGAAGATACCATTGTTAGGGAAGATGCCATCATTAGGGAAGATACCACCATCAGGGGAGATGCCATCCCAAGGGAATACACCATCCTGAGGACCTCCTGACTCCTGGGATCAGTCGACGGGCTGAGCCTCTCTTCTCCCCCATTGGGACGCCTTTGGGTGAGATTTGAACACTAGGTTATATCGTGTGTCTCTGCGGAAACTTGGGAATCTCTATAGAGTCTTTGTGCCTTTTAACGCGTTCATTTCCAGGCTGCGCACCTGTGTCACCTCTGTATTTCATACATGCTAGCTTGCTTTTGCAGACAGTAACTATCGCCGGCAATCCAAAGAACCTGTGTACCTGTTGCTGTACTAAACTGCACTTGATTGCATTGTTCCTAGTCGTGATAGTTCTCATTAAATGCGACTAGAGTAAGGGTGTTTATACGTTATTGGTGAATCCGTGACCATGGTAGTTCAGTGCTCTGAATCCAACCAGACCCCTAACGGTTAATGCGTTATTGGTGAATCTGTGACTGTGATAGTTCAGTACCCTGAATCTGACCGGACCCGTAACGGTTAATCGGCTACACCCCTAAATGCCACACTGCCCCTCCACTCCCCTCGTGAGGGAGCTGCAGGCCGCCAGGAGGCCTCCCCTCGCTCTCCTCCAGGCTGAATTCTGACACATATTCAACTTGCTGTCGACCAAAACCCCCAGATCCCTTTCTGCAAGGCTGCTCTCCAGCCTCTTTTGCTGGCCCTAAAGTGGAACCCTGGGGAACCCCACTAGGGACTGGTGCAACCCCACTTCTATAACCCCTTGAGCCCAACCCATCAGCCAACTTTTCACCCTAAACAGCATGTATTTATCTAGCTGTACAATGGACATTTTGTCCAGAAGGATACTGAGAGAAACAGTACTGAAAACTTGATGGAAATCCAAAACTTGGCATCCCTTGGTCAACTAGATGGGTGATGTTGTCATAAAAGGAAATTAAGTTTGTTAAACAGGACTTTCTCCTCATGAACCCGTGTGGGCTGTGATCAACGACTGCATTGTCTTTCAGGTGTTCTTCAATAACACCCAGAACAGTTTCTCCGTATTTTTACTAGGCTCTGAAGAGAGACTGGCGGGTCTGTAATTATCGGGCTCTTCTTTCTTGCCCTTCTTGAAACCTGTCACAATGATTGCCAGCCTACAGTCATCTTGGACCTCTCTGGGCTCCCAAGACCATTGAAAAATAATTGAGAGAAGTCTCACAAGGACATTAGTCGGCCCTCTGAGAACCCTGGAATGAATCCCTTCAGGCCCCGTAGACTCATATGCATCCAGTGTGGGTTTAGCTGGGAGGTTTTTGTTACCGCACTCATGGCCCCCCAGCTCTGGGCCCCGTGGGTCCCAGAGCACATCATTGCTCTTGAAGACAGAGGCAAAAAAGGCATTAAATGGCTCTGCTTCGCCTATGTCTGTGTTTGTGACGTGACCATCCTCAGCAAGTAACGGACCAATGTTTCCTCTAGCCCTCCTTTTGCAGTTCACATCTTCAATACACAGATTAATGTATATATCTGCGTTGTCGCCCACACTACTAGCCAGCTTCACCCCTGAGCTTTGCCTGCACGAATTTTCTCCTGACAGAGGCAAACAGCACCTCTGTAGCCCTGCCATGTCACACAACCTCGCTTCCAGTGGCCACACACTTTCTTTTTCCACTTAAGCTCTAGAAGAAGATCCCTGCTCAGCCAAGCTGGCCTCCTGCCCTGCCTGCTTGACTTCCGACATTTTGGAATCGCCTGCTCCTGTGCTCTTAGGAGGTCGTGCTTAAAAAGATGGACCCCGATACCTGCCAAAACAGCTTCTCAGGGGATCTTCCTAAGTAGCTCCCTGAGCAGCCTGAACTCTGCCCTCCCCGTGTCCAAAGTTCACAGAATTGGAGGGGTTGGAAGGGACCTCAAGAGACAATCAGGTCCAACCCCCCTGCCAAAAGCAGGTGTACTGGCAGTTTTCCTCCTATCGCCAAAGACTTTTAAACTCAACTGCTTCATGATTGCTATGGCCAAGATGGCTGCCCATCACCACTTCACCCAGAATCACAGAATCACAGAATTTTCTAGGTTGGAAGAGACCTCAAGATCATCGAGTCCAACCTCTGACCTAACGGTAACAGTCCCCACTAAACCATTTCCCTAAGCTCTACATCTAAACGTCTTTTGAAGACTTCCAGGGATGGTGACTCCACCACTTCCCTGGGCAGCCTGTTCCAATGTCTAACAACCCTTTCAGTGAAGAAGTTCTTCCTAACATCTAACCTAAAACTCCCCTGGCTCAACTTAAGCCCATTCCCCCTCGTCCTGTCACCAGGCACGTGGGAGAACAGGCCAACCCCCACCTCGCTACAGCCTCCCTTGAGTTACCCATAGAGAGCGATAAGGTCGCCCCTGAGCCTCCTTTTCTCCAGGCTGAACAAGCCCAGCTCCCTCAGCCGCTCCTCGTAGGACTTGTTCTCCAGGCCCCTCACCAGCTTCGTTGCCCTTCTCTGTACCCGCTCAAGCACCTCCATGTCCTTCTTGTAGCGAGGGGCCCAAAACTGAACACAGTACTCAAGGTGCGGCCTCACCAGAGCTGAGTACAGGGGGACGATCACCTCCCTAGCCCTGCTGGTCACACTGTTCCTGATACAAGCCAGGATGCCGTTGGCCTTCTTGGCCACCTGAGCACACTGCTGGCTCATATTCAGCCGACTATCCACCATCACTCCCAGGTCCTTCTCTGCCTGGCAGCTCTCCAACCATTCCTCTCCCAGCCTGTAGCTCTGCTTGGGGTTATTGCGCCCCAGGTGCAGGACCCGGCACTTGGCCTTGTTGAACTTCATGCAGTTGACCTCAGCCCATCAGTGCAGCCTATCCAGATCCTCCTGCAGAGCTTTCCTACCCTCAAGCAGATCGACACACGCACCTAACTTGGTGTCATCTGCGAACTTACTGAGGGTGCACTCGATGCCCTCGTCCAGATCATCGATGAAGATATTAAAGAGGACCGGCCCCAGCACCGAGCCCTGGGGGACGCCACTAGTGACTGGCCTCCAACTGGACTTGGCTCCGTTCACCACGACTCTTTGGGCCCGGCTATCCAGCCAGTTTCTAACCCAACGAAGCGTGCGCCAGTCCAAGCCAAGAGCAGCCAGTTTCTTGAGGAGAATGCTGTGGGAGACGGTGTCAAAAGCCTTGCTGAAGTCAAGGTAGACCACATCCACAGCCTTTCCCTCATCCACCCAGCGCGTCACTTTGTCATAGAAGGAGATCAGGTTCATCAGGCATGACCTGCCTTTCATAAAGCCATGCTGACTGGGCCTGATCGCCTGCTTCCCCTGCAAGTGCTGCATGATGACTCTCAGGAGGATCTGCTCAATGAGCTTTCCTGGCACTGAGGTCAAACTGACAGGCCTGTAGTTTCCCGGGTCTGCCCTCCGGCGCTTCTTGTAGATGGGCATCACGTTTGCTAGCCGCCAGTCGATTGGGACCTCCCCCGATAGCCAGGTCTGCTGATAAATGATGGATAGTGGCTTGGCCAGCTCCTCTGCCAGTTCCCTCAGTACCCTTGGGTGGATCCCATCCGGCCCCATCGACTTGTGCACATCTAAGTGCTGTAGCAGGTCACCAACCAGTTCTTCATGGATAATGAGGGCCACATCCTGCTCCCCATCCCCTTCCACCAGCTCAGGGTACTGAGTATCCAGAGAACATCCGGTATTGCCGCTAAAGACTGGGGCAAAGAAGGCATTGAGCACCTCCGCCTTTTCCTCATCTCTTGTAACTAAGTTTCCCCCCGCATCCAGTAAAGGATGGAGAGTCTCCTTAGTCCTCCTTTTTGTGTTGATGTATTTATAGAAACGTTTTTTGTTATCTTTAACGGCAGTAGCCAGATTGAGCTCCAGATGAGCTTTGGCCTTCCTAATTTTGTCCCTGCACAGCCTCGCTACTTCTTTAAAGTCCTCCTTAGTGGCCTGCCCACTTTTCCAAAGCTTATAAACCCTCTTTTTCCTCCTAAGATCAAGCCACAATTCTCTGTTGAGCCAGGCCGGTCTTCTTCCCCGCCAGCTCGTCTTTGGGCACGTGGGGACAGACCGTTCCATCCACCGCACCCTCTGTGTTCACAAGCAACAGGTCTAGGATGGCACCTTTCCTTGTTGTCTCCCTCAGTAGCTGTACCAAGGAGTTGTCACCAAGGTGTGTGAGGAATCTCCTGGACCTGCTTGTATCAGCTGTGTGGTCTTCCCAGGTAATGTCTGGCAAGTTGAAGTCCCCCATCAGGACAAGGGCAGTTGAGCTAAGAGAGGTCTCTCTTAGTTCCTTAGCGAATAATTCATTGGTATCGCAAACACCCACTGCAACATCCAAGTGATTGGTTTCTCCCTTAATCCTTACCCAGCGGCTCTCAGCCGCGTCCTTGTGCCAGCCCCTTGCCTCGCCTGCCCTGCCTATCCTTCCTGAAGAGCCCATAACCGTCCATCACAGCACACCAAGTCTCGCTTGTTCTGGGACGGAGCTGAAGCTTCCAGCTCCTCCTGCTTGTCCCTCCTGCTGGGTGCATCGGTGCAGAAACATTCCAAATGTGCTCCAGTGTACCCAGTGTGGCATGGAGCAGGCAGAAGGATCTCACTAGCACACAGTCCCTCCCATTTTGGTGTGCCACTTAGCAGATTCTGTCAGGACAGAACAATAATGGATGATGCTCAGAGGGCCTTACGGGGCAAGTGAGCTTTCTAGAAACATCTTTTACCCTGATCTCCTGGGAGGCAGCAGACTTCTCCATGGGTTGGGTCAGGTTGGCATATGCAGCCCTCTGATCTTCTCAGAAGGGAGTCACTTATGATAGTAACCCTTCTCTTTTTCTTGATGGAGGTGGTCGTGATACTGGGCAAGGCTGACTTGCCCTTGAAAACCCCTCCAACCTGGATGGACCTTCATGCACATCATTGTTTGTGTGTCCATTAGTTCCAGAGTCTGTTGTTTCAGGGCACCTGAAAGGAAGGTGAGGTAGGCAAGGAGGGGTTCGCCTGCTGCCCTGAGCAGATCTCAACTTCCATCCCTTCGTCACTGAGATCCACTCCTTCTGCCTGACGGACAGAGGGTAGGGGATCCTCCATTTCCTCTGCTGTGTCTGCCTGACGCATCTGTCCCAGGGCTGGCAGAGTACAGTTCAACCTTCTCCGACTCCCTGGTGCTCCTCAGCCTGCCCACCTCCTCCCGAAGCTCTGCCAGGAGGCTGAGCAGTTCTTCTACCTGGGCGCACCTACCACAGGTGGACTCACCACTGCCCTCAGACCCTGACAGAACACACACGCACACCCTGCAGCCTGAGACCTGGACACGAGGAAACGGCCTCGAGTTGTGCCAGGGGACATTTAGATGGGATGTCAGGAAGAATTTCTTCATGGAAAGGGTGGAACCGGCTGCCCAGGGCACTGCTGGAGTCCCCAGGCCTGGAGCTATTAAAGAAATGCGTGGACTTGGCGCTAAGGGCCATGGTTTTGTGGTGGGCCTGGTAGTGTTAGCTGACGCTTGGACTTGAGCTGAAGGCCCTTTTCCAAGCGCAAGGGTTCTGTGACTCTTTCATTGGTTGAGTAGGCGCCATGCAGTCACCGGGCCCAGGGAAAAGACGTCCTTGGTGGTCTCCGAGTTAGCTCAGCGTCATGGCACCGAGTCACTTTGAAGAAGCTGCTGGAATAATGAGACAACAACCTAGTTCTATTAAAATATATATTGCTCTTTTGAGGACTGCTGCGGGGCTAGCAGCACCACAGCAGTGGAAATCTCCGTCCTGACGTTGCGTTATGCCTTGACGTCAGGATCAGGGTGGTTTGAACTGCCAGGGAACGGACCATGGGTTCCGGGTCGCTGTCTGAAGGCTGGAGGGCTGCAAAAGAAAGAAGAGCAGAGATGAAAACCCACTCCTTGCAGAGATCCCCAGGCATCCCCTGCAGACCATGCCAGCCCTACTCGACTCTTCCCCAGGCCAGGAGGAGCAGGAGGGACAAAGGAATCTGTTGAAAGCTGCTGCTCAGCAATGTCCCAAATGCACCCACCAGTCCTTCCCCACCTGCGCACCACAGGTCAAGTGGGGCACCTTCACAAGCTGGTTCCCTCACCACCTGCCTCCATCCCTTGGGAGAATTCACACACTCCAGGAATCTCCTGGACTCTTTCCTCTCGCTATTGTGCTTCCCCATGAGAGCAAGGGCTAGCAATCATGACCCTGCTCCTAGCTGCTTGTAGGCTGTTTCATCTCCCTCTTCGTCCTGGTTGCGTGCTCTACAACAGGCTCCCACCTTCTGTCAGCCTTACTGCCCTTTCCCCTGACTCTTCCTCAGGGACACTCAACCCTTTCAGCGGCACTGCCCAGCTCCAGGCTGGGAGGCCATTCCCTGACACCACAGGCCACCCCGTCTCCTCTCCCTCGTTCCTATGCCTGCATTGCTCCTCCGCCCTCCTCAGCATTTCCCTGGAGCAGGGCAAGGCACGGGGGCCTCTGCCGCTGTCCCCCCAGCCCTAGCACACCCCCCACTGCCCTCACTCACCGCTGAGGATTTCATTCAGCTTCTCCTCGCTCTGGTCCTTGCAGTAGCGCGCAGCAAGACCTAGACACAGAGATCCCATCAGAGCCCCGCTCCCCAGCACGCTCCCAGCAGCGCAGCCCCTGGCCTGGCCAGCCAGGCTGTGCCCCCTCCTGCACCCTGGAGCAAGGGCCCAGTCGGGGGGCTCTGGGGGCAACAGGGCTGGGCCTCACTGCCAGGGCAGTGCCTGGGGCTGCCAAAGGCTGCCCCAAGAGGGACCCGGGGGCTGGGCTCACCAATGAATCTGACGGCCTCAAGTCGCAAAAGGGTCTGCGTGTCCTGCAGGTAGGGCTGGCTCTGCTGCAGGTATTCTTCTACTCTGCCTCTGTCCTGCTGCAGCTGGAGAGAGAGAGAACGCAAGGTCACGGGGCTTGCACAGCCTCTCCAGGGTCTCCTCCAGCATCCTGGGGGCAGGGAGGGCAGAGGGGCCTGCAGAAGAGCCCCCTGGGGCTCTGTGCTGGAAGGAAGGGAGCGAGGATGCGGCTGCAGGCAGCGGGCTCTGGCCGGGCACGTTTGCCCAGCTGGGGCAAACCAAGTTGGGTCCTTACCAAGCACTCCCCGATCCTCCACGTCTGTTCTGTCTGGGCCAAGCGCTTGAGCTCTTTGCATCGCAGAAACTCTGCAGCCGTGGCGAGAGCTTCCCCAGAGGCCTGCGGAGCAGCAGAGGTTGGGAATTAGCACCACAGCCTTGGGAAGGAGACCCTCTGTCCCCTCCTCTTGGCAGAGCTGCGAACCTTTCCCAGCGCGTTATGGGAGGCTGTGGTGGGGGACAGCGTGCACTGGGTTCAGTGGCCAAGGCAAGGCCACGGGACGGCCACCATCGGAGGCAGCTCACGCTGCCGGCCAGAGATCCCCCAGAGGAACCCTGTGGTGTCCGCACAGCCTTGCCCACGTAACTGCTCAGCTCTGAGATCTGTACCTTTGCTACACTCTCGCTCTCGTCTCTCATGTGAACGTAGAGTGGGATTAGGCTCCTGTGCACGGTCCTCTTCATTTCCTTCTTCCTTTGCCGCAGCACAGCCTCCGTCACGGCTTGGAAGAGGCAGATGGAGTGCTCCCGCACCTGGCTGGACTCCTGGCAGGGAGGAGGACAGGAGGAATTTCAGCATTAGCGTGGCTCATGTGAAGGGAGCTCACAGAACTGTGAGATGCTTCAGCGCTGGATCCTTCCCAGAGGAGCTGCTCGGGGCAGCTGCAAGGCCTGGTGCCCGTGAAGGGCAACGCAATCGGTTGCCATCGCAGGCTGCCCGCCAGCCACCACACTTTCGCCACCAGCAGCACCAGCCATGCCCAAGCAGAGCTCCCCAGCGCCTGGGCTGACGAGGAGACTGGGAAGGCCCTGCCTGAGTGCTGCCCACAGGGCCGGGCTGAAGGGCAGCCCTCGTTACAGGGGGCCCAGCTGAGGGCTCAGGCTCCCGCAGCACACTTACGTGGTCAAAGAGTGGCAGGAGCTTCTCAGCCAGCTGCAGAGCCGGGCCACTGGCCTTCCTCCTCTCCACATGAGCCATCATGTTTCTCAGCACAAGCAGGGCCTTGAGCATGACATCTCTGTTGGTGTCCTGCAGGGCCTCCGCGATGTCTGGCAGCACGACCTGAAGTTTTCTTGCCTGTAGGAAAGACACCATTTCCCTTCCGTGAAGCACTGAGAGACCACCCTGGGCAAAGGGCTCTGGTTCCTGAGCACCAGCCTCCTGCCCTGCTTCCTGGCAGCGGGGAGGGACGGGAGGGCAGAAGAGCAAAGGCCCAGGCTGCCAACATGGCTTTGCTTGACGATGGCCCACTCACCTTCTCAGGGCTCTGTGACACGGTGCAGAGCCCTTTCAGAACCATCAAGCGCATCTCTGGGCTTGGGTGCTTCAGGTAACTCTGGAGGTGCACTGGGTTACCAAACTCCTCCTCAGAAATGTGATTCTGGGCCAGCATCTGCAAGAAAGAGCAGTGAGAGCCTGGCAGGGCCTGCAGGGCTCCCTGCAGCCTCTTCTTCTCCCACCTTTGGGCAGGGATGGGGCAGCGCCAGCTGGCACCAAAGAGGCACCAGGCACGGGGAGCTACAGGGTCTTGCCGGCCCCAGGGACCATGCGTCCGTACGTCCTGCGGGAGCTGGCAGTTTGGGGGTAGATGGGCACAGGGCTGTGCCTGTGTGCCTGAAGGGGCACACGTAGCCCTGCTGGGAGCAAGGTTTCATCTGGGAACTCACAGCCAAGCGACGGATGCAGGTGTCTTCGGTGACTTCGGTGCACCAGTTGCACAGCGGCAAGTCTTCCATCATGATGTTTAAAACTTTCTCCAAGGTCCTCGGCATGGCCAGGATCACCTCCCACATGCCCAGGTCAGTGCTGCAAGCCCAGAATACTCTGTCAGTGAGGCTGCCTCAGCCGCAGGGCCACAAACCGGGCCAGCCCCAGAGGAGCCAGGCTGTCCTGCAGCCCCTGTGACTTGGGGAGCACTGAGGGCCCAGCCTGGGCAAGCAGGAGGGGGCTGAGCTGGTGTTCCCTGGGGGCAGGGGGACTCTGGGCTGCCTTGGACAGCTGGGCTGCTGCAGCCCTGGCTGGCCCAGTAGGGCTGGAACACATTGGTGGGAAGGAGGGCTGTGCTCCCTGGGGATGTCCTGCTCTTTGCCATGGCTCTGGCAAGCAGAGAGTCTCCAGGTGCATCTCCCGACATGGAACAAGCCCTCAAGGATGTCAAGGCCAGGACCTGTCACATGGCGGAGAGAACTGCAGCAGGTTCTTGACTTCTTCCCTGGACATCTTGTTGGTCAGCTGGAGAAGCAGGGAGTCCAGGCACTGCCGCGCCGATGCCGTGTGGATGCTGCCCAGGTTTTTCCTGATGCACTCCATGATCTTTGGCACCTTGGGGGACAAAGTGGGAATGGTGTTGCCAGCAGACTGCAGCCATTTCCACAGCTGCCACTCAAACTTTGGCCCCTTCCATTGCTCAGGTGGCTTCTGGAGCCCAAGAGACCCCGATGTGCGAGGGAGGCAGGGAGGGAGGCAGGGAAGGAGAGAGGAACAACGCCTGGAAGAGCTCAAGGGCAGGGCCATGGCCACAGGCCACTTACATGTGTCAGCCAGTAGTCAGGGTCCTCCAAGGCTGCGTCCAGCACACTGCAGGCCCCCTGCTTGTCATGGATGCTGGAGTCTGGTAAAGCTTCAAGGGCTGTGAGGATGACGTCCAGCCTCTCAGTAGGGAAGAGGTATCCTCCAAACCCCTGTGGGAAGAAGGAGGAGCGAAAACATGCCTCACTGAGTGTCCCAAGGGTGCTGCTTAGCTGAGCAGCAAGGGCAGCTCCGGAGAGAGGGCCCTCGGGGGAAAGGGTGAGGATGGAGCATATGGGGCCAGAGTGCTGGCCCTGCAGGTAACCAGGGCTTGCTGGTGGCCAGGAGGGCTGGAGCTGCTGCCGGGACACAGGGGAGCAGCCTTCACATAGCCCCAGGCTGGGGACAAGAGGAACCCTCTCACCAGGGCGAGTGAGGCCGTGCCAGCCCCACCGGTTCTGGACCCCTTTGCTCACACCAGATGCCTGCTGATGCTGCGGACAAGATCCCCAGCAAGGCCAGAGCTCATTACCTTGGCAATATCACAGGGAGTTGATGTTATAGAAAATCGGTATGCTGGGTCCTCCAAATTTGTGTGTCTCTTTGCATAATTTTCCATGTCCTCTCTCAATCTCCATTCTAAACAGGGGGAAACAGCGAAGAGTCAGTAGGGAAGAGCATCTCTGCCAACAAGCTTGCCAAATGGTGAAAAGCACTTTCACTAGGAATGGTTGAGGAGGGAGGCTCAGACCCATGGCGAGGAGAGTGATGGGCAGGGATGTAAAGCACAAGGTGAGGAGTGCTGGGAGCAAGAGGGACCTCAGGGATGATGCAGAAGGAGGAGAAGCAATGGCGTTGGGTGCCGCGGGGGTAGCAGCGTGTCACAGACCCCCTTCTGCTCGGGGTCAGGATGTGCAGGAAGCCCCCTGACACCTGCTTGCAAGACGGCAGGGAGCAAACAGTCAGGGAGAATTCTGGAGGGCGTCACCATCCCTGGTGATGCACGGCTGGCTCTGCTGTTCACTCCTCGGGGAAGATGCGGTTTGGGAAGTGCTCATCGATTGATGGCTTAGACTGGGGGAGACCACAAAACAGCGTGGTAGGTGATCTGGGGAGGGTTGGGAAGGACAGCAGCAGAGAACTGCTCCTGGACATCAGGTGAGCGTCTAGCTTCTGCGGAAAACGATAGCCAGAATGCTGCGGGAAGCTGCTGTGAGGAGCAGAGGAGGTCAGGGAACCTGGCAGAATTCCGTGGGCAGCCTCCACCAAGCACAAAAACAATCCTTCACAATACTCGGGGAGAACAGGCAGACAAACCAGTAGATATCTGTGTGCAGACGGATGCTGCCCACCACACCTTCTTACCTCTTCCTTCTGTGACGATTTTGTAGAAGCAAAAAAGAGCATCCAAGGTTGCGCGTCCGAAGGAATCATTGCTACTGCTGAAAATGAAGAGGTGGCCCAGCAGCTGTCCCAGGATGGGGATGTAGATCTGTCTGGAATCATCGTGGCTGTCTTCATAGTCATCTGAGTTCTGGGTGAGGAAGGGAGGAGAGACAAAGGGCTTAGTGGAGGCAGAGCCAGCCCCTGAGATAGCAGGGCCTGAGGAGGGAAGAGCAGGGGCAAAGGAGGGATGAAGACCCTCGCTTCACAGTGCTGAGGCACTCACTTGCATCCAGGTTTGCCTCACAGGCACCCCTGAGTGGCAGGATGCTCTGGGATGCAGGAAAGGGTGGAGGGTTCCTTGTGCCTTACCTCGCTCACAAAATACCTGACGATGAAATCACCCAGCCTCTCAATCCTCCTCATAGCTCTCTCACGCACAGCTGGGTTTTTGGAGTGGGCAAAGGCCAGCAGCACCTGCGAGGAGAGAAGTTGCTGGGTTGACAGTGGTCTGCAAATGTAACCTGAGAGGATTCTTTGGAAATTCTTTGCAAATGCCAAACCTGCAAGATATTCTGCAACTCTCTGGTGGAACTGGTGTTGGGACAGTTGCGTACGAAGGCCGCCAGCATGAGGTCCATGGCACTCATAGTCTGCAGGGAGGACAGAAGAGCATCGAATTACTTCTGTGGCCCTTCTTACCCCCAGGAGGTGGCTCTGAGCCCCTCTGGAGTTCAGGGGTGGCTCTGGGGCTAAAAAGCCACTGCGTGCAGACCTCCTGCAGCACAAGATCAGGTCGGGAAAGGGGAAGGGGTGAGGCTGGGAAAGCAAATCTGGGCCCCGGCCCTGCACTGGTTGTGTCAGCACAGGGAAGCAAGGCAGCAGCTCAGCAGGACTGGGGGTGCCAATACCTCACCCAGCACATACCTCAGCGTAGAGCGCTCTTTCTGCCTCTGGCACATCCGACTCCGGAGGCAGAAAGAAGACGCTCTTGCAGCACACGTTCAGGAGACCCTTCTTTTTGCCACGCAGTACTGTTGGTACGGTGTTGCTGAAGGAGAGAGAGAGAGGAGCCTGTTGGACGCAGTGCCTTGAGGCTTATGAAGGAGGACATGGACCTCCCTTGGCCAGGACTCCCTGGGAGGGATGGGCAGCCTCCCTGCCAGCTTCAGGGCCACCAGGGCATTGCCCTGGGGCTGTGCTGGCCCAACCAGGGGCTGGGCACGCACCTGAGGACGGTGACAGTCTCCATGGCCTTCTGCCGGAATTCGGTGCGCAAGCTGTCCACGGGCTCCTTTTCCAGCAGCGCCTGCAGAGCACAAGCAGGATGAGACCTTGGAGCCACCGGCACCCAGCAGCAGCAGAGCCAGCGCTGCCCCAGCCCTCGCCTCCCAGGGGACTGGTGCTGGGGGGCCTGTCCCCTTCCCCAACCCGCTGCACATCCTCTCACCATGATGGTCTCCACCAGCTTATGTTTGCAGTAGAAGGCATGCAAGTTCACCGGCACACCCTCCTCTGTGACAGTTCTGCACAGATCGCAGATTTTGCTGAGGAACAGCATCTTCTGCTCCTCGTCGTCCTGGCAGCCACAAAGACACCAACAGAGCATTAGGGGGACACCCACGGCCAGCAGGACCAAAGCCTTGAGGGGTCTGGAGCTGTGTGGGACCCCTGGAGGGCAGCTCCAGGAGCACAGCTGCGATGCAAGCGGCTGCCATTACCTTTCTTTTCCGTCTGACATACGCCCTGATGAATTTCACGGCCGAGTCTTTGCGCAGTTTCCATGCCTTATCTGGAAAGGAAGAAAGCAAAGAGTGCTGCAGAGAGGGGCTGAATGCAGGGGTGAGGAGAGGAAGGGTCCCAGCCCCAGAAGGACGTAGGGAGGCCGCGGGGATGCCCAGAGGCTGCAGCAGCTCCGCTGGGAAGAGAGGCTGAGGGAGCTGGGCTTGTGGAGCCTGGAGAAGGCTGCGGGGGGACCTCGCTGCGGCCTCCCCGTGCCCAAAGGGGCCTCCAGGAAAGCTGGGGGGGAATCTTCATCATGGACTGCAGCGACAGGACAAGGGGTGACGGCTTTAACCTCAAAGAGGGCAGGTTTCTTTTGGACAGGCAGGGATTTCTCTCCTTCACGCCCAGGGCAGTGAGGCCTTGGCGCAGGCTGTGGTGACCCCTCCCTGGCACTGCCCACGGCCAGGCTGGGTGGGCTTTGGGCAGCCTGGGCTGGGGGGAAGCATCGTGATCGCTGAGGTCCCCCCCAGCCCAAAGCGTCCTGGGATTCTGTGGTGCTGCGGAGGAAGCTTGGCCCCATCAGCCCAAGCGCCACTTTACCCAGGAAAGGAGTCCTGGAGTCAAGCAGGGGTCTCTGTGTCTCCAACCCTCCCCACCCCATCCCTAAGACCCTGACTCACTGGGATCCAGCAGCTGCGACTCGTCCTGGCTCTCCTGTACTGGGCTGCTGCCCGCTGCCGGAGAAATGGCCTCTACCGGGGTTCTGTCCTCTGCCGGCAAAATGGCCTCTGCTGGCCGGTTGCTGCCCCTAGAAGACCAGGTCTCCTGCCAGGCCAGCCTGGGCTGCCTGGGGGGCATGCCTCCCTCCTCATCCCATTCAGAAAGAGCCTCTGGAGTGGGAGAGCTCGCAAGGAGAAACCGGCGGCTCCTCTGGGCGGGCGGTTGCGGCATTGTGGGACGTGGGCTATGCTCGGGGACTCCTCGAAGGCCCTGTGCTCCTGCCCTGTCCGTCACTGCCGTGCACCGACACTGAGGGTCCGAGCCACGGCTGCGCTCTTATAAGGCGGAGCCCTGGGGTGTCATCAAGTGACGTCACAATGGGTGCCATTGTGACACGCGCCTGGGCTGGATGGGCCCCCCATGAGGGCAGGAAGGCTGTGCAGAGGGATCTGGACAGGCTGGATCAACGGGCCGCATCCAGCTGCGTGGCATTGAAGGCCAAATGCTGGGTTCCACACTTGGAATCATAGAATATCCTGAGTTGGAAGGCGGCAGACCTGAAGGGATGAAAGACATGGTCTCCTGGTGCCTCTTGAGCACAAGGCGTTTATTGCCATTTTTCTCTGCTACATATACTTTCCCCGTAACCACATGTGCTGTCCACGTGCCCGAATCAGTCATACACTTGGTTAGAGACCCTCAGCCACGCGCCTCAAGCCAGCCAGCAACTGACCACTGCGCAAAGCTCATCTTTAATGCTGTAGCCAAGTTAATTTACCCCCACCTTGTTCAAGATTTTGTTACTAACGCTTATTTAAAAAGGGGGCTTTATGGCTTTGGGACGACTACTTAAAGGATCAGGGGCACAGGTTGTGTTTGCCTCTGTCCTTCCGATAGGGGGGATCGATGCTGACAAGCAGACTCCACGTTAACACGTATCTTTGGGACTGGTGCGCCCCCCACACCCTCTGGGTGCCCCCACCCCATCCCTTGTATGCTCCCCTATAACCCAGGGTTGCCCCCTACCCCCCGGTATCCCCCACCCCCCGGTGCCCCCCACCACGAAGAAGCTGCGCGGCACGAAGCCCTCCTGGCCGCGCAGGGCCGCCCAGCACCACTCGTGCTCGCCGGGGGGCTGGCGCCGCAGCACGGTGACGGGGTCGCCCTCGCGGAAGCTCAGCTCGTCCCCCTGCGCCGCCTCGTAATCCCACAGCGCGTACACCACCCCGCCGTGCCGCTGCCCCAGGCTCTGCTCCACCTCTCGGGACAGGGACACCAGTGGGGACATTGGAAGGGATGGGGACACCAGTGGGGACACCAATAGGGACATACATGGGGACAGGGACAACAGTGGGGACACGTGTGGGGACAGGGACACACATGGGGACACACATGGGGACACCAGTGGAGATGGGGACACCAGTGGGGACATACATGGGGATGGGGACACCAGTGGGGCCAAGGAGAGGTTTGGGGACACCAGTGGGGACAGGGACACCAGTAGGGGCACCAGTAGGGACAGGGACATGTCCCCAGCCCCCCCATGCCCCCAGCCCCGTACCAGTGAGGTAGCTGTGGCACTTGGCGAGCCCTCCCAGACCCCATGTCATCCCCATGTCCCCCTGTGTCCCCATGGCCCCATGGCCCCTAATGTCCCCATGTCCCCCCCGTGTCCCCATGTCGTCCCCATGTCCCCTCCCGTACCGATGACGTAGCTGTGGCACTCGGCGTAGCCGTCGCGGTACGGGTCGCACTTGTCCAGGGCGAGGCAGCCGTCGCTGGTGGTGGCGTAGCAGGCGGCACCGGGGCGCACCAGGGCCACGCAGATGGCCGTGTCGTTGCACGAGGCCGCGCAGTGCACGGGGGTCCTGGCAAGGGGGGGGGCACCGTGGGGATGGGGGCCGTGGGGTGCCCGTCCCTGGGGGTCCCGGTGCCATCTGAGGGTGTTCCCAGTACCATCAGGGGGTTCCCTAGTACCCTCTGGGGGGTTCCCAGTACCCTCGGGGAGGTTCCCAGTACCCTCTGGGGGTCTTTCCAGTAGCATCGGGGGGGTTCCCAGTACCCTCGGGGGTTCTTTCCAGTACCCTTGGAGGAGTCCCAGTACCCTTGGGGGGGGTCTCAGTATCCTCGGGGGGGGATCCCAGTATCCTCTGGGGGGTCCCAGTGTCCTCGGGGGGGTTCCCCAGTATCCTCGGGGGGGGTTTCCAGTACCCTTATGGGGGTCCCAGTACCCTCTGGGGGTCTTTCCAGTACCCTTGGAGGGGTCCCAGTACCCTTGGGGGGGTCTCAGTATCCTCGGGGGGGGGGTCCCAGTACCCTTGGGGGGGTCTCAGTATCCTCGGGGGGGGGATCCCAGTACCCTCGGGGGGGTCCCCAGCACCCCTTTGCCCCCCGCACCCCACGGGCTGTCCCACAGCCCCCCGTTTGTCCCCCCCATCCCACCTCCTGCCCCTACAGCGTCCCCCTTCGTCCCCCTTCATCCCCCATCCCCGTGCCCCCCAGTGCCCCCCCATCCACGTGGCACCCCCCCCCGTCACCCCTGTCACCCCCGTGTCCCCCCGTAACCCCGTCATGTCCCCCATCTCTCCATCCCATGTCCCCATGTCCCCATCCCGTGTCCCCCATGTCCCCTGTGTCCCCAGCCCGTGTCCCATGTCCCCATGTCCCATTTCCCCACCCCGTGTCCCCCATGTCCCCAGCCTGTGTCCTCCATGTCCCCATCCCACGTCCCGTGTCCCCAGCCTGTGTCCTTGGTGTCCCCAACCCATGTCCCCTGCATCCCCTGTGTCCCCAGCCTGTGTCCCCTGTCCCCATCCCATGCCCCTACCCCATGTCCCCAGCCCGTGTCCCTGTCCCCCTGCGTCCCCATCCCACATCCCCGTGTCCCCAGCCCTGTCCCCCTGTCTCCATCCCTATCCCATGTCCCCATCCCATATCCCCTGTCCCCATCCCATGTCCCTGTGTCCCCATGTCCCCATCCCATGTCCTGTGTCCCTATCCCATGTCCTCAGCCCGTGTCCCCATGTTCCCATCCCCTGTCCCCACGTCCCTGTGTCCCCATATCCCCATCCCATGTCCCCATCCCATATCCCTGTGTCCCCATCCCATATACTCAGCCTGTGTCCCTGTGTCCCCATCCCATGTCCTCATCCCATGTCCCCGTGTCCCCATCCCATCCCTATGTCCCCTGTCCCCATCCCATGTCCCATATCCCAGTGTCCCCATCCCATATCCCAGTGTCCCCATGTCCCCCCCCGTGTCCCCGTGTCCCCCCCACCTCGGCCACAGCCTGCTGCACCACATCGAGCCCCCCGTTGAGGGCTGCGTCCAGCAGCAGCACCAAGGGGTCGAAGCGCACGGAGGCCCCGGGGCACCGCCGGGGGGAGGACGCCGAGCGCAGGGCAGAGCGCAGCTGCTGGGGGGGCACCCGTGGGTGGGGGGGGTGAGAGGACACCCGTGGGGGGAGGGGGGACACACATGGGGGTGGGGAAAGCTGCCTGAGGTGGATGGGGATGGTTGGCACCGGGTGGCACCCGGGGGACTTTGGGGAAGGGGGGGGCACCCTAAGGAAGGGGGGGCACCCAGGAGAAAGGGGGGGCACCCAAGGACCCCAGGGAAGGGGGGGACACCCTAAGGAAGGGGGGATGGGACCCTAAGGAATTGGGGGGGGCACCCAGGGACCCCAGGGAAGGGGGGGGACACCCTAAGGAAGGGGGGGTACCCAGGGACCCCGGTTGTGCATAGGACCCTGGGGATGGGATGGGGGGGCTCCAAGGGATCTCGGGGGGGGGAACACACCCTAATAAAGGGGGGGAGCACCCAGAGACCCCCCCTCACTTACTGGCGTGTGCAGGGAGCTGGTGGAAGGCTCGGCGGGGGGGGGGCTGTAGGACAGCTCCGGCTCCTCAGCAGGTAGCGGGGAGGATTCGGGGGCCCCGGGGGGGTTCTGGGGGGAGGAGGGGGGGCGGTGCAGCAGGCGGGTGATGAGCTGGTACTGGCGGGTACAGGGGGGGGGGGGGCAGGGCCCCCCCCGGGCACTGCTCCATGGAACCGTGGTGCCGGAGGGGTCTCGGCATCTGGGCCAGGACCCGGGCGACCTCCCGAAATTAGGGGTCCGCCCGGGCTTCGGGGGGGAGCAGGGGCTGCAGGCGGGTGGGGCTGAGGGGGCGCACCGGGGGGGGGTCACTTTCCGAGGTGCCCTCCCCCATAGGTCCTGCAGCCGCTGCCCCCCCCCATCCCAAAAGCCCTTCCACCTCCGGTTCGGGGTCCAGATCCGTAGAACCCCCCTGGACGGTGGTCGCTCCATTATGGGATCTGGGGGGGGAGTCTGGGTGGGAGCTATAGGGGAGGGGGGGGGGAAAAAATAGGGGGAGGGGGGTGTGAGAGCCCCCACACACACACATACATGGGGTCCCACCCTAAAAGCCCCCATGACACACTGGGACCCCCCCCCAAAATCCCCCATATCTCTGGGACCCCCCCAAAGAAAAACATATCTCACTGTGACCCCCCCCCCCCCAAAATCCCCCATATCACACTGGGACCCCCCCAAATCCCCCATATCACACCGGGACCCCCCCCCCAGAAGGTCCCGTATCATACAGGACCCCCCCAAAATCCCCCATATCACACTGGGACCCCCCCCAAAAAATCCCCCATATAACACCAGGACCCCCCAAAATCCCCCATATCATACAGGACCCCCCCCAAATTCCCCCGTATCACACTGGGACCCCCCCCCAAAATCCCCCATATCACACCAGGACCCCACAGACCCCCCCTAAACCCCCTATCCACCACACTGAAGCCCCCCAACCCCCCAAAAAAAAACAACAAATCCACCCCACTGAAGCCCCCAGACCCCCCCACACCCCCCCAAAACCGGGTGCCCCACCCCCCCGTGCTTACCTTGCCCCCCCCGTCCAAGCTGGACTCACGCCAAGGCACCAGCCCCAGGCGCTGCCCCTCGCTACTGCCTGTGGGGGGGGGACACAACAGAGCTCAATAATGGGGGGAGGGGCTTCAGAACCCCCCCCCTAACCGCCAAAGCAGCAGCCCCAAAACCCGAGGGGGGGGACCCCATAGCAGCCCTTGGGTTTCTGCCCCCCCCCAAATCCCCATTTGTGCTGGATGTTCCCCCAAAATCCCAAAATGCTCCCCCCCCCAAAGCCCCCCCCCCAAATTCCCCTTGAACACTCCCTAAGTGCCCCCAAAGAGCCCCTAAACGCCCCCAAACACCCCCCAAGATCCCCCCTAACTGACCTCACCCCCCCCCCCCCAATAAACCTAAACACCCCCTAAACACGTCCACCCCCCAAAAAAAAACCCTAAACATCCCCTAACACCCCCCAAACACCCCCAACAGGTGGCATCCGGGGGACTTTGGGGAAGGGGGGGGCACCCTAAGGAAGGGGGGGGGGGACCCTAAGGAATTGGGGGGTGCATCCAGGGACCCCAGGGAAGGGAGGGTCACCCTAAGGAATTGGGGGGCACCCTGCCTGTGGCAGGGGGGTTGGAGTTAAATTATCTTTAGGGTCCTTTCCAACTCAAGACATTCTATGATTCTACAATTCTATGGATGAAATGGCATTAAATACCTTGTTGAGAAGCAGCATCCAACAGCTGAGTCTCTGGACCAGAGAACTGACATTCCCATTAGCTGTCTGCAGCTGGGGGTGTCTGCCTCTAACCTTACTTTAGGGTTAGAAACCACGTGCCCCTGCATTTGGAGTCAAAACTTTGTCCCCCATAGACCACTGCCTTTCATCCTTGGTGTTTGTTTTCTATCAGTTTCAGTGACAGAAGGAAATTACAATTAGAAATCCTACAGCCCATGGAACCACCAGGGATAAAAGTTGGCTCCAAACCAGTGGGATTCTCTGGGTCAGGGCTTTGTTTTGTCCTCTGCTGCTCAGTGGAGGGAAGGATCATGACAGCTTACGGGATCCCCCATGTCCTCAGGGCTGCCTATGGCTGCAAATGGGACCCCAGAAGGGACCATCTTGAGGGCAGCACCTTCTTGACCACCTTCTTGGTGGTTGAGATGCCTCTGATGGCCTTCCTCAAGGCCCGTGGTGGAAGGTGCCATAATGCTGGTGCCAGCCAGGGACAGCAAGAAATCTCCTGTGTCGCAGCCAGCATGAAGCAAAGGCAGCTGCTCACGACGAGCGTGTAGCACGAGAACCAAGATGAGCTGACTGTCTCATGCACCATCCCACAGCCTCCTGTGATCTTTCCCACAAAGCAAGAATCAAATGGCCCTGTAGGACTGGGTCTGCCCTTGAAGCTGATGGAGCCCTGAGCAGGGCTCAGGCTCAGAAAAGCCTTTTCAGCCTCTTACCTTCTCCACAGGTGTGGTGCCCCTGATGGGACACAGAGTGTCCTAGCCCTCACTGCCAGCACCACTGCCTGGCAGGAGCTCAACCCATGTGCCAAGGACTAGGAGGGGTCCCTGAGCAGCCCCTGCAGGTGCAAAATTGTCTGAGGAACCATTCTGCAACTGCATTATTGAAACCCTTAACTAGGACTCGATGTAGGAAGACATTAAACAAGGGAAGGACTTGGCTGGTTTGATTTTGATGAACAGAAAGGAGAAGTTTTTCCTTCTGCAAGCTGTTAGGTTCTTGCTGTGTGGGTGAAATGTTGGTCCTTCACCACCTCTAGCTTGAATCATTTTTGCAGGTGCGTCTTCCTTATGCAATCCTTTCTTTTTTTTTCTGACCTAACATGGACTCAAGTTGCTGTTGCTGGTGCCTGATTTTCACAGTGCCATTTGTAAAGCACTCCACCAAAGGCCACCAGAAGTTCCCAGGTACCTCCCGGGGTTGTGGCACCCTGCCTGCCATTCTCCACTCCACCTCCTATTTGCTGCGTCTGGTCAGGGCAGTATTGCTGCAGCGTGTTCTGATTCTAGACCCACAAAAAAATTGAAGGTCTAATGGCTTAAAAGAAAAACACCGAAGCAACAGGATTACATATAAGAATATCCTCTGTGTGGGGGGAATGCTGGCACAAAAAGGGATCTCTATGACAAGCAGCTGCAGTTTTGCCAGGTTAAATCCAGACAATGCAAGACTTCACAACCTCACTGGGCAACCTGTTCCCCTGTTCCATCACCCACACAGTACAGAAGGATTTTCTGACATTCAGGCAGAACCACTTGTATTTTAGTTTGTGCCACTGTCTCTTGTCCTATTACTGGACATCACTGAGAAGAGCATGGTTCCATTTTCCTTGCACCCTCCCTTCAGGTATATATGTTGATAAGATCCACCCCGGGCCTTCTTTCTTCTAAGCTAGAGTCCTATATCTCTTAGCATTTCATCATCTTCGGGGCCCCTTCATGAACTCTCTCCAGTAGTTCTGTGTCTCTTGTACTGGGGAGCCCAGGATATCATTGGCCTTCTTTGTGGCAAAAGCACACGCCTGGCTCTTGTTCAGCTTGCTGTCCTCCAGGACCCCCAGATCCCTTTCTGTCAGTCAGGAAGACAGTGACAAAGGCCTTCCTGAAGTCCAGGTAGACAGCAGCCGCTGCTCTTCCCCTCGTCAATCAGGCTGGTCATTCAAAACCGAGATGCAGACAAGACTTCGAAGAGGGTGTTGAGTAACTAAAATGGGTAGGAAGGGAATATACAAAACCCTGGAACAGAGGAAACACCTCACACTGAAGCACCAAAACCTTCTGCTTAATGGCAAGAGTAGTGATGTTCACAGTGAAGACACAGGACTGGAAATCTGAGTATTTCCTTTGGGGGAAATGTTGACCCCAGAAAGGCTCTTTGCTCTGTGGAGACACAATTCTGTGAGGTTAAAACCAGAAAAGTTGCAATGTGACATGCAAAGCTTTGGAGGAAGCATACCCGTTACATGGTGACAAACCCTAGAAATAAAAAGTCCTCAAGATCTCTGCTTGGGAGATCACTGGTAGCTCATGGCTGGGCTGGTGAGCTGCCCACAGCCATATGTTGGGAAGAGGGAGCTCAGCATGGTCCCGTGCTGAGGCACATCTTGGGCAATCTCATTGATGGAGAGAGGGAAACACTTGGCTGTACATGACAGCAACTACAGAAGATGGAGCATGGTTTTATAACACAGCCAGGAAGTCTTTACCTCCTGAAAAAGCTTCCTTTCCTAGGTTTTCTAACTCCACTTTTTCAGCTGGCTCCATTGATTCAGAGAAGAGACCGTCATTTTGGAGGAAAATCACGCTCTTACAGAGATCTTGTTCATTTATTTTTCTAGGAGAGCTCTTCCTGTGGAGCCGCTCTGTAGGTCCTCTTCAATGGACATCTTTGTTCTCACTGAGGTTGGTGGACACATTTTGCAAGTGTCTAAGGGCTTACGTTTGTGGTCAGCTTCACACAGGCCAGTAAATGCATCAGCTGAGATTTGGTTCATGACTGTGGGAGTAAAGTTAGCCCATAGCAAAGGCAAGCTGATGCAATTGGAAGTAGTAGCTCACTTGCTTTGCAGGCTTTGCTGATGGGCACCGCAACACCACAGAGCTGGGAAGCTGCCAGAGCTCAGCAGTACCTTGATACACAATACAAACATGGCCCTGAGTTTGCAACCCCCTTACAAAACAGGCATTTCCCCTTGAAATTCATTCTACACCTATGCTTCTTCTTTACTAAATGGCTCGCATTGCAAGGTTGCACCTAGGACACTTAATTATCAAACAGTCACTGGAGTGGAAATTTAGGTTTCCAAATTTAATAATAATAATAATAATAATAATAATAATAACAGCAACAACAATAATAATAATAATAATAATAAAGATTTCATTGAATTTCGTATTTCCAATCTCAATGTGACTGGAATTGGTTGATTTTCTCTGTGTAGTGGGTTTACGTGGCAAGGTTTTGGTAGCAGGGGGCCATAGGGGTGGTTTCTGTGAGAAAGATCTAGAAGCTGCCCCATGTTTTGGAAGGGCCCCATTGTTTTCCAGAGCTGAGCCAATAAGCGATGTTGTTTTGCACCTCTGTGAGAGCATATTTAAGACAGGGAAAAAACGCTGCACCACACAGCAGCCGGGAGAGTGAGAGGAGTGAGGAACAGCCTTGCAGGAGCCAAGGTCAGTGTAGAAGGAGGGGGAGAGGTGCTCCAGGCGCCGGAGCAGAAGTCCCCTGCGGCCTGTGGTGAGGAGCCTGGTGAAGCAGGTTGTCTCCCTGCAGCCTCATGGAGCACCACGGTGGAGCAGGGTTCCACGCTGCAGCGCGTGGAGGAGACCACGGTGGAGCAGGTGGACCTGCACCGATGGAGGCTGCGGCCCGTGGAAGACCGCTGCCAGAGCAGATTCCGGGCCACACCTGTAGCCCATGGAGAGGAGACCACGCAGGAGCAGGTGACGTGGCAGGAGCTGCTGCCCGTGGGGGACCCAGATTGGAGCAGTTTGCTCCTGAGGGATGGACCCCGTGCTACGGACCCATATCTGGAGAAGTTCTGGAGGAGCTGCTGCCTGTGGGAAGCCCACTCTGGATCAGTTCAGCAAGGACTGCATCCCGTGGGAGGGATCCCACAGCAAAAGGGATGAGAGTGACCGAGAAGGAGTGGCGGCGAAGAAGCGCTGTAGACTGACCATAACCCCCGTTCCTTTGTTCCCCTGCACTGCTCGGGGGGAGGAGGTGGAAGAGGGTAGATGGGGGAGAAGGTACTTTTGGCGAGCGGTTGTGGTGAAGCTCGGCTGCCCACCCAAGTAAAACCACCACACTCTCTCAGAGAGGGGTAAGGATTTTTGCTCAGGAGTTGGCAGGGCTGATAGATAGGGCTTTAAACTAGAGTCGAAGGAGGAAGGGGATAGAACCAGACACGCCGCTGATGAGCTGAGGGATGGTGCGCTAGAATCAGAGGGACGGTGTGCTAGTGAGGTCCTGCGGTCAGCTCCACAAGGCGCTGCGTGTAGGGAGGCGCATTTGAAATGCTTCTACACAAACGCATGCAGTATGAGGAATCAAATGGATGAGCTAGAAGTCTTGGCCCTGTCCCACAGCTACGACATCATCGGCATAAGCAAAACCAGGTTGGATGAGTCCTGTGGCTGGTGTGTTGCAATAGATGGTTACAGACCCTTCAGGAGGGACAGGCAGGGTAGGCGAGGTGGCGGGGTGGCGATCTATGTGAAGCATGGGCTGGACTGTGTGGAACTTCACGTGGGCAATGGCAAAGTTGAGAGCTTCTGGGTAAGGATTAAGGGATGAACAAATAAAGGGGATGTCGTTGTGGGAGTCTATTACAGACCACGTGGCCAGGATGACAACGCCGATGAATTGTTCTTTGCGGAACTAAGAGATGCCTCGAGATCAACTCCCCTTGTCCTTATGGGGGATTTCCACTTGCCAGACGTCAATTGGGATCACCACACAGCTGACATGAGCAAGTCCAGGAGGTTCATAGAGCACCTAGATGATAACCTCTTGGTGCAGGTGCAAAGGGAGCCAACTAGGAAAGGTGCCCTCCTAGATCTATTGCTGGAGAACAGAGAGGGGCTTGTGGGAGACGTGGCAAGTGGTGGCCATTGGTGGCCAACTGGTGACCATGAAGTGGTAAGGTTTAAAATTCATGGTTACAGAAGGAAAACTGCCACCAAATTTCGGCCCTAGATATGGGGAAAGCAGACTTCAGGCTGCTCAGGGAAGTAGTCAGCAAGGTCCCCTGCAAAACTGCTTTTGAAGGCATTGGCGTCCATCAGTACTGGTCAGTCTTTAAGCACTGCCTCCTAAAAGCACAAGATCAGGCAATTCCAAAATATCGGAAGTCAGGCAGGCGGGGCAGAAGGCCGGCCTGGCTGACCAGGGATCTTCTACTGGAGCTTAGGTGAAAAAAGAAAGTGTACGACTGCTGGAAGGAGGGTCAGGCGACGAGGAAGGAATACAGGGATGCTATTAGGGTTTCACAGAATCACAGAATTTCTAGGTTGGAAGACACCTCAAGATCATCAAGTCCAACCTCTGACCTAACGCTAACAAGTCCTCCACTAAACCATATCCCTAAGCTCTACATCTAAACATCTTTTAAAGACCTCCAGAGATGGTGACTCAACCACTTCCCTGGGCAGCCCATTCCAACTCTTTCAGTAAAGAAGTTCTTCCTAACATCCAACCTAAAACTCCCCTGGCGCAACTTAAGCCCATTCCCCCTCATCCTGTCACCAGGCATGTGGGAGCACACACCAACCCCCACCTCGCTACAGCCTTCTTTAAGTTACCTGTTGAGAGTGATAAGGTCATCCCCTGAGCATTCTCTTCTCTAGGCTGAACAAGCCCAGCTCCCTCAGCTGCTCCTTGTTTGTAGGGAGAAAATTGGTGTGGCCAAAGCCCAACCAGAGTTGAAGCTGGCCATGTCTGTGGGAGACAATAAAAAAGTTTTTTTTAGATACGTGAACAGAAAAAGGAGAACCAAAGAAAGCATTGATGGGTATCCATCAAAAAAGGAGAACCAAAGAAAAAAAAGCTACTTGTTGGGGAAGGTCTCCTCACAGAAGAAAAGGACATAGGCAAAGCAGACACGTTTAATGCCTTCTTCGCCTCCATCTTCAACATTGATGATGGGCTTTGGGACCCAGGGTGCCCTGAGCTGGGACTCCCAACCGCCCCTGAACGTGTGCGGGATTTACTGCTCCACATGGATCCGTGCAACTCCATGGGTCCGGCTTGAATTCATCCCAGGGTGCTTAAAGAGCTGGCTGACGTCATTGCGGGACCTCTCTCAATTATTTCTCAACGATCTTGGGAATCTGGAGAGGTCCCAGTACACTGGAAGCTGGCAAATGTCGTGCCAATTTTCAAGAAGTGTAATAAGAAAGAAGACCCTAGCAATTACAGGCCTGTCAGTCTCACGTCAGTGCCTGGTAAAATTATGGAGAAGATGACCCTTGAAGTTATTGAAGCGCACCTGGGGGACAATGCAGTCATTGGTCCCAGCCACCATGGGTTCATGAAGGGTAGGTGCTGCCTAACAAATTTGATTTCCTTTTATGATAAAGTCACCCATCTAGTTGATCAAGGGAAACCAGCTGATGTGATCTTTTTGGAGTTCAGCAAAGCTTTTGACACGGTTTCCCGTAGGATCCTACTGGACAAAATGCCCAGCATACAACTTAACAAAAACATTGATGAGTGAGCAGCTGGCTGACGGGCAGGGCTCAAAGGGTTGTGGTAAATGGGGCCACATCTGGCTGGCGGATGGTCACTAGTGGGGTCCCTCAAGGCTCCATTTTAGGGCCAGTCCTCTTCAATGTTTTTATAAATGATTTGGATGTAGGACTAGAAGGTGTTTTGAGGAAATTTGCCAACGAAACCAAACTTGGAGGAGTTGTGGACTCGGATGAGGGTGGAAAGGCCTAGAGGGGAAGACATATGAGGAGCGGCTGAGGGCACTGGGCCTGTGCAGCCTGGAGAAGAGGAGGCTGAGGGGGGACCTCATCGCAGTCTACAACTTCCTTGCGAGGCGGAGTGGAGAGGCAGGTGACCTATTCTCCGTAATCACCAGTGATAGGACCCGTGGGAAAGGTGTTAAGCTGAGGCAGGGGAAGTTTTGGCTGGACATCAGGAAGAGGTTCTTCACCAAGAGGGTGGTCACACACTGGAACAGGCTTCCCAGTGAAGTAGTCACTGCACCAAGCCTGTCTGAATTGAAGAAGCGATTGGACTGTGCACTTAGTCACATGGTCTAAACTTTTGGGTAGACCTGTGCAGTGCCAGCAGTTGGACTTGAACGTTATGGGTCCCTTCCAACTCAGGATATTCTACGATTCTACGATTATTTCTTCATTATCTCTAATTCAGGAATGTGTGCAATAGTGCAAAGCCACCTGCAAATTCCTTTCCCACACAAGACCCACGAGGATCATTGAGTCAAACGCCAGGCTCCACACAGAACCGCCCGATATCAGAGAATGTTAGAGCGTTGTGCAAACGCTTGACTTGTCTTGACTTCCTGCAGGCTTGGAGCCATGCCCAATGCCCTGGGCAGCTTGTCCCAGTGCCCAACCACTCTCTCAGTGAAAAACCTTTTCCTAACACCCAGCCTCAGCCTCCCCTGTCCCAGCTCCGTGCCGTTCTCTCGGGTCCTGTCACTGTCCCCAGAGAGCAGAGCTCAGCACCTGCCTGTGGTGCAATTGCCTGAAGTAACTAGGAAAATAAAACTAACATTCACATTTTAAAGAAAATGCACAGCATTGAAAAGGCTTTCAGGGTAGGGCATAGCTGCATTACCTGAGCGTTCCCTAGGCTTCCAACCTTGGATGCTATTGCGCTGGGGGAACCTGGTGTGCTAGCTCTAAGGAACAGTATGGAGCATAGAGCAGAGTGGAGACACCACGGCTAGGCTCTGTGACCAGGTGGGGACTCATAGAATCATAGAATCCTAGAATATCCTGAGTTGGAAGGAACCCTTAAGAATCATCAAGTCCAACTCTTGACACTGCACAGGTCTACCCAAAAGTTCAGACCATGTGACTAAGTGCACAGTCCAATCTCTTCTTCAATTCAGACAGGCTCGGTGCAGTGACCACTTCCCTGGGGAGCCTGTTCCAGTGTGCAACCACCCTCTCTGTGAAGAACCCCCTTCTGATGTCAAGCCTAAATTTCCCCTGCCTCAGCTTAACCCCGTTCCCGCAGGTCCTGTCACTGGTGTTAATGGAGAAAAGGTCTCCTGCCTCTTGACACCCCCTTACGGGGAAGTTGTAGACTGTGATGAGGTCTCCCCTCAGCCTCCTCTTCTCCAGGCTGAACAGGCCCAGTGACCTCAGCCGTTCTTCGTACGTCTTCCCATCCAGGCCTTTCACCATCTTCGTAGCCCTCCTCTGGACACTCTCCAACAGTTTCATGTCCTTTTTATACTGTGGTGCCCAGAACTGCACACAGTACTCGAGGTGAGGCCGCACCAGCGCAGAGTAGAGCGGGACAATCACCTCCCTTGACCTACTAGCGATGCCGTGCTTGATGCACCCCAGGACACGGTTGGCCCTCCTGGCTGCCAGGGCACGCTGCTGGCTCATATTCAACTTGCTGTCTACGACGACCCCCAGATCCCTCTCTTCTAGGCTGCTCTCCAGCGTCTCATCACCCAGTCTGTACGTGTAGCCAGGGTTTCCCCGTCCCAGGTGCAGGACCCGGCACTTGCTCTTATTGAACTTCATGCGGTTGGTGATCACCCAGCTCTCCAACCTATCCAGATCCCTCTGCAAGGCCTTTCCACCTTCATTCGAGTCCACAACTCCTCCAAGTTTGGTGTCATCAGCAAACTTGCTCAAAATACCTTCTATTCCTACATCCAGATCGTTTATAAAAATATTGAAAAGTACCGGCCCTAAAATGGAGCCTTGAGGGACCCCACTGGTGACCGCCCGCCAGCCTGACGCAGCCCCATTTACCATAACCCTTTGGGCCCTGCCCGTTAGCCAATTGCTCACCCATCATATGATGTTTTTATTTAGCTGTATGGTGGACATTTTGTCCAGTAGGATCCTATGGGAAACCGTGTCAAAAGCCTTGCTGAACTCCAAAAAAATCACATCAGCTGGTTTCCCTTGGTCCACCATACGGGTGATCTTATCATAAAAGGAAATCAGGTTAGTTAGGCAGGACCTACCCTTCACAAACCCATGCTGGCTGGGACCAATGACTGCTTTGTCCCCCAGGTGCGCCTCAATAAATTCGAGAACCATCTTCTCCATGATTTTACCAGGCACTGACGTGAGACTGACAGGCCTGTAATTGCTAGGGTCTTCTTTCTGACCCTTCTTGAAAATCGGCACAACATTTGCCAGCTTCCAGTCTACCGGGACCTCTCCAAATTCCCAGGATCGTTGAAAAAGAATTGAGAGAGGTTCCGCGATGACGTCCGCCAGCTCTTTCAGCACCCAGGGATGAATCCCATCCAAACCCATGGACTTGTAGGGATCCAGGTGGAGTAGCAAATCCCGCACATGTTCAGGGTCGGTTGGGAGTTTGTCATCCCCACCGTCCCGGTCCTCCAGCTCAGGGCACCCTCGGTCCCGAAGCCCATCATCGGCATTGAAGACAGAGGCAAAGAAGGCGTTAAGCGTCTCTGCTTTGCCTATGTCATTGTCTGTGAGGAGACCTTCCCTATCAAGGAGCGGCCCTATGTATTCTTTAGTTCTCCTTTTTCCATTCACATATCTAAAAAAACCCTTTTTATTTTCTCTCACAGACACAGCCAGCTTCAACTCTAGGTGTGCTTTGGCCACACGAACTTTCTCCCTACAAACACAAACAGTATCCCTGTATTCTTTCCATGACACCTGGCCCTCCTTCCAGTAGCGAAACACTCTCTGTTTCCGCCTAATCTCTATTAGAATGTTCCTGGTCAGCCACGCCGGCCTCCTGCCCCGCCTGCCTGACTTGCGATATTTAGGAATTGCCTGATCTTGTGCTTCTAGGAGGCATCGCTTAAAGGATGACCAGCACTGGTGGACATCGAGGCCTTCAAGAGCAGTTTCCCAGGGGACCTTGCTGACTAGTTCCCTGAGCAGCCTGAAGTCCACTTTCCCCATATCTAGGGATGAGGTTTTGGTGGCACTTTTCCTTCTGTCACCGTAAATTTTGAACTTGACTCGATTGAGTCAAGTAAGTTTTTGTAAGTTTTCGTAAGTTTTGAATTTGACTCGATTGTTCCTGTGTACGCTGAGACCAATAAGCTGCACTTTTTGCTACCCTGAGCCAACGACCTGTCATGTTTTGACAAATGCTGTACTCTAATGTACTTTTGCTCATTATTATATCATTAAAATGCCAAAACACACCTCCATCCCAAAAGCTACCTGCTTCCAAGGTGCGACCACCCCTCACTGAGCATGTACTCTGAATTTCTCAGAGCCTATTACTGTAAACAGAGACAAGAAACCTTTTCACCAATCATAACTAAAATATGCTTGACTACAGTCACTCAAGCTCCACCTCATAAATTGGCCTAAGAGAGAGGTTGTGTCAGGGAAGATACCATTGTTAGGGAAGATGCCATCATTAGGGAAGATACCACCATCAGGGGAGATACCATCCCAAGGGAATACACCATCCTGAGGACCTCCTGACTCCTGGGATCAGTCGACGGGCTGAGCCTCTCTTCTCCCCCATTGGGACGCCTTTGGGTGAGATTTGAACACTAGGTTATATCGTGTGTCTCTGCGGAAACTTGGGAATCTCTATAGAGTCTTTGTGCCTTTTAACGCGTTCATTTCCAGGCTGCGCACCTGTGTCACCTCTGTATTTCATACATGCTAGCTTGCTTTTGCAGACAGTAACTATCGCCGGCAATCCAAAGAGCCTGTGTACCTGTTGCTGTACTAAACTGCACTTGATTGCATTGTTCCTAGTCGTGATAGTTCTCATTAAATGCGACTAGAGTAAGGGTGTTTATACGTTATTGGTGAATCCGTGACCATGGTAGTTCAGTGCTCTGAATCCAACCAGACCCCTAACGGTTAATGCGTTATTGGTGAATCTGTGACTGTGATAGTTCAGTACCCTGAATCTGACCGGACCCGTAACGGTTAATCGGCTACACCCCTAAATGCCACACTGCCCCTCCACTCCCCTCGTGAGGGAGCTGCAGGCCGCCAGGAGGCCTCCCCTCGCTCTCCTCCAGGCTGAATTCTGACACATATTCAACTTGCTGTCGACCAAAACCCCCAGATCCCTATCTGCAAGGCTGCTCTCCAGCCTCTTTTGCTGGCCCTAAAGTGGAACCCTGGGGAACCCCACTAGGGACTGGTCAACAGCCCGATGCAACCCCACTTCTATAACCCCTTGAGCCCAACCCATCAGCCAACTTTTCACCCTAAACAGCATGTATTTATCTAGCTGTACAATGGACATTTTGTCCAGAAGGATACTGAGAGAAACAGTACTGAAAACTTGATGGAAATCCAAAACTTGGCATCCCTTGGTCAACTAGATGGGTGATGTTGTCATAAAAGGAAATTAAGTTTGTTAAACAGGACTTTCTCCTCATGAACCCGTGTGGGCTGTGATCAACGACTGCATTATCTTTCAGGTGTTCTTCAATAACACCCAGAACAGTTTCTCCGTATTTTTACTAGGCTCTGAAGAGAGACTGGCGGGTCTGTAATTATCGGGCTCTTCTTTCTTGCCCTTCTTGAAACCTGTCACAATGATTGCCAGCCTACAGTCAACTTGGACCTCTCTGGGCTCCCAAGACCATTGAAAAATAATTGAGAGAAGTCTCACAAGGACATTAGTCGGCCCTCTGAGAACCCTGGAATGAATCCCTTCAGGCCCCGTAGACTCATATGCATCCAGTGTGGGTTTAGCTGGGAGGTTTTTGTTACCGCACTCATGGCCCCCCAGCTCTGGGCCCCGTGGGTCCCAGAGCACATCATTGCTCTTGAAGACAGAGGCAAAAAAGGCATTAAATGGCTCTGCTTCGCCTATGTCTGTGTTTGTGACGTGACCATCCTCAGCAAGTAACGGACCAATGTTTCCTCTAGCCCTCCTTTTGCAGTTCACATCTTCAATACACAGATTAATGTATATATCTGCGTTGTCGCCCACACTACTAGCCAACTTCACCCCTGAGCTTTGCCTGCACAAATTTTCTCCTGACAGAGGCAAAGAGCACCTCTGTAGCCCTGCCATGTCACACAACCTCGCTTCCAGCGGCCACACACTTTCTTTTTCCACTTAAGCTCTAGAAGAAGATCCCTGCTCAGCCAAGCTGGCCTCCTGCCCTGCCTGCTTGACTTCCGACATTTTGGAATCGCCTGCTCCTGTGCTCTTAGGAGGTCGTGCTTAAAAAGATGGACCCCGATACCTGCCAAAACAGCTTCTCAGGGGATCTTCCTAAGTAGCTCCCTGAGCAGCCTGAACTCTGCCCTCCCCGTGTCCAAAGTTCACAGAATTGGAGGGGTTGGAAGGGACCTCAAGAGACAATCAGGTCCAACCCCCCTGCCAAAAGCAGGTGTACTGGCAGTTTTCCTCCTATCGCCAAAGACTTTTAAACTCAACTGCTTCATGATTGCTATGGCCAAGATGGCCGCCCATCACCACTTCACCCAGAATCACAGAATTTTCTAGGTTGGAAGAGACCTCAAGATCATCGAGTCCAACCTCTGACCTAACGGTAACAGTCCCCACTAAACCATTTCCCTAAGCTCTACATCTAAACGTCTTTTGAAGACTTCCAGGGATGGTGACTCCACCACTTCCCTGGGCAGCCTGTTCCAGTGCCTCACAACCCTTTCAGTGAAGAAGTTCTTCCTAACATCTAACCTAAAACTCCCCTGGCTCAACTTAAGCCCATTCCCCCTCGTCCTGTCACCAGGCACGTGGGAGAACAGGCCAACCCCCACCTCGCTACAGCCTCCCTTGAGGTACCCATAGAGAGCGATAAGGTCGCCCCTGAGCCTCCTCTTCTCCAGGCTGAACAAGCCCAGCTCCCTCAGCCGCTCCTCGTAGGACTTGTTCTCCAGGCCCCTCACCAGCTTCGTTGCCCTTCTCTGTACCCGCTCAAGCACCTCCATGTCCTTCTTGTAGCGAGGGGCCCAAAACTGAACACAGTACTCGAGGTGCGGCCTCACCAGAGCTGAGTACAGAGGGACGATCACCTCCCTAGCCCTGCTGGTCACACTGTTCCTGATACAAGCCAGGATGCCGTTGGCCTTCTTGGCCACCTGAGCACACTGCTGGCTCATATTCAGCCGACTATCCACCATCACTCCCAGGTCCTTCTCTGCCTGGCAGCTCTCCAACCATTCCTCTCCCAGCCTGTAGCTCTGCTTGGGGTTATTGCGCCCCAGGTGCAGGACCCGGCACTTGGCCTTGTTGAACTTCATGCAGTTGACCTCAGCCCATCAGTGCAGCCTGTCCAGATCCTCCTGCAGAGCTTTCCTACCCTCAAGCAGATCGACACACGCACCTAACTTGGTGTCATCTGCGAACTTACTGAGGGTGCACTCGATGCCCTCGTCCAGATCATCGATGAAGATATTAAAGAGGACCGGCCCCAGCACCGAGCCCTGGGGGACGCCACTAGTGACTGGCCTCCAACTGGACTTGGCTCCATTCACCACGACTCTTTGGGCCCGGCTATCCAGCCAGTTTCTAACCCAACGAAGCGTGCGCCAGTCCAAGCCAAGAGCAGCCAGTTTCTTGAGGAGAATGCTGTGGGAGACGGTGTCAAAAGCCTTGCTGAAGTCAAGGTAGACCACATCCACAGCCTTTCCCTCGTCCACCCAGCGTGTCACTTTGTCATAGAAGGAGATCAGGTTCGTCAGGCATGACCTGCCTTTCATAAAGCCATGCTGACTGGGCCTGATCGCCTGCTTCCCCTGCAAGTGCTGCATGATGACTCTCAGGAGGATCTGCTCCATGAGCTTTCCTGGCACTGAGGTCAAACTGACAGGCCTGTAGTTTCCCGGGTCTGCCCTCCGGCCCTTCTTGTAGATGGGCGTCACGTTTGCTAGCCGCCAGTCGATTGGGACCTCCCCCGATAGCCAGGTCTGCTGATAAATGATGGATAGTGGCTTGGCCAGCTCCTCTGCCAGTTCCCTCAGTACCCTTGGGTGGATCCCATCCGGCCCCATCGACTTGTGCACATCTAAGTGCCGTAGCAGGTCACCAACCAGTTCTTCATGGATAATGAGGGCCACATCCTGCTCCCCATCCCCTTCCACCAGCTCAGGGTACTGAGTATCCAGAGAACATCCGGTATTGCCGCTAAAGACTGAGGCAAAGAAGGCATTGAGCACCTCCGCCTTTTCCTCATCTCTTGTAACTAAGTTTCCCCCCGCATCCAGTAAAGGATGGAGATTCTCCTTAGTCCTCCTTTTTGTGTTGATGTATTTATAGAAACGTTTTTTGTTATCTTTAACGGCAGTAGCCAGATTGAGCTCCAGATGAGCTTTGGCCTTCCTAATTTTGTCCCTGCACAGCCTCGCTACTTCTTTAAAGTCCTCCTTAGTGGCCTGCCCACTTTTCCAAAGCTTATAAACCCTCTTTTTCCTCCTAAGATCAAGCCACAATTCTCTGTTGAGCCAGGCCGGTCTTCTTCCCCGCCAGCTCGTCTTTGGGCACGTGGGGACAGACCGTTCCACCCACCGCACCCACTGTGTTCACAAGCAACAGGTCTAGGATGGCACCTTTCCTTGTTGTCTCCCTCAGTAGCTGTACCAAGGAGTTGTCACCAAGGTGTGTGAGGAATCTCCTGGACCTGCTTGTATCAGCTGTGTGGTCTTCCCAGGTAATGTCTGGCAAGTTGAAGTCCCCCATCAGGACAAGGGCAGTTGAGCTAAGAGAGGTCTCTCTTAGTTCCTTAGCGAATAATTCATTGGTATCGCAAACACCCACTGCAACATCCAAGTGATTGGTTTCTCCCTTAATCCTTACCCAGAGGCTCTCAGCCGCGTCCTTGTGCCAGCCCCTTGCCTCGCCTGCCCTGCCTATCCTTCCTGAAGAGCCCATAACCGTCCATCACAGCACACCAAGTCTCGCTTGTTCTGGGACGGAGCTGAAGCTTCCAGCTCCTCCTGCTTGTCCCTCCTGCTGGGTGCATCGGTGCAGAAACATTCCAAATGTGCTCCAGTGTACCCAGCGTGGAATGGAGCAGGCAGAAGGATCTCACTAGCACACAGTCCCTCCCATTTTGGTGTGCCACTTAGCAGATTCTGTCGGGACAGAACAATAATGGATGATGCTCAGAGGTCCTTACGGGGCAAGTGAGCTTTCTAGAAACATCTTTTACCCTGATCTCCTGGGAGGCAGCAGACTTCTCCATGGGTTAGGTCAGGTCGGCATATGCGGCCCTCTGATCTGCTCAGAAGGGAGTCGCTTATGACAGTAACCCTTCTCTTTTTCTTGATGGAGGTGGTCGTGATACTGGGGAAGGCTGACTTGCCCTTGAACACCCCTCCAACCTGGATGGACCTTCATGCACATCATTGTTTGTGTGTCCATTAGTTCCAGAGTCTGTTGTTTCAGGGCACCTGAAAGGAAGGTGAGGTAGGCAAGGAGGGGTTCGCCTGCTGCCCTGAGCAGATCTCAACTTCCATCCCTTCGTCACTGAGATCCACTCCTTCTGCCTGACGGACAGAGGGTAGGGGATCCTCCATTTCCTCTGCTGTGTCTGCCTGACGCATCTGTCCCAGGGCTGGCAGAGTACAGTTCAACCTTCTCCGACTCCCTGGTGCTCCTCAGCCTGCCCACCTCCTCCCGAAGCTCTGCCAGGAGGCTGAGCAGTTCTTCTACCTGGGCGCACCTACCACAGGTGGACTCACCACTGCCCTCAGACCCTGACAGAACACAAACGCACACCCTGCAGCCTGAGACCTGGACACGAGGAAACGGCCTCGAGTTGTGCCAGGGGACATTTAGATGGGATGTCAGAAAGAATTTCTTCATGGAAAGGGTTGAACTGGCTGCCCAGGGCTCTGCTGGATTCCCAAGGCCTGGAGCTATTAAAGAAATGCGTGGACTTGGCGCTAAGGGCCATGGTTTTGTGGTGGGCCTGGTAGTGTTAGCTGACGCTTGGACTTGAGCTGAAGGCCCTTTTCCAAGCGCAAGGGTTCTGTGACTCTTTCATTGGTTGAGTAGGCGCCATGCAGTCACCGGGCCCAGGGAAAAGACGTCCTTGGTGGCCTCCGAGTCAGCTCAGCGTCATGGCACCGAGTCACTTTGAAGAAGCTGCTGGAATAATGAGACAACAGCCTAGTTCTATTAAAATATATATTGCTCTTTTGAGGACTGCTGCGGGGCTAGCAGCACCACAGCAGTGGAAATCTCCGTCCTGACGTTGCGTTATGCCTTGACGTCAGGATCAGGGTGGTTTGAACTGCCAGGGAACGGACCATGGGTTCCGGGTCGCTGTCTGAAGGCTGGAGGGCTGCAAAAGAAAGAAGAGCAGAGATGAAAACCCACTCCTTGCAGAGATCCCCAGGCATCCCCTGCAGACCATGCCAGCCCTACTCGACTCTTTCCCAGGCTAGGAGGAGCAGGAGGGACAAAGGAATCTGTTGAAAGCTGCTGCTCAGCAATGTCCCAAATGCACCCACCAGTCCTTCTCCACCCGCGCACCACAGGTCAAGTGGGGCACCTTCACAAGCTGGTTCCCTCACCACCTGCCTCCATCCCTTGGGAGGATTCACACACTCCAGGAATCTCCTGGACTCTTTCCTCTCGCTATTGTGCTTCCCCATGAGAGCAAGGGCTAGCAATCATGACCCTGCTCCTAGCTGCTTGTAGGCTGTTTCATCTCCCTCTTCGTCCTGGTTGCGTGCTCTACAACAGGCTCCCACCTTCTGTCAGCCTTACTGCCCTTTCCCCTGACTCTTCCTCAGGGACACTCAACCCTTTCAGCGGCACTGCCCAGCTCCAGGCTGGGAGGCCATTCCCTGACACCACAGGCCACCCCGTCTCCTCTCCCTCGTTCCTATGCCTGCATTGCTCCTCCGCCCTCCTCAGCATTTCCCTGGAGCAGGGCAAGGCACGGGGGCCTGTGCCGCTGTCCCCCCAGCCCTAGCACACCCGCCACTGCCCTCACTCACCGCTGAGGATTTCATTCAGCTTCTCCTCGCTCTGGTCCTTGCAGTAGCGCGCAGCAAGACCTAGACACAGAGATCCCATCAGAGCCCCGCTCCCCAGCACGCTCCCAGCAGCGCAGCCCCTGGCCTGGCCAGCCAGGCTGTGCCCCCTCCTGCACCCTGGAGCAAGGGCCCAGTCGGGGGGCTCTGGGGGCAACAGGGCTGTGCCTCACTGCCAGGGCAGTGCCTGGGGCTGCCAAAGGCTGCCCCAAGAGGGACCCAGGGGCTGGGCTCACCAATGAATCTGACGGCCTCAAGTCGCAAAAGGGTCTGCGTGTCCTGCAGGTAGGGCTGGCTCTGCTGCAGGTATTCTTCTACTCTGCCTCTGTCCTGCTGCAGCTGGAGAGAGAGAGAACGCAAGGTCACGGGGCTTGCACAGCCTCTCCAGGGTCTCCTCCAGCATCCTGGGGGCAGGGAGGGCAGGGGGGCCTGCAGAAGAGCCCCCTGGGGCTCTGTGCTGGAAGGAAGGGAGCGAGGATGCGGCTGCAGGCAGCGGGCTCTGGCCGGGCACATTTGCCCAGCTGGGGCAAACCAAGTTGGGTCCTTACCAAGCACTCCCCGATCCTCCACGTCTGTTCTGTCTGGGCCAAGCGCTTGAGCTCTTTGCATCGCAGAAACTCTGCAGCCGTGGCGAGAGCTTCCCCAGAGGCCTGCGGAGCAGCAGAGGTTGGGAATTAGCACCACAGCCTTGGGAAGGAGATCCGCTGTCCCCTCCTCTTGGCAGAGCTGCCAACCTTTCCCAGCGCGTTAAGGGAGGCTGTGGTGGGGGACAGCGTGCACTGGGTTCAGTGGCCAAGGCAAGGCCACGGGACGGCCACCATCGGAGGCAGCTCACGCTGCCGGCCAGAGATCCCCCAGAGCAACCCTGTGGTGTCTGCACAGCCTTGCCCACGTAACTGCTCAGCTCTGAGATCTGTACCTTTGCTACGCTCTCGCTCTCGTCTCTCATGTGAACGTAGAGTGGGATTAGGCTCCTGTGCACGCTCCTCTTCATTTCCTTCTTCCTTTGCCGCAGCACAGCCTCCGTCACGGCTTGGAAGAGGCAGATGGAGTGCTCCCGCACCTGGCTGGACTCCTGGCAGGGAGGAGGACAGGAGGAATTTCAGCATTAGCGTGGCTCATGTGAAGGGAGCTCACAGAACTGTGAGATGCTTCAGCGCTGGATCCTTCCCAGAGGAGCTGCTCGGGGCAGCTGCAAGGCCTGGTGCCCGTGAAGGGCAACGCAATCGGTTGCCATCGCAGGCTGCCCGCCAGCCACCCCACTTTCGCCACCAGCAGCACCAGCCATGCCCAAGCAGAGCTCCCCAGCGCCTGGGCTGACGAGGAGACTGGGAAGGCCCTGCCTGAGTGCTGCCCACAGGGCCGGGCTGAAGGGCAGCCCTCGTTACAGGGGGCCCAGCTGCGGGCTCGGGCTCCCGCAGCACACTTACGTGGTCAAAGAGTGGCAGGAGCTTCTCAGCCAGCTGCAGAGCCGGGCCACTGGCCTTCCTCCTCTCCACATGAGCCATCATGTTTCTCAGGACACGCAGGGCCTTGAGCATGACATCTCTGTTGGTGTCCTGCAGGGCCTCCGCGATGTCTGGCAGCACGACCTGAAGTTTTCTTGCCTGTAGGAAAGACACCATTTCCCTTCCGTGAAGCACTGAGAGACCACCCTGGGCAAAGGGCTCTGGTTCCTGAGCACCAGCCTCCTGCCCTGCTTCCTGGCAGCGGGGAGGGACGGGAGGGCAGAAGAGCAAAGGCCCAGGCTGCCAACATGGCTTTGCTTGACGATGGCCCACTCACCTTCTCAGGGCTCTCTGACACGGTGCAGAGCCCTTTCAGAACCATCAAGCGCATCTGTGGGCTTGGGTGCTTCAGGTAACTCTGGAGGTGCACTGGGTTACCAAACTCCTCCTCAGAAATGTGATTCTGGGCCAGCATCTGCAAGAAAGAGCAGTGAGAGCCTGGCAGGGCCTGCAGGGCTCCCTGCAGCCTCTTCTTCTCCCACCTTTGGGCAGGGATGGCGCAGCGCCAGCTGGCACCAAAGAGGCACCAGGCACGGGGAGCTACGGGGTCTTGCCGGCCCCAGGGACCATGCGTCCGTACGTCCTGCGGGAGCTGGCAGTTTGGGGGTAGATGGGCACAGGGCTGTGCCTGTGTGCCTGAAGGGGCACATGTAGCCCTGCTGGGAGCAAGGTTTCATCTGGGAACTCACAGCCAAGCGACGGATGCAGGTGTCTTCGGTGACTTCGGTGCACCAGTTGCACAGCGGCAAGTCTTCCGTCATGATGTTTAAAACTTTCTCCAAGGTCCTCGGCATGGCCAGGATCACCTCCCACATGCCCAGGTCAGTGCTGCAAGCCCAGAATACTCTGTCAGTGAGGCTGCCTCAGCCGCAGGGCCACAAACCGGGCCAGCCCCAGAGGAGCCAGGCTGTCCTGCAGCCCCTGTGACTTGGGGAGCACTGAGGGCCCAGCCTGGGCAAGCAGGAGGGGGCTGAGCTGGTGTTCCCTGGGGGCAGGGGGACTCTGGGCTGCCTTGGACAGCTGGGCTGCTGCAGCCCTGGCTGGCCCAGTAGGGCTGGAACACATTGGTGGGAAGGAGGGCTGTGCTCCCTGGGGATGTCCTGCTCTTTGCCATGGCTCTGGCAAGCAGAGAGTCTCCAGGTGCATCTCCCGACACGGAACAAGCCCTCAAGGATGTCAAGGCCAGGACCTGTCACATGGCGGAGAGAACTGCAGCAGGTTCTTGACTTCTTCCCTGGACATCTTGTTGGTCAGCTGGAGAAGCAGGGAGTCCAGGCACTGCCGCGCCGATGCCATGTGGATGCTGCCCAGGTTTTTCCTGATGCACTCCATGATCTTTGGCACCTTGGGGGACAAAGTGGGAATGGTGTTGCCAGCAGACTGCAGCCATTTCCACAGCTGCCACTCAAACTTTGGCCCCTTCCATTGCTCAGGTGGCTTCTGGAGCCCAAGAGACCCCGATGTGCGAGGGAGGCAGGGAGGGAGGCAGGGAAGGAGAGAGGAACAACGCCTGGAAGAGCTCAAGGGCAGGGCCATGGCCACAGGCCACTTACATGTGTCAGCCAGTAGTCAGGGTCCTCCAAGGCTGCGTCCAGCACACTGCAGGCCCCCTGCTTGTCATGGATGCTGGAGTCTGGTAAAGCTTCAAGGGCTGTGAGGATGACGTCCAGCCTCTCAGTAGGGAAGAGGTATCCTCCAAACCCCTGTGGGAAGAAGGAGGAGCGAAAACATGCCTCACTGAGTGTCCCAAGGGTGCTGCTTAGCTGAGCAGCAAGGGCAGCTCCGGAGAGAGGGCCCTCGGGGGAAAGGGTGAGGATGGAGCATATGGGGCCAGAGTGCTGGCCCTGCAGGTAACCAGGGCTTGCTGGTGGCCAGGAGGGCTGGAGCTGCTGCCGGGACACAGGGGAGCAGCCTTCACATAGCCCCAGGCTGGGGACAAGAGGAACCCTCTCACCAGGGCGAGTGAGGCCGTGCCAGCCCCACCGGTTCTGGACCCCTTTGCTCACACCAGATGCCTGCTGATGCTGCGGACAAGATCCCCAGCAAGGCCAGAGCTCATTACCTTGGCAATATCACAGGGAGTTGATGTTATAGAAAATCGGTATGCTGGGTCCTCCAAATTCGTGTGTCTCTTTGCATAATTTTCCATGTCCTCTCTCAATCTCCATTCTAAACAGGGGGAAACAGCGAAGAGTCAGTAGGGAAGAGCATCTCTGCCAACAAGCTTGCCAAATGGTGAAAAGCACTTTCACTAGGAATGGTTGAGGAGGGAGGCTCAGACCCATGGCGAGGAGAGTGATGGGCAGGGATGTAAAGCACAAGGTGAGGAGTGCTGGGAGCAAGAGGGACCTCAGGGATGATGCAGAAGGAGGAGAAGCAATGGCGTTGGGTGCCGCAGGGGTAGCAGCGTGTCACAGACCCCCTTCTGCTCGGGGTCAGGATGTGCAGGAAGCCCCCTGACACCTGCTTGCAAGACGGCAGGGAGCAAACAGTCAGGGAGAATTCTGGAGGGCGTCACCATCCCTGGTGATGCACGGCTGGCTCTGCTGTTCACTCCTCGGGGAAGATGCGGTTTGGGAAGTGCTCATCGATTGATGGCTTAGACTGGGGGAGACCACAAAACAGCGTGGTAGGTGATCTGGGGAGGGTTGGGAAGGACAGCAGCAGAGAACTGCTCCTGGACGTCAGGTGAGCGTCTAGCTTCTGCGGAAAACGATAGCCAGAATGCTGCGGGAAGCTGCTGTGAGGAGCAGAGGAGGTCAGGGAACCTGGCAGAATTCCGTGGGCAGCCTCCACCAAGCACAAAAACAATCCTTCACAATACTCGGGGAGAACAGGCAGACAAACCAGTAGATATCTGTGTGCAGACGGATGCTGCCCACCACACCTTCTTACCTCTTCCTTCTGTGACGATTTTGTAGAAGCAAAAAAGAGCATCCAAGGTTGCGCGTCCGAAGGAATCATTGCTACTGCTGAAAATGAAGAGGTGGCCCAGCAGCTGTCCCAGGATGGGGATGTAGATCTGTCTGGAATCATCGTGGCTGTCTTCATAGTCATCTGAGTTCTGGGTGAGGAAGGGAGGAGAGACAAAGGGCTTAGTGGAGGCAGAGCCAGCCCCTGAGATAGCAGGGCCTGAGGAGGGAAGAGCAGGGGCAAAGGAGGGATGAAGACCCTCGCTTCACAGTGCTGAGGCACTCACGTGCATCCAGGTTTGCCTCACAGGCACCCTTGAGTGGCAGGATGCTCTGGGATGCAGGAAAGGGTGGAGGGTTCCTTGTGCCTTACCTCGCTCACAAAATACCTGACGATGAAATCACCCAGCCTCTCAATCCTCCTCATAGCTCTCTCACGCACAGCTGGGTTTTTGGAGTGAGCAAAGGCCAGCAGCACCTGCGAGGAGAGAAGTTGCTGGGTTGACAGTGGTCTGCAAATGTAACCTGAGAGGATTCTTTGGAAATTCTTTGCAAATGCCAAACCTGCAAGATATTCTGCAACTCTCTGGTGGAACTGGTGTTGGGACAGTTGCGTACGAAGGCCGCCAGCATGAGGTCCATGGCACTCATAGTCTGCAGGGAGGACAGAAGAGCATCGAATTACTTCTGTGGCCCTTCTTACCCCTAGGAGGTGGCTCTGAGCCCCTCTGGAGTTCAGGGGTGGCTCTGGGGCTAAAAAGCCGCTGCGTGCAGACCTCCTGCAGCACAAGATCAGGTCGGGGAAGGGGAAGGGGTGAGGCTGGGAAAGCAAATCTGGGCCCCGGCCCTGCATTGGTCTCTGGTTGTGTCAGCACGGGGAAGCAAGGCAGCAGCTCAGCAGGACTGGGGGTGCCGGTACCTCACCCAGCACATACCTCAGCGTAGAGCGCTCTTTCTGCCTCTGGCACATCCGACTCCGGAGGCAGAAAGAAGACGCTCTTGCAGCACACGTTCAGGAGACCCTTCTTTTTGCCACGCAGTACTGTTGGTACGGTGTTGCTGAAGAAGAGAGAGAGAGGAGCCTGTTGGACGCAGTGCCTCGAGGCTTATGAAGGAGGACACGGACCTCCCTTGGCCAGGACTCCCTGGGAGGGATGGGCAGCCTTCCTGCCAGCTTCAGGGCCACCAGGGCATTGCCCTGGGGCTGTGCTGGCCCAACCAGGGGCTGGGCACGCACCTGAGGACGGTGACAGTCTCCATGGCCTTCTGCCGGAATTCGGTGCGCAAGCTGTCCACGGGCTCCTTTTCCAGCAGCGCCTGCAGAGCACAAGCAGGATGAGACCTTGGAGCCACCGGCACCCAGCAGCAGCAGAGCCAGCGCTGCCCAGGCCCTCGCCTCCCAGGGGACTGGTGTCGGGGGGCCTGTCCCCTTCCCCAACCCGCTGCACATCCTCTCACCATGATGGTCTCCACCAGCTTATGTTTGCAGTAGAAGGCATGCAAGTTCACCGGCACACCCTCCTCTGTGACAGTTCTGCACAGATCGCAGATTTTGCTGAGGAACAGCATCTTCTGCTCCTCGTCGTCCTGGCAGCCACAAAGACACCAACAGAGCATTAGGGGGACACCCACGGCCAGCAGGACCAAAGCCTTGAGGGGTCTGGAGCTGTGTGGGACCCCTGGAGGGCAGCTCCAGGAGCACAGCTGCGATGCAAGCGGCTGCCATTACCTTTCTTTTCCGTCTGACATACGCCCTGATGAATTTCACGGCCGAGTCTTTGCGCAGTTTCCATGCCTTATCTGGAAAGGAAGAAAGCAAAGAGTGCTGCAGAGAGGGGCTGAATGCAGGGGTGAGGAGAGGAAGGGTCCCAGCCCCAGAAGGACGTAGGGAGGCCGCGGGGATGCCCAGAGGCTGCAGCAGCTCCGCTGGGAAGAGAGGCTGAGGGAGCTGGGCTTGTGGAGCCTGGAGAAGGCTGCGGGGGGACCTCGCTGCGGCCTCCCCGTGCCCAAAGGGGCCTCCAGGAAAGCTGGGGGGGAATCTTCATCATGGACTGCAGCGACAGGACAAGGGGTGACGGCTTTAACCTCAAAGAGGGCAGGTTTCTTTTGGACAGGCAGGGATTTCTCTCCTTCACGCCCAGGGCAGTGAGGCCTTGGCGCAGGCTGTGGTGACCCCTCCCTGGCACTGCCCACGGCCAGGCTGGGTGGGCTTTGGGCAGCCTGGGCTGGGGGGAAGCATCGTGATCGCTGAGGTCCCCCCCAGCCCAAAGCGTCCTGGGATTCTGTGGTGCTGCGGAGGAAGCTTGGCCCCGTCAGCCCAAGCGCCACTTTACCCAGGAAAGGAGTCCTGGAGTCAAGCAGGGGTCTCTGTGTCTCCAACCCTCCCCACCCCATCCCTAAGACCCTGACTCACTGGGATCCAGCAGCTGCGACTCGTCCTGGCTCTCCTGTACCGGGCTGCTGCCCGCTGCCGGAGAAATGGCCTCTACCGGGGTTCTGTCCTCTGCCGGCAAAATGGCCTCTGCTGGCCGGTTGCTGCCCCTAGAAGACCAGGTCTCCTGCCAGGCCAGCCTGGGCTGCCTGGGGGGCATGCCTCCCTCCTCATCCCATTCAGAAAGAGCCTCTGGAGTGGGAGAGCTCGCAAGGAGAAACCGGCGGCTCCTCTGGGCGGGCGGTTGCGGCATTGTGGGACGCGGGCTATGCTCGGGGACTCCTCGAAGGCCCTGTGCTCCTGCCCTGTCCGTCACTGCCGTGCACCGACACTGAGGGTCCGAGCCACGGCTGCGCTCTTATAAGGCGGAGCCCTGGGGTGTCAGCAAGTGACGTCACAATGGGTGCCATTGTGACACGCGCCTGGGCTGGATGGGCCCCCCATGAGGGCAGGAAGGCTGTGCAGAGGGATCTGGACAGGCTGGATCAACGGGCCGCATCCAGCTGCGTGGCATTGAAGGCCAAATGCTGGGTTCCACACTTGGAATCATAGAATATCCTGAGTTGGAAGGCGGCAGACCTGAAGGGATGAAAGACATGGTCTCCTGGTGCCTCTTGAGCACAAGGCGTTTATTGCCATTTTTCTCTGCTACATATACTTTCCCCGTAACCACATGTGCTGTCCACGTGCCCGAATCAGTCATACACTTGGTTAGAGACCCTCAGCCACGCGCCTCAAGCCAGCCAGCAACTGACCACTGCGCAAAGCTCATCTTTAATGCTGTAGCCAAGTTAATTTACCCCCACCTTGTTCAAGATTTTGTTACTAACGCTTATTTAAAAAGGGGGCTTTATGGCTTTGGGACGACTACTTAAAGGATCAGGGGCACAGGTTGTGTTTGCCTCTGTCCTTCCGATAGGGGGGATCGATGCTGACAAGCAGACTCCACGTTAACACGTATCTTTGGGACTGGTGCGCCCCCCACACCCTCTGGGTGCCCCCACCCCATCCCTTGTATGCTCCCCTATAACCCAGGGTTGCCCCCTACCCCCTGGTATCCCCCACCCCCCGGTGCCCCCCACCACGAAGAAGCTGCGTGGCACGAAGCCCTCCTGGCCGCGCAGGGCCGCCCAGCACCACTCGTGCTCGCCGGGGGGCTGGCGCCGCAGCACGGTGACGGGGTCGCCCTCGCGGAAGCTCAGCTCGTCCCCCTGCGCCGCCTCGTAATCCCACAGCGTGTACACCACCCCGTCGTGCCGCTGCCCCAGGCTCTGCTCCACCTCTCGGGACAGGGACACCAGTGGGGACATTGGAAGGGATGGGGACATCAGTGGGGACACCAATAGGGACATACATGGGGACAGGGACAACAGTGGGGACACGTGTGGGGACAGGGACACACATGGGGACACACATGGGGACACCAGTGGAGATGGGGACACCAGTGGGGACATACATGGGGATGGGGACACCAGTGGGGCCAAGGAGAGGTTTGGGGACACCAGTGGGGACAGGGACACCAGTAGGGGCACCAGTAGGGACAGGGACATGTCCCCAGCCCCCCCATGCCCCCAGCCCCGTACCAGTGAGGTAGCTGTGGCACTCGGCGTAGCCGTCGCGGTACGGGTCGCACTTGTCCAGGGCGAGGCAGCCGTCGCTGGTGGTGGCGTAGCAGGCGGCACCGGGGCGCACCAGGGCCACGCAGATGGCCGTGTCGTTGCACGAGGCCGCGCAGTGCACGGGGGTCCTGGCAAGGGGGGGGGCACCGTGGGGATGGGGGCCGTGGGGTGCCCGTCCCTGGGGGTCCCGGTGCCATCTGAGGGTGTTCCCAGTACCGTCAGGGGGTTCCCTAGTACCCTCTGGGGGGTTCCCAGTACCCTCGGGGAGGTTCCCAGTACCCTCTGGGGGTCTTTCCAGTAGCATCGGGGGGGTCCCAGTACCCTTGGGGGGGGGTCTCAGTATCCTCGGGGGGGGATCCCAGTATCCTCTGGGGGGTCCCAGTGTCCTCGGGGGGGTTCCCCAGTATCCTCGGGGGGGGTTTCCAGTACCCTCTGGGGGTCTTTCCAGTACCCTTGGAGGGGTCCCAGTACCCTTGGGGGGGTCTCAGTATCCTCGGGGGGGGGGGGTCCCAGTACCCTTGGGGGGGTCTCAGTATCCTCGGGGGGGGGATCCCAGTACCCTCGGGGGGGTCCCCAGCACCCCTTTGCCCCCCGCACCCCACGGGCTGTCCCACAGCCCCCCGTTTGTCCCCCCCATCCCACCTCCTGCCCCTACAGCGTCCCCCTTCGTCCCCCTTCATCCCCCATCCCCGTGCCCCCCAGTGCCCCCCCATCCACGTGGCACCCCCCCCGTCACCCCTGTCACCCCCGTGTCCCCCCATAACCCCGTCATGTCCCCCATCTCTCCATCCCATGTCCCCATGTCCCCATCCCGTGTCCCCCATGTCCCCTGTGTCCCCAGCCCGTGTCCCATGTCCCCATGTCCCATTTCCCCACCCCGTGTCCCCCATGTCCCCAGCCTGTGTCCTCCATGTCCCCATCCCACGTCCCGTGTCCCCAGCCTGTGTCCTTGGTGTCCCCAACCCATGTCCCCTGCATCCCCTGTGTCCCCAGCCTGTGTCCCCTGTCCCCATCCCATGCCCCTACCCCATGTCCCCAGCCCGTGTCCCTGTCCCCCTGCGTCCCCATCCCACATCCCCGTGTCCCCAGCCCTGTCCCCCTGTCTCCATCCCTATCCCATGTCCCCATCCCATATCCCCTGTCCCCATCCCATGTCCCTGTGTCCCCATGTCCCCATCCCATGTCCTGTGTCCCTATCCCATGTCCTCAGCCCGTGTCCCCATGTTCCCATCCCCTGTCCCCACGTCCCTGTGTCCCCATATCCCCATCCCATGTCCCCATCCCGTGTCCCTGTGTCCCCATCCCATATACTCAGCCTGTGTCCCTGTGTCCCCATCCCATGTCCTCATCCCATGTCCCCGTGTCCCCGTGTCCCCATCCCATCCCCACGTCCCCTGTCCCCATCCCATGTCCCATATCCCAGTGTCCCCATGCTATGTCCCCATGTCCCCAGTGTCCCCATCCCATATCCCAGTGTCCCCATGTCCCCCCCCGTGTCCCCGTGTCCCCCCCACCTCGGCCACAGCCTGCTGCACCACATCGAGCCCCCCGTTGAGGGCTGCGTCCAGCAGCAGCACCAAGGGGTCGAAGCGCACGGAGGCCCCGGGGCACCGCCGGGGGGAGGACGCCGAGCGCAGGGCAGAGCGCAGCTGCTGGGGGGGCACCCGTGGGTGGGGGGGGTGAGAGGACACCCGTGGGGGGAGGGGGGACACACATGGGGGTGGGGGAAGCTGCCTGACGTGGATGGGGATGGTTGGCACCGGGTGGCACCCGGGGGACTTTGGGGAAGGGGGGGGCACCCTAAGGAAGGGGGGGCACCCAGGAGAAAGGGGGGGCACCCAAGGACCCCAGGGAAGGGGGGGACACCCTAAGGAAGGGGGGGTGGGACCCTAAGGAATTGGGGGGGGCACCCAGGGACCCCAGGGAAGGGGGGGGACACCTTAAGGAAGGGGGGGTACCCAGGGACCCCGGTTGTGCATAGGACCCTGGGGATGGGATGGGGGGGCTCCAAGGGATCTCGGGGGGGGGAACACACCCTAATAAAGGGGGGGAGCACCCAGAGACCCCCCCTCACTCACTGGCGTGTGCAGGGAGCTGGTGGAAGGCTCGGCGGGGGGGGGGCTGTAGGACAGCTCCGGCTCCTCAGCAGGTAGCAGGGAGGATTCGGGGGCCCCGGGGGGGTTCTGGGGGGAGGAGGGGGGGCGGTGCAGCAGGCGGGTGATGAGCTGGTACTGGCGGGTACAAGGGGGGGGGGGCAGGGCCCCCCCCGGGCACTGCTCCATGGAACCGTGGTGCCGGAGGGGTCTCGGCATCTGGGCCAGGACCCGGGCGACCTCCCGAAATTAGGGGTCCGCCCGGGCTTCGGGGGGGAGCAGGGGCTGCAGGCGGGTGGGGCTGAGGGGGCGCACCGGGGGTGGGGTCACTTTCCGAGGTGCCCTCCCCCATAGGTCCTGCAGCCGCTGCCCCCCCCCATCCCAAAAGCCCTTCCACCTCCGGTTCGGGGTCCAGATCCGTAGAACCCCCCTGGACGGTGGTCGCTCCATTATGAGATCTGGGGGGGGAGTCTGGGTGGGAGCTATAGGGGAGGGGGGGGGAAAAAAATAGGGGGAGGGGGGTGTGAGAGCCCCCCCACACACACATACATGGGGTCCCACCCTAAAAGCCCCCATGACACACTGGGACCCCCCCCAAAATCCCCCATATCTCTGGGACCCCCCCAAAAAAAAACATATCTCACTGTGACCCCCCCCCCCCCAAAATCCCCCATATCACACTGGGACCCCCCCAAATCCCCCATATCACACTGGGACCCCCCCCCAGAAGGTCCCGTATCATACAGGACCCCCCCAAAATCCCCCATATCACACTGGGACCCCCCCCAAAAAATCCCCCATATAACACCGGGACCACCCAAAATCCCCCATATCATACAGGACCCCCCCCAAATTCCCCCGTATCACACTGGGACCCCCCCCAAAATCCCCCATATCACACCAGGACCCCACAGACCCCCCCTAAACCCCCTATCCACCACACTGAAGCCCCCCACCCCCCCAAAAAAAACAACAAATCCACCCCACTGAAGCCCCCAGACCCCCCCACACCCCCCCAAAACCGGGTGCCCCACCCCCCCGTGCTTACCTTGCCCCCCCCGTCCAAGCTGGACTCACGCCAAGGCACCAGCCCCAGGCGCTGCCCCTCGCTACTGCCTGTGGGGGGGGGACACAACAGAGCTCAATAATGGGGGGAGGGGCTTCAGAACCCCCCCCCCAACCGCCAAAGCAGCAGCCCCAAAACCCGAGGGGGGGGACCCCATAGCAGCCCTTGGGTTTCTGCCCCCCCCCAAATCCCCGTTTGTGCTGGATGTTCCCCCAAAATCCCAAAATGCTCCCCCCCCCCAAAGCCCCCCCCCCAAATTCCCCTTGAACACCCCCTAAGTGCCCCCAAAGAGCCCCTAAACGCCCCCAAACACTCCCCAAGATCCCCCCTAACTGACCTCACCCCCCCCCCCAATAAACCTAAACACCCCCTAAACACGTCCACCCCCCAAAAAAAAACCCTAAACATCCCCTAACACCCCCCAAACACCCCCAACAGGTGGCATCCGGGGGACTTTGGGGAAGGGGGGGGCACCCTAAGGAAGGGGGGGGGGGACCCTAAGGAATTGGGGGGGGCATCCAGGGACCCCAGGGAAGGGAGGGTCACCCTAAGGAATTGGGGGGCACCCTGTCTGTGGCAGGGGGGTTGGAGTTAAATTATCTTTAGGGTCCTTTCCAACTCAAGACATTCTATGATTCTACAATTCTATGGATGAAATGGCATTAAATACCTTGTTGAGAAGCAGCATCCAACAGCTGAGTCTCTGGACCGGAGAACTTGTTGTCGACGGAAGGAAGACACAGACACTCAATATGAGCAAACAGTGAACTTCAATTTTAATGGATAGCTCAGTCGCCTTTTATCCAGTTCGAACATAATCAACTCATACATATTACAAAACTAAGCTCAGGATTGGCTAACACTTCCCGCTCTTTTCAGTTAGTTCCTCCCTCTTTTGGCTACCGCCCCGCCTTAGGGACTTTCCCAGCCACACAAGGGCATCGTGTCCTTGAGCCTGATTGGTTCTCAACCGGCTGCGCACGTGCCAGGCTCATATGGGTTAAGTATGGTACCTCCCTAGCCCCTGACCTCCTAACTGCTCAACATTCACATGTCCTATCTGACTTAACCATTTCTCCACAAGAACTGACATTCCCATTAGCTGTCTGCAGCTGGGGGTGTCTGCCTCTAACCTTACTTTAGGGTTAGAAACCACGTGCCCCTGCATTTGGAGTCAAAACTTTGTCCCCCATAGACCATTGCCTTTCATACTTGGTGTTTGTTTTCTATCACTTTCAGTGACAGAAGGAAATTACAATTAGAAATCCTACAGCCCATGGAACCACCAGGGATAAAAGTTGGCTCCAAACCCGTGGGATTCTCTGGGTCAGGGCTTTGTTTTGTCCTCTGCTGCTCAGTGGAGGGAAGGATCATGACAGCTTACGGGATCCCCCATGTCCTCAGGGCTGCCTATGGCTGCAAATGGGACCCCAGAAGGGACCATCTTGAGGGCAGCACCTTCTTGACCACCTTCTTGGTGGTTGAGATGCCTCTGATGGCCTTCCTCAAGGCCCGTGGTGGAAGGTGCCATAATGCTGGTGCCAGCCAGGGACAGCAAGAAATCTCCTGTGTCGCAGCCAGCATGAAGCAAAGGCAGCTGCTCACGACGAGCGTGTAGCACGAGAACCAAGATGAGCTGACTGTCTCATGCACCATCCCACAGCCTCCTGTGATCTTTCCCACAAAGCAAGAATCAAATGGCCCTGTAGGACTGGGTCTGCCCTTGAAGCTGATGGAGCCCTGAGCAGGGCTCAGGCTCAGAAAAGCCTTTTCAGCCTCTTACCTTCTCCACAGGTGTGGTGCCCCTGATGGGACACAGAGTGTCCTAGCCCTCACTGCCAGCACCACTGCCTGGCAGGAGCTCAACCCATGTGCCAAGGACTAGGAGGGGTCCCTGAGCAGCCCCTGCAGGTGCAAAATTATCTGAGGAACCATTCTGCAACTGCATTATTGAAACCCTTAACTAGGACTCGATGTAGGAAGACATTAAACAAGGGAAGGACTTGGCTGGTTTGATTTTGATGAACAGAAACGAGAAGTTTTTCCTTCTGCAAGCTGTTAGGTTCTTGCTGTGTGGGTGAAATGTTGGTCCTTCACCACCTCTAGCTTGAATCATTTTTGCAGGTGCGTCTTCCTTATGCAATCCTTTCTTTTTTTTTCTGACCTAACATGGACTCAAGTTGCTGTTGCTGGTGCCTGATTTTCACAGTGCCATTTGTAAAGCACTCCACCAAAGGCCACCAGAAGTTCCCAGGTACCTCCCGGGGTTGTGGCACCCTGCCTGCCATTCTCCACTCCACCTCCTATTTGCTGCGTCTGGTCAGGGCAGTATTGCTGCAGCGTGTTCTGATTCTAGACCCACAAAAAAATTGAAGGTCTAATGGCTTAAAAGAAAAACACCGAAGCAACAGGATTACATATAAGAATATCCTCTGTGTGGGGGGAATGCTGGCACAAAAAGGGATCTCTATGACAAGCAGCTGCAGTTTTGCCAGGTTAAATCCAGACAATGCAAGACTTCACAACCTCACTGGGCAACCTGTTCCCCTGTTCCATCACCCACACAGTACAGAAGGATTTTCTGACATTCAGGCAGAACCACTTGTATTTTAGTTCGTGCCACTGTCTCTTGTCCTATTACTGGACATCACTGAGAAGAGCATGGTTCCATTTTCCTTGCACCCTCCCTTCAGGTATATATGTTGATAAGATCCACCCCGGGCCTTCTTTCTTCTAAGCTAGAGTCCTATATCTCTTAGCATTTCATCATCTTCGGGGCCCCTTCATGAACTCTCTCCAGTAGTTCTGTGTCTCTTGTACTGGGGAGCCCAGGATATCATTGGCCTTCTTTGTGGCAAAAGCACACGCCTGGCTCTTGTTCAGCTTGCTGTCCTCCAGGACCCCCAGATCCCTTTCTGTCAGTCAGGAAGACAGTGACAAAGGCCTTCCTGAAGTCCAGGTAGACAGCAGCCGCTGCTCTTCCCCTCGTCAATCAGGCTGGTCATTCAAAACCGAGATGCAGACAAGACTTCGAAGAGGGTGTTGAGTAACTAAAATGGGTAGGAAGGGAATATACAAAACCCTGGAACAGAGGAAACACCTCACACTGAAGCACCAAAACCTTCTGCTTAATGGCAAGAGCAGTGATGTTCACAGTGAAGACACAGGACTGGAAATCTGAGTATTTCCTTTGGGGGAAATGTTGACCCCAGAAAGGCTCTTTGCTCTGTGGAGACACAATTCTGTGAGGTTAAAACAAGAAAAGTTGCAATGTGACATGCAAAGCTTTGGAGGAAGCATACCCGTTACATGGTGACAAACCCTAGAAATAAAAAGTCCTCAAGATCTCTGCTTGGGAGATCACTGGTAGCTCATGGCTGGGCTGGTGAGCTGCCCACAGCCATATGTTGGGAAGAGGGAGCTCAGCATGGTCCCGTGCTGAGGCACATCTTGGGCAATCTCATTGATGGAGAGAGGGAAACACTTGGCTGTACATGACAGCAACTACAGAAGATGGAGCATGGTTTTATAACACAGCCAGGAAGTCTTTACCTCCTGAAAAAGCTTCCTTTCCTAGGTTTTCTAACTCCACTTTTTCAGCTGGCTCCATTGATTCAGAGAAGAGACCGTCATTTTGGAGGAAAATCACGCTCTTACAGAGATCTTGTTCATTTATTTTTCTAGGAGAGCTCTTCCTGTGGAGCCGCTCTGTAGGTCCTCTTCAACGGACATCTTTGTTCTCACTGAGGTTGGTGGACACATTTTGCAAGTGTCTAAGGGCTTACGTTTGTGGTCAGCTTCACACAGGCCAGTAAATGCATCAGCCGAGATTTGGTTCATGACTGTGGGAGTAAAGTTAGCCCATAGCAAAGGCAAGCTGATGCAATTGGAAGTAGTAGCTCACTTGCTTTGCAGGCTTTGCTGATGGGCACCGCAACACCACAGAGCTGGGAAGCTGCCAGAGCTCAGCAGTACCTTGATACACAATACAAACATGGCCCTGAGTTTGCAACCCCCTTACAAAACAGGCATTTCCCCTTGAAATTCATTCTACACCTATGCTTCTTCTTTACTAAATGGCTCGCATTGCAAGGTTGCACCTAGGACACTTAATTATCAAACAGTCACTGGAGTGGAAATTTAGGTTTCCAAATTTAATAATAATAATAATAATAATAATAATAATAATAATAATAATAATAATAATAATAATAATAATAATAAAGATTTCATTGAATTTCGTATTTCCAATCTCAATGTGACTGGAATTGGTTGATTTTCTCTGTGTAGTGGGTTTACGTGGCAAGGTTTTGGTAGCAGGGGGCCATAGGGGTGGTTTCTGTGAGAAAGATCTAGAAGCTGCCCCATGTTTGGGAAGGGCCCCATTGTTTTCCAGAGCTGAGCCAATAAGCGATGTTGTTTTGCGCCTCTGTGAGAGCATATTTAAGACAGGGAAAAAAACGCTGCGCCACACAGCAGCCGGGAGAGTGAAGGGAGTGAGGAACAGCCTTGCAGGCGCCAAGGTCAGTGTAGAAGGAGGGGGAGAGGTGCTCCAGGCGCCGGAGCAGAAGTCCCCTGCGGCCTGTGGTGAGGAGCCTGGTGAAGCAGGTTGTCTCCCTGCAGCCTCATGGAGCACCACGGTGGAGCAGGGTTCCACGCTGCAGCGCGTGGAGGAGACCACGGTGGAGCAGGTGGACCCGCACCAATGGAGGCTGCGGCCCGTGGAAGACCGCTGCCAGAGCAGATTCCGGGCCACACCTGTAGCCCGTGGAGAGGAGCCCACGCAGGAGCAGGTGACCTGGCAGGAGCTGCTGCCCGTGGGGGACCCAGACTGGAGCAGTTTGCTCCTGAGGGATGGACCCCGTGCTACGGACCCATATCTGGAGCAGTTCTGGAAGAACTGCTGCCTGTGGGAAGCCCACGCCAGATCAGTTCAGCAAGGACTGCATCCCATGGGAGGGATCCCACAGCAAAAGGGACGAGAGTGACCGAGAAGGAGCGGCGGAGAAGAAGCGCTGTAGACTGACCATAACCTCTGTTCCTTCGTTCCCCTGCACTGCTCGGGGGGAGGAGGTGGAAGAGGGTAGATGGGGGAGAAGGTACTTTTGGCAAGCGGTCGTGGTGAAGCTCGGCTGCCCACCCAAGTAAAACCACCACACTCTCTCAGAGAGGGGTAAGGATTTTTGCTCAGGAGTTGGCAGGGCTGATAGATAGGGCTTTAAACTAGAGTCGAAGGAGGAAGGGGATAAAACCAGACACGCCGCTGATGAGCTGAGGGATGGTGCGCTAGAATCAGAGGGACGGTGTGCTAGTGAGGTCCTGCGGTCAGCTCCACAAGGCGCTGCCTGTAGGGAGGCACATTTGAAGTGCTTCTACACAAACGCATGCACTATGAGGAATCAAATGGATGAGCTAGAAGTCTTGGCCCTGTCCCACAGCTACGACATCATCGGCATAAGCGAAACCTGGTGGGATGAGTCCTGTGGCTGGTGTGTGGTGGAATTTTCTCCCAACAGAGGCAAACAGCACCTCTGTAGCCCTGCCATGTCACACAACCTCGCTTCCAGCGGCCACACACTTTCTTTTTCCACTTAAGCTCTAGAAGAAGATCCCTGCTCAGCCAAGCTGGCCTCCTGCCCCGCCTGCTTGACTTCCGACATTTTGGAATCGCCTGCTCCTGTGCTCTTAGGAGGTCGTGCTTAAAAAGATGGACCCCGATACCTTCCAAAACAGCTTCTCAGGGGATCTTCCTAAGTAGCTCCCTGAGCAGCCTGAACTCTGCCCTCCCCGTGTCCAAAGCTCACAGAATTGGAGGGGTTGGAAGGGACCTCAAGAGATCATCGGGTCCAACCCCCCTGCCAAAAGCAGGTGTACTGGCAGTTTTCCTCCTATCGCCAAAGATTTTTAAACTCAACTGCTTCATGATTGCTATGGCCAAGATGGCCGCCCATCACCACTTCACCCACCGCACCCTCTGTGTTCACAAGTGTGAGATATGTTCATCTGATTCGTGTCAATATGGAACAATGCTAGGGCCGCATGGTATGATGAATGTCACCTTCTGTCTTACATACCCTTGTATAACCACAAGTCTAAGAAAAACAGAATGGTTAATGTATATAGTTCTTGTACCTTGCAAAGGAATGTTTTAACAATTCATGTCAATAGAGAGCAGTTCTGTCTGTCTCTGGGTCCTGCACTGGCAATTTAATTCTTCCACAGATGTGGTTTCTTCCCTTTCCTCCCCGTGTCCCAGTCTCCCCCTCATTATAGTCAATTTATCAAAGCTTCAGAAATATTCCTCAAATCCATGAGCCTATTTGCTTTTGTTACTGATTCCGAACTCTTATTCCTACCAGTTGCAGCCTTCTTGCCTTCTTTGTGGTTGATTTAGCACTGCTATAGATGTGACTGGAGTGTCCCTGGGAATGGCCTGTGAGGAATGTTTTAACAACTCGTGAAGTGTCAATAGAGAGCTATCTGTGTTTGTATGTTCTTTCTTTGAAGTCTCTGATGTCTGGGGGTTTCAGAACAACTGCTAACAACTAGTAACTGTTGTGACTTCTGAATGGGACACTCTGCAAGCCCCTGATACCTGGCCAGGTGGCCAGGAGATTAAGGAGAAGAAAGAAGCTGAAGGACGACTAGAAGGCAAAACTTGCAGGGAACGCTGTGTAAGCTTTTGACATGCTGCCAAGGAGTACAAAGGGGAAGGACAAGAAAAAAACTGAGAGGAAGACTACGAGCCTTCAGCATGAAAGACCCCCAGACACCCCCAGGGGGACCACCAGAGACTGATGCGCATGCTCCAGTAGGAGGGTTTGGATCCCGGAAGCTAATTATAATAACCCCTTATTTTTAGAAGTAGTAATGTATATGTATCAGCCTAGGAGCATAAAAATCAGCTGCTTGATGTAACTGGTGTGTGTCCTGGTGGAGCAGAGACTCCCGGCGCACCCAGCGCTGTTTGCTTACCTCTATTCCTTTAAAAAAAAATTGTAAACTTTGATTATAATCCTATTTTGAAGACTGAGCCATTTATAACACAAGCAACAGGTCTAGGATGGCACCTTTCCTTGTCGCCCTCAGTAGCTGTACCAAGGAGTTGTCATCAAGGTGTGTGAGGAATCTCCTGGACCTGCTTGTATCAGCTGTGTGGTCTTCCCAGGTAATGTCTGGCAAGTTGAAGTCCCCCATCAGGACAAGGGCAGTTGAGCTAAGAGAGGTCTCTCTTAGTTCCTTAGCGAATAATTCATTGGTATCGCAAACACCCACTGCAACATCCAAGTGATTGGTTTCTCCCTTAATCCTTACCCAGAGGCTCTCAGCCGCGTCCTTGTGCCAGCCCCTTGCCTCGCCTGCCCTGCCTATCCTTCCTGAAGAGCCCATAACCGTCCATCACAGCACACCAAGTCTCGCTTGTTCTGGGACGGAGCTGAAGCTTCCAGCTCCTCCTGCTTGTCCCTCCTGCTGGGTGCATTGGTGCAGAAACATTCCAAATGTGCTCCAGTGTACCCAGCGTGGCATGGAGCAGGCAGAAGGATCTCACTAGCACACAGTCCCTCCCATTTTGGTGTGCCACTTAGCAGATTCTGTCGGGACAGAACAATAATGGATGATGCTCAGAGGTCCTTACGGGGCAAGTGAGCTTTCTGGAAACATCTTTTACCCTGATCTCCTGGGAGGCAGCAGACTTCTCCATGGGTTAGGTCAGGTCGGCATATGCGGCCCTCTGATCTGCTCAGAAGGGAGTCGCTTATGACAGTAACCCTTCTCTTTTTCTTGATGGAGGTGGTCGTGATACTGGGGAAGGCTGACTTGCCCTAGAAAACCCCTCCAACCTGGATGGACCTTCATGCACATCATTGTTTGTGTGTCCATTAGTTCCAGAGTCTGTTGTTTCAGGGCACCTGAAAGGAAGGTGAGGTAGGCAAGGAGGGGTTCGCCTGCTGCCCCGAGCAGATCTCAACTTCCATCCCTTCGTCACTGAGATCCACTCCTTCTGCCTGACGGACAGAGGGTAGGGGATCCTCCATTTCCTCTGCTGTGTCTGCCTGACGCATCTGTCCCAGGGCTGGCAGAGTACAGTTCAACCTTCTCCGACTCCCTGGTGCTCCTCAGCCTGCCCACCTCCTCCCCAAGCTCTGCCAGGAGGCTGAGCAGTTCTTCTACCTGGGCGCACCTACCACAGGTGGACTCACAGGATGGGATGTCAGGAAGAATTTCTTCATGGAAAGGGTGGAACCGGCTGCCCAGGGCACTGCTGGAGTCCCCAGGCCTGGAGCTATTAAAGAAATGCGTGGACTTGGCGCTAAGCGCCGTGGTTTTGTGGTGGGCCTGGTAGTGTTAGCTGACGCTTGGCCTTGAGCTGAAGGCCCTTTTCCAAGCGCAAGGGTTCTGTGACTCTTTCATTGGTTGAGTAGGCGCCAAGCAGTCACCGGGCCCAGGGAAAAGACGTCCTTGGTGGCCTCCAAGTTAGCTCAGCGTCATGGCACCGAGTCACTTTGAAGGAGCTGCTGGAATAATGAGACAACAGCCTAGTTCTATTAAAATATATATTGCTCTTTTGAGGACTGCTGCGGGGCTAGCAGCACCACAGCAGTGGAAATCTCCATCCTGACGTTGCGTTATGCCTTGACGTCAGGATCAGGGTGGTTTGAACTGCCAGGGAACGGACCATGGGTTCCGGGTCGCTGTCTGAAGGCCGGAGGGCTGCCAAAGAAAGAAGAGCAGAGATGAAAACCCACTCCTTGCAGAGATCCCCAGGCATCCCCTGCAGACCATGCCAGCCCCACTCGACTCTTCCCCAGGCCAGGAGGAGCAGGAGGGACAAAGGAATCTGTTGAAAGCTGCTGCTCAGCAATGTCCCAAATGCACCCACCAGTACTTCCCCACCTGCGCACCACAGGTCAAGTGGGGCACCTTCACAAGCTAGTTCCCTCACCACCTGCCTCCATCCCTTGGGAGGATTCACACACTCCAGGAATCTCTTGGACTCTTTCCTCTCGCTATTGTGCTTCCCCATGAGAGCAAGGGCTAGCAATCATGACCCTGCTCCTAGCTGCTTGTAGGCTGTTTCATCTCCCTCTTCGTCCTGGTTGCGTGCTCTACAACAGGCTCCCACCTTCTGTCAGCCTTACTGCCCTTTCCCCTGACTCTTCCTCAGGGACACTCAACCCTTTCAGCGGCACTGCCCAGCTCCAGGCTGGGAGGCCATTCCCTGACACCACAGGCCACCCCGTCTCCTCTCCCTCGTTCCTATGCCTGCATTGCTCCTCCGCCCTCCTCAGCATTTCCCTGGAGCAGGGCAAGGCACGGGGGCCTCTGCCGCTGTCCCCCCAGCCCTAGCACACCCCCCACTGCCCTCACTCACCGCTGAGGATTTCATTCAGCTTCTCCTCGCTCTGGTCCTTGCAGTAGCGTGCAGCAAGACCTAGACACAGAGATCCCATCAGAGCCCCGCTCCCCAGCACGCTCCCAGCAGCGCAGCCCCTGGCCTGGCCAGCCAGGCTGTGCCCCCTCCTGCACCCTGGAGCAAGGGCCCAGTCGGGGGGCTCTGGGGGCAACAGGGCTGGGCCTCACTGCCAGGGCAGTGCCTGGGGCTGCCAAAGGCTGCCCCAAGAGGGACCCAGGGGCTGGGCTCACCAATGAATCTGACGGCCTCAAGTCGCAAAAGGGTCTGCGTGTCCTGCAGGTAGGGCTGGCTCTGCTGCAGGTATTCTTCTACTCTGCCTCTGTCCTGCTGCAGCTGGAGAGAGAGAGAACGCAAGGTCACGGGGCTTGCACAGCCTCTCCAGGGTCTCCTCCAGCATCCTGGGGGCAGGGAGGGCAGAGGGGCCTGCAGAAGAGCCCCCTGGGGCTCTGTGCTGGAAGGAAGGGAGCGAGGATGCGGCTGCAGGCAGCGGGCTCTGGCCGGGCATGTTTGCCCAGCTGGGGCAAACCAAGCTAGGTCCTTACCAAGCACTCCCCGATCCTCCACGTCTGTTCTGTCTGGGCCAAGCGCTTGAGCTCTTTGCGTCGCAGAAACTCTGCAGCCACGGCGAGAGCTTCCCCAGAGGCCTGCGGAGCAGCAGAGGTTGGCAGGTAGCACCACAGCCTTGGGAAGGAGACCCTCTGTCCCCTCCTCTTCGCAGGGCTGCGAGCCTTTCCCAGCGCTTTATGGGAGGCTGTGGTGGGGGACAGCGTGCACTGGGTTCAGTGGCCAAGGCAAGGCCACGGGACGGCCACCATCGGAGGCAGCTCACGCTGCCGGCCAGAGATCCCCCAGAGCAACCCTGTGGTGTCCACACAGCCTTGCCCACGTAACTGCTCAGCTCTGAGATCTGTACCTTTGCTACGCTCTCACTCTGGTCTCTCATGTGAAAGTAGAGTGGGAGAAGGCTGCTGTGCACGCTCCTCTTCATTTCCTTCTTCCTTTGCCGCAGCACAGCCTCCGTCACGGCTTGGAAGAGGCAGATGGAGTGCTCCCGCACCTGGCTGGACTCCTGGCAGGGAGGAGGACAGGAGGAATTTCAGCATTAGCGTGGCTCATGTGAAGGGAGCTCACAGAACTGTGAGATGCTTCAGCGCTGGATCCTTCCCAGAGGAGCTGCTCAGGGCAGCTGCAAGGCCTGGTGCCCGTGAAGGGCAACGCAATCGGTTGCCATCGCAGGCTGCCCGCCAGCCACCACACTTTCGCCACCAGCAGCACCAGCCATGCCCAAGCAGAGCTCCCCAGCGCCTGGGCTGACGAGGAGACTGGGAAGGCCCTGCCTGAGTGCTGCCCACAGGGCCGGGCTGAAGGGCAGCCCTCGTTACAGGGGGCCCAGCTGTGGGCTCGGGCTCCCGCAGCACACTTACGTGGTCAAAGAGTGGCAGGAGCTTCTCAGCCAGCTGCAGAGCCGGGCCACTGGCCTTCCTCCTCTCCACATGAGCCATCATGTTTCTCAGCACAAGCAGGGCCTTGAGCATGACGTCTGTGTTGGTGTCCTGCAGGGCCTCCACGATGGCTGGTAACACAACCTGAAGTTTTCTTGCCTGTGGGAAAGACACCATTTCCCTTCCGTGAAGCACTGAGAGACCACCCTGGGCAAAGGGCTCTGGTTCCTGAGCACCAGCCTCCTGCCTTGCTTCCTGGCAGCGGGGAGGGACAGGAGGGCAGAAGAGCAAAGGCCCAGGCTGCCAACATGGCTTTGCTTGACGATGGCCCACTCACCTTCTCAGGGCTCTGTGACACGGTGCAGAGCCCTTTCAGAACCATCAAGCGCATCTCTGGGCTCGGGTGCTTCAGGTAGCTCTGGAGGTGCACTGGGTTACCAAACTCCTCCTCAGAAATGTGATTCTGGGCCAGCATCTGCAAGAAAGAGCAGTGAGAGCCTGGCAGGGCCTGCAGGGCTCCCTGCAGCCTCTTCTTCTCCCACCTTTGGGCAGGGATGGCGCAGCGCCAGCTGGCACCAAAGAGGCACCAGGCACGGGGAGCTACGGGGTCTTGCCGGCCCCAGGGACCATGTGTCCGTACGTCCTGCAGGAGCTGGCAGTTTGGGGGTAGATGGGCACAGGGCTGTGCCTGTGTGCCTGAAGGGGCACACGTAGCCCTGCTGGGAGCAAGGTTTCATCTGGGAACTCACAGCCAAGCGACAGATGCAGGTGTCTTCTTTTACTGCGGTGCACCAGTTGCACAGCGGCAAGTCTTCCGTCATGATGTTTAAAACTTTCTCCAAGGTCCTCGGCATGGCCAGGATCACCTCCCACATGCCCAGGTCAGTGCTGCAAGCCCAGAATACTCTGTCAGTGAGGCTGCCTCAGCCGCAGGGCCACAAACTGGGCCAGCCCCAGAGGAGCCAGGCTGTCCTGCAGCCCCTGTGACTTGGGGAGCACTGAGGGCCCAGCCTGGGCAAGCAGGAGGGGGCTGAGCTGGTGTTCCCTGGGGGCAGGGGGACTCCGGGCTGCCTTGGACAGCTGGGCTGCTGCAGCCCTGGCTGGCCCAGTAGGGCTGGAACACATTGGTGGGAAGGAGGGCTGTGCTCCCTGGGGATGTCCTGCTCTTTGCCATGGCTCTGGCAAGCAGAGAGTCTCCAGGTGCATCTCCCGACATGGAACAAGCCCTCAAGGATGTCAAGGCCAGGACCTGTCACATGGCGGAGAGAACTGCAGCAGGTTCTTGACTTCTTCCCTGGACATCTTGTTGGTCAGCTGGAGAAGCAGGGAGTCCAGGCACTGCCGCGCCGATGCCATGCGGATGCTGCCCAGGTTTTTCCTGATGCACTCCATGATCTTTGGCACCTTGGGGGACAAAGTGGGAATGGTGTTGCCAGCAGACTGCAGCCATTTCCACAGCTGCCACTCAAACTTTGGCCCCTTCCATTGCTCTCTGCTGGCTTCACGTGGCTTCTGGAGCCCAAGAGACCCCGATGTGCGAGGGAGGCAGGGAGGGAGGCAGGGAAGGAGAGAGGAACAACGCCTGGAAGAGCTCAAGGGCAGGGCCATGGCCACAGGCCACTTACATCTGTCAGCCAGTAGTCAGGGTCCTCCAAGGCTGCGTCCAGCACACCGAAGGCCCCCTCCTTGTCATGGATGCTGGAGTCTGGTAAAGCTTCAAGGGCTGTGAGGATGACGTCCAGCCTCTCAGCAGGGAAGAGGTGTCCTCCAAACCCCTGTGGGAAGAAGGAGGAGCGAAGACATGCCTCACTGAGTGTCCCAAGGGTGCTGCTTAGCTGAGCAGCAAGGGCAGCTCCGGAGAGAGGGCCCTCGGGGGAAGGGGTGAGGATGGGGCATATGGGGCCAGAGTGCTGGCCCTGCAGGTAACCAGGGCTTGCTGGTGGCCAGGAGGGCTGGAGCTGCTGCCGGGACACAGGGGAGCAGCCTTCGCATAGCCCCAGCCTGGGGACAAGAGGAACCCTCTCACCAGGGCGAGTGAGGCCGTGCCAGCCCCACCGGTTCTGGACCCCTCTGCTCACACGAGATGCCTGCTGATGCTGCGGACAAGATCCCCGGCAAGGCCAGAGCTCATTACCTTGGCAGTTTCACAGGGAATGGACAGTACAGAAAATGGAAATCTTGTATCCTTCAATATCTTGCGGCACTGCACATAATTTTCCATGTCCTTTGTCAGTGAGCTTTCTAAACAGTGGGAAACAGCGAAGAGTCAGTAGGGAAGAGCATCTCTGCCAACAAGCTTGCCAAATGGTGAAAAGCACCTTCACTAGGAATGGTTGAGGAGGGAGGCTCAGACCCATGGCGAGGAGAGTGATGGGCAGGGATGTAAAGCACAAGGTGAGGAGTGCTGGGAGCAAGAGGGACCTCAGGGATGATGCAGAAGGAGGAGAAGCAATGGCGTTGGGTGCTGCGGGGGTAGCAGCGTGTCACAGACCCCCTTCTGCTCAGGGTCAGGATGTGCAGGAAGCCCCCTGACACCTGCTTGCAAGACGGCAGGGAGCAAACAGTCAGGGAGAATTCTGGAGGGCGTCACCATCCCTGGTGATGCACGGCTGGCTCTGCTGTTCACTCCTCGGGGAAGATGCGGTTTGGGAAGTGCTCATCGATTGATGGCTTAGACTGGGGGAGACCACAAAACAGCGTGGTAGGTGATCTGGGGAGGGTTGGGAAGGACAGCAGCAGAGAACTGCTCCTGGACGTCAGGTGAGCGTCTAGCTTCTGCGGAAAACGATAGCCAGAATGCTGCGGGAAGCTGCTGTGAGGAGCAGAGGAGGTCAGGGAACCTGGCAGAATTCCGTGGGCAGCCTCCCCCAAGCACAAAAACAATCCTTCACAATACTCGGGGAGAACAAGCAGACAAAGCAGCAGATGTCTGCGTGCAGACGGATGCTGCCCACCACACCTTCTCTTACCTCTTCCTTCTGTGAGGAATGCATAGAAGTGATAAAGAGCATCCAAAGCTCTGATTCTGGTGGTATCTTTGCCACCGCTGAAAATGAAGAGGTGGCCCAGCAGCTGTCCCAGGATGGGGATGTGGACCTCTTTGTGGGTGCCAGGGCTGCCCTTGCATTTTCTAGCAGTGAACAAGGTCTGGGCGAGGGAGAGAGGAGAGAAGAAGGGTTAAGTGGAGGCAGAGAGCAGGACCTGGGGAAGGAAGAGCAAGGGCAAAGGAGGGACAAAGACCCTTTCTTCAGGGCAGAGCTCTGCTGAGGCCTCCACCTGTGCCCAGTCTTGCTGCACAGGCACCCCCAAGCTGCAGGATGCTCTGGAAGGTAGGGAAGGGGAGACAGGCTGGCTGAAAGGTTCCTGGCATCTTACCTTCCCCAAATATGTGACCAGGAAATCACTCATCCTCTCAATCTTCTGCAGGGCAATCTTGCGCACAGCTGTGTTATGGGAGGTGGCATAGTGCAGCAGCGCCTGTGAGGAGAGAAGCTGCTGGTCTGCCCTTGGAGCTGATGCCTTCTCCAGCAGAAGCAGCACTGCTGAACCCCTGGCTGTGCTCACGCCGTCCATCAAAGCTTCCCCCAAGGTGGAGCAAAGCCCTCAGCAGGGCTCCTGCCCCTGGGTTCCCGCCCCTGGGTTCCCTTGCAGGCTTGCCACAGATCCACCAGCCAACTTTGTGGTCAGGCAGACAGGCAGATGCCACCTGCCAGTGCAGCCTCAGCTCCTTCCTGCGCCCTCCCCCAGAACGTGGCCCTCTGTCCCCTCTCCGTGAAGGCTGGCTTCTGTGGCTTGAACCAGGGGTCCGCAATGGGGCAGGGATACAGCCACTGGACAGTCAGGAGATCAGGGCATCAGGGCCACGCTCCCGTGCAGGATGGGCATGTCCCTGGGGATCTCTGCCCCATTCACACCTGGCAAGAGAACTCTGGAGGGACTGGGGGAAAGGAGGAGAGCAGCTCCAGCTGCCGCCACTGTGGTGCCCAAGGAGTGGGCTAAAAGTCTCCCACTGCTTTGGCACACGGTGATCTCTTGGGGTCTGCAGGGGCTGGCCCAGAAGTGCCATGGGCAAGGTTTTGCTGTGACATGAGAGGATTCTTCAGAGGGGAAAGGGTCTTTGACCACAGCCAGGGGATGCCAGGCTCCCAGAAGAACTTGGTGGGCTTCCCCAAAGGAGGTGGGCGCCTGCCTGCAGTATGCTCAGTCCTAGCACTAGGGGTGGGCCATCCACTGCAGCATGGACATTCGTTACCCCCCCAGCTGTGGAACCACTCCTGGGAAACCGACTCTTTGCAAATGCCAGACCTGCAAAATATTGTGCAACTCCTCGCCGACACTGGAGATTGGACAGTTGCGTACAAAGGCCTGCAGCATGATTTCCATGGCGTTCATGGTCTGCAAGGAGGACAGAGGATCAGAGAAGCATTTCTGAGCTCCTTCTCACCCCCAGGAGCCGACTGAACCTCCAGCAGCAAGGGAGGACACATGCACCGCCTCACAGAGCCCGGGGGTGACTTTGGGGCTAAACAACTTCTGTGTGGAGACCTCCTGAGAGCACTGGATCAGGCCAGAGAAGGGGAAGGGGAAGAAGAGATTAGGCTGGGAAAGCAAATCTGGGCCCCGGCCCTGCATTGGTTGTCCGGTTGTCTCAGCATGTGGGAGCATGGCAGCAGCCCAGCGGGACTGGGGGTGTCGCTACCTCACCCAGCACATACCTTGGTGTAGAGATCTTTTTCTGCCGCTGACATGTCCAAATAGGGAGGCAGAAAGAAGACGCTCTTGAAGCAGGCATGCAGGAGACTCTCCTTTTTGCCATCCAGTGCTGACTCCACTGTGGCGCTAAGAAGGGAGATAGGAGCTTGTTGGATGCTGGTGCTGGAGTGGTGCCTCAAGGCTTAGGGAAGGAGGACAGGCATCCATGGGAGGACAGGCATGTCCCTGGGAGGACATGTCTTCCCATGGACAGGCATCCCTGGGAGGGATGGGAAACCTTCCCGCCAGCTTCAGGGCCACCAGGACCTTGCCCAGGGATGTGCTGGCCAAAGTAGGGGCTTAGCAGGTACCTGAGCGTGGCAATAGTTAGCATGGCTTTCATTCGAAACGCTGTGTGCAAACTGTCTGTGGGCTCCTCTTCCAGCAAAACCTGCAAAACACAACCAGGATGGGACGTGGCAGACACTCGCCCCCAGTGCCTGCTGCTGAAGGCCCAGCAGCACACCCAGTCCTGCCTTGGGCAGCTTGGTTTGTCTCCACCTGTGCATGGTTTGTCTCCACCCCCCCTGCCCCAGCCTCACAGGGGGCTGGCGCTCGAGGGGCCTTGCCCCTTCCCCAACCCGCCACGCGTCCCCTCACCTTGATGTTCTCTGCCAGCTCCATTTCGCGGCAGAAGGCGTCCATGTCCTCCAACAAGGAACAGTCTCTGCACGTGGTGCAGATGCTCTCCAGGAACTTCATTTTCTTTTCCTCATCCTGGCAGCCACAGAGAGAAGCACGGGGAGCGTGAGGGGGGAGAACCAGAGCCCACAGCACTGGAGTGCTGCGACGTGCGGTGCTGTCTGAGACACACAGAGGGCAGCAGCTCTGCCCAGCCAGCAGCGCTCCTGCTGCCTGGCAGCAGGGCCAGGGCCCCGTCAGGACACACCAGCACAGCCACGACAGAAGTGGCTGCCCTTACCTTCTCTGTGCTGACAAAAATCTGGATGAAGTTCTTGGCTTCCTCTTTGCCAAAATCCCATAACCAGGCATCTAGCAATGGAGAAGAGCGAGCAGTGCTGCAGTGAGGGGCTGAAGGCAGGAGCGAGGAGAGGAAGGGCCCCCAGCACGAGAGACACACGGCCCTGCTGGAGCAGGTCCAGAGGAGGCCCTGATGCAGATCAGAGGCCTGGAGCACCTCCCCTAGGACAGGCTGAGAGAGCTGGGCTTCTTCAGCCTGGAGAAGAGGAGGCTCCAGGGGGCCCTTAGAGCGGCCTTCCTGTACCTAGAGGTGGGCCTGGCCGACAGGATAGCTGGGGAGGGACTCTTTCTCAGGAGTGCTGTGACAGGACAAGGCCTAACAGGTTTAAGCTAACGGAGGGTAGATTTCAATTAGGTATTCAATTAGCAACAAATTCTATACTCGGAGGGTGCTGAGGCAGCAGGATCTGGGCCCCCTCTAAGCTCCCTCCCAAGCCGGGGCGAGGCCATGCTGGGTTGGGCTCCCAGCACCCCCAGCATCCAGGTGCCCTTCTTCTCCACGGGCTGCAGCACCAGCCCAGGGCCTGCTCCACCGGGGGCTCCTCCACGGGCTGCAGCGTGGAGATCTGCTCCATGTGGGACCCATGGGTGCAGGGGAACAGCCTGCTCCACCAAGGGCCTCTCCACAGGCCACAGGGGATCTTCTGCTGAAGAGAGATCCACAGGGGATCTCCCTGCGGCCTTCCAGTACGTAAAGGGGGCTCATAAAAAAGATGGAGAGCAACCCTTTGCTTGGGCAGGCAGCGATGGGGCGAGAGGGAATGGGTTTAAACTGCAGGAGGGGAGAGATAGGTTAGACACGAGGACATAATTCTTCACTGCCAGGGTGGGGAGGTTGTCCAGAGCCGTGGATGCTCCGTCCCTGGAAGTCTGGAGGTGGTCGTGCCAGCACCATCCAGTAGGTACTTGGTGGGCCAATACCCCCCAGTACTGCCCAGTACTCCCCAGAGTTCACAGTACCCTCCCAGTGCCTGCCGGTACTGTCTGGAAGCCCCCCCAGTATCCTCCCAGTGCACCCCAGTAGCACCCAGAACCCCTCAGAACTCCACCATTGACTGCAGTACTGCCCACAGTCCCCCAGTGTGCTCATAGTATCCCCCCAACACTGCCTAGAACACCACCAGCATTGCCTAGAGCTCCCCCACCATGCTCCCACTGCCCCCCAGTACCCTCCCAGTGCTGCCAAACTCAGCCCCCAAGCTCCCCACCACCCCCTGGAGCTGCCCATTCGCGTCCAAGCCCCCCAAAACCGCTCCATTCCCCCGCCCTGCACCGAAGCTGTGTGCCCACAGAAACACCCCCAAACCCACCCAGAACGCAGAGCAGAGCCCCCCCCCCAACACCCCGTGGCGGGGTGTCCCCATTGCCTGGATCCTCATTAAGGCCCCTCATTACAGCACCTCGTTAAGGCTGTGAGTACTGCAAAACCAGTGCTTTATTTCACAGCTTTGGCCGCCCACGACAGCGCCCAAATAGGGGGATGGGTGTTAGGGTCCTCCAAATCCCCCCAAAATACCCCAAAACTACGGCCTGGTCCCAGTCCCCCACGCCCAGGGATCCCCAGGCCTCCTGAGACCCCCAGATCACCCTGAAATGTCCCCAAATGTTCTCCTGGGACAATAAAGGGTCCTGCCGTGTTTTGGGAGGGGGACCCTGGATCTGCCCCGGACCTCTCAAACCCTCCATAGGGACATGGGAGGCACCCCGCCCCCCCCCCCCCCGGGTTCCTCCCAAGCCCCCCGTGGGGAAACGCGGTCCCCCCACATCCCCTTCCAAAGCCCCTATGGAGGATATAGGGTCCCTCTGTCCTGTTGGGGTTCCCCCCTCCCTATAAAGCCCCTGTGGGTGCCCCTAAACGGTGGGGACAGGCATTGGCAGCACGGGGGCCCTGGTGGCCTCGTGCCCCCCCCTCTCACTTGGCCGTCATCATCTGCACGAACTCTGCCGGGAGAGCAGGGGATGCTCAGAGGGGACAGGGACGCAGCGGGGACACAGCAGGGGTTGTGGACATGGCGGGGGGACAGGAACACAGCAAAGACTGAGGGAATGGGAACGGGAATGGGAAAACGTGGAGTCTATAGGGACGGGGACAGAGCAGGCATGGGGGTGCCCCATGGGGACAACGGGAGGACACGGGGGGGACACGCTGCCGGCCAGAGATCCCCCAGAGCAACCCTGTGGTGTCCACACAGCCTTGCCCACGTAACTGCTCAGCTCTGAGATCTGTACCTTTGCTACGCTCTCACTCTGGTCTCTCATGCGAAAGTAGAGTGGGAGAAGGCTGCTGTGCACTGTCCTCTTCATGACCGGCACCGCGGGGCCGGGGTCACACGGCTGCCCCCAGCCCCCCCCCCAAAAAGGGGGTCCTCCGGGGGGGGGGGGGGGCGCAGAGGGGCTCACCGTCGGTGTCCACCTCCTTGATCATGTCCTGCAGCTCGGCCTCGGTGGGGTTCCAGTCCAGTCTCCTGGACTCTTTCCTCTCGCTATTGTGCTTCCCCATGAGAGCAAGGGCTAGCAATCATGACCCTGCTCCTAGCTGCTTGTAGGCTGTTTCATCTCCCTCTTCGTCCTGGTTGCGTGCTCTACAACAGGCTCCCACCTTCTGTCAGCCTTACTGCCCTTTCCCCTGACTCTTCCTCAGGGACACTCAACCCTTTCAGCGGCACTGCCCAGCTCCAGGCTGGGAGGCCATTCCCTGACACCACAGGCCACCCCGTCTCCTCTCCCTCGTTCCTATGCCTGCATTGCTCCTCCGCCCTCCTCAGCATTTCCCTGGAGCAGGGCAAGGCACGGGGGCCTCTGCCGCTGTCCCCCCAGCCCTAGCACACCCGCCACTGCCCTCACTCACCGCTGAGGATTTCATTCAGCTTCTCCTCGCTCTGGTCCTTGCAGTAGCGCGCAGCAAGACCTAGACACAGAGATCCCATCAGAGCCCCGCTCCCCAGCACGCTCCCAGCAGCGCAGCCCCTGGCCTGGCCAGCCAGGCTGTGCCCCCTCCTGCACCCTGGAGCAAGGGCCCAGTCGGGGGGCTCTGGGGGCAACAGGGCTGTGCCTCACTGCCAGGGCAGTGCCTGGGGCTGCCAAAGGCTGCCCCAAGAGGGACCCAGGGGCTGGGCTCACCAATGAATCTGACGGCCTCAAGTCGCAAAAGGGTCTGCGTGTCCTGCAGGTAGGGCTGGCTCTGCTGCAGGTATTCTTCTACTCTGCCTCTGTCCTGCTGCAGCTGGAGAGAGAGAGAACGCAAGGTCACGGGGCTTGCACAGCCTCTCCAGGGTCTCCTCCAGCATCCTGGGGGCAGGGAGGGCAGAGGGGCCTGCAGAAGAGCCCCCTGGGGCTCTGTGCTGGAAGGAAGGGAGCGAGGATGCGGCTGCAGGCAGCGGGCTCTGGCCGGGCACGTTTGCCCAGCTGGGGCAAACCAAGTTGGGTCCTTACCAAGCACTCCCCGATCCTCCACGTCTGTTCTTTCTGGGCCAAGCGCTTGAGCTCTTTGCGTCGCAGAAACTCTGCAGCCACGGCGAGAGCTTCCCCAGAGGCCTGCGGAGCAGCAGAGGTTGGCAGGTAGCACCACAGCCTTGGGGGACCCTCTGTCCCCTCCTCTTGGCAGAGCTGCGAGCCTTTCCCAGCGCGTTATGGGAGGCTGTGGTGGGGGACAGCGTGCACTGGGTTCAGTGGCCAAGGCAAGGCCACGGGACGGCCACCATCGGAGGCAGCTCACGCTGCCAGCCAGAGATCCCCCAGAGCAACTCTGTAGAGCGTGTGGGTGACCAGCTCATAAACAGACCATGTGCACAGAAGAAGCCTCTGGACAGATGGCCTGATCACAAATACTTCCAGTATCGGCGAGAATATCTACTCAAGCTCTCTGGGACTGGGTTTAGTTATCCAGTGCTCTGCTAGGAATAGGACATCCTGACAACTTCTCAAAGGTTGTCATAGAATCGTAGAATCATAGAAACATAGGGTTGGAAAGGACAACCTTTCAAGATCAAGATCAAGATCACCTAGTCCAACTGTCTTCCTATCACCAATACTACCCACTAAGCTACTGAATCATATCTCGTAAGACCAGCTCCATTCCGGTGAGTGGTCCTTGGAAGGTGCATTCATCACTACGCCACCTTTACCGTAGACTTCATGGACAAATGACAGCATTGCTCTGTGAACCCCCCCACTGCCCAAACCTGCAGGACAGAGCTGAGAGGGAGCTGTAGGAGCTGGGCTGAGCTCCAGTCCTTCCCCTGGAACCACAAGAAATGGATTCCCCAAAGAAGGGACAGCAGCGTAGAACAAGATCTGGGCCACTGCTCATGGACAGTCCCTCTACAAATATCTTCCTCTGTCAAAAATATATAATGGGAACAAGCATGCCGAATGCACATGTGGGGTGCCAGTCTTTTTTAGGGGTGATACAAAGAGCTGGGGAAATATTTATCATCACAGCATGCAGGGAGCAAGTGGTTCTTCCTGGGCAGCCTCCGGCTGGGTCAGCAAGAGCAACACTGGACTGTGATGCTGTTGGTTAGCCCCAGTAGGCAGCTAAGCACCACACAACCACATCCCGTGGCACTGAGGAGAGAAGGAAAGCAACAAAAGTTGTGCGTTGAGATAAAAATTATTAAGCAAAGGAAAAGTGGAAGAAGAAGGACACACAGCACCATAGAAGCTGCTGTGAAGACAAAGAAGTCCTTCCCAGACAGACTCAGTACAGAAGTGTTGCAAGATTTTGTCACATTTACAAATGGGTAACACTTCAATCTTGATTCTGGAATGATTTGCTCTATAAAAGATTTTATTTATTCATTTATTTGCTTAGAACTGTTTGCTTATTCCCCCGGTAAGAAGTTAGTCTGGTAGATGGCACTGGAACAGGTTGCCAGAGAAGCTGTGGATGCCCCATCCCTGGAGGTGTTCAAGGCCAGGCTGGATGGGACTTTGGCCAGCCTGATCTAATGGGAGATGTCCCTGTCTGTGGCAGGGGGGTTGGAGTTAAATTATCTCTAGGGTCCTTTCCAACTCAAGACATTCTATGATTCTACAATTCTGTGGATGAAATGGCATTAAATACCTTGTTGAGAAGCAGCATCCAACAGCTGAGTCTCTGGACCAGAGAACTGACATTCCCATTAGCTGTCTGCAGCTGGGGGTGTCTGCCTCTAACCTTACTTTAGGGTTAGAAACCACGTGCCCCTGCATTTGGAGTCAAAACTTTGTCCCCCATAGACCATTGCCTTTCATCCTTGGTGTTTGTTTTCTATCAGTTTCAGTGACAGAAGGAAATTACAATTAGAAATCCTACAGCCCATGGAACCACCAGGGATAAAAGTTGGCTCCAAACCCGTGGGATTCTCTGGGTCAGGGCTTTGTTTTGTCCTCTGCTGCTCAGTGGAGGGAAGGATCATGACAGCTTACGGGATCCCCCATGTCCTCAGGGCTGCCTATGGCTGCAAATGGGACCCCAGAAGGGACCATCTTGAGGGCAGCACCTTCTTGACCACCTTCTTGGTGGTTGAGATGCCTCTGATGGCCTTCCTCAAGGCCCGTGGTGGAAGGTGCCATAATGCTGGTGCCAGCCAGGGACAGCAAGAAATCTCCTGTGTCGCAGCCAGCATGAAGCAAAGGCAGCTGCTCACGACGAGCGTGTAGCACGAGAACCAAGATGAGCTGACTGTCTCATGCACCATCCCACAGCCTCCTGTGATCTTTCCCACAAAGCAAGAATCAAATGGCCCTGTAGGACTGGGTCTGCCCTTGAAGCTGATGGAGCCCTGAGCAGGGCTCAGGCTCAGAAAAGCCTTTTCAGCCTCTTACCTTCTCCACAGGTGTGGTGCCCCTGATGGGACACAGAGTGTCCTAGCCCTCACTGCCAGCACCACTGCCTGGCAGGAGCTCAACCCATGTGCCAAGGACTAGGAGGGGTCCCTGAGCAGCCCCTGCAGGTGCAAAATTATCTGAGGAACCATTCTGCAACTGCATTATTGAAACCCTTAACTAGGACTCGATGTAGGAAGACATTAAACAAGGGAAGGACTTGGCTGGTTTGATTCTGATGAACAGAAAGGAGAAGTTTTTCCTTCTGCAAGCTGTTAGGTTCTTGCTGTGTGGGTGAAATGTTGGTCCTTCACCACCTCTAGCTTGAATCATTTTTGCAGGTGCGTCTTCCTTATGCAATCCTTTCTTTTTTTTTCTGACCTAACATGGACTCAAGTTGCTGTTGCTGGTGCCTGATTTTCACAGTGCCATTTGTAAAGCACTCCACCAAAGGCCACCAGAAGTTCCCAGGTACCTCCCGGGGTTGTGGCACCCTGCCTGCCATTCTCCACTCCACCTCCTATTTGCTGCGTCTGGTCAGGGCAGTATTGCTGCAGCGTGTTCTGATTCTAGACCCACAAAAAAATTGAAGGTCTAATGGCTTAAAAGAAAAACACCGAAGCGACAGGATTACATATAAGAATATCCTCTGTGTGGGGGGAATGCTGGCACAAAAAGGGATCTCTATGACAAGCAGCTGCAGTTTTGCCAGGTTAAATCCAGACAATGCAAGACTTCACAACCTCACTGGGCAACCTGTTCCCCTGTTCCATCACCCACACAGTACAGAAGGATTTTCTGACATTCAGGCAGAACCACTTGTATTTTAGTTCGTGCCACTGTCTCTTGTCCTATTACTGGACATCACTGAGAAGAGCATGGTTCCATTTTCCTTGCACCCTCCCTTCAGGTATATATGTTGATAAGATCCACCCCGGGCCTTCTTTCTTCTAAGCTAGAGTCCTATATCTCTTAGCATTTCATCATCTTCGGGGCCCCTTCATGAACTCTCTCCAGTAGTTCTGTGTCTCTTGTACTGGGGAGCCCAGGATATCATTGGCCTTCTTTGTGGCAAAAGCACACGCCTGGCTCTTGTTCAGCTTGCTGTCCTCCAGGACCCCCAGATCCCTTTCTGTCAGTCAGGAAGACAGTGACAAAGGCCTTCCTGAAGTCCAGGTAGGCAGCAGCCGCTGCTCTTCCCCTCGTCAATCAGGCTGGTCATTCAAAACCGAGATGCAGACAAGACTTCGAAGAGGGTGTTGAGTAACTAAAATGGGTAGGAAGGGAATATACAAAACCCTGGAACAGAGGAAACACCTCACACTGAAGCACCAAAACCTTCTGCTTAATGGCAAGAGCAGTGATGTTCACAGTGAAGACACAGGACTGGAAATCTGAGTATTTCCTTTGGGGGAAATGTTGACCCCAGAAAGGCTCTTTGCTCTGTGGAGACACAATTCTGTGAGGTTAAAACCAGAAAAGTTGCAATGTGACATGCAAAGCTTTGGAGGAAGCATACCCGTTACATGGTGACAAACCCTAGAAATAAAAAGTCCTCAAGATCTCTGCTTGGGAGATCACTGGTAGCTCATGGCTGGGCTGGTGAGCTGCCCACAGCCATATGTTGGGAAGAGGGAGCTCAGCATGGTCCCGTGCTGAGGCACATCTTGGGCAATCTCATTGATGGAGAGAGGGAAACACTTGGCTGTACATGACAGCAACTACAGAAGATGGAGCATGGTTTTATAACACAGCCAGGAAGTCTTTACCTCCTGAAAAAGCTTCCTTTCCTAGGTTTTCTAACTCCACTTTTTCAGCTGGCTCCATTGATTCAGAGAAGAGACCGTCATTTTGGAGGAAAATCACGCTCTTACAGAGATCTTGTTCATTTATTTTTCTAGGAGAGCTCTTCCTGTGGAGCCGCTCTGTAGGTCCTCTTCAACGGACATCTTTGTTCTCACTGAGGTTGGTGGACACATTTTGCAAGTGTCTAAGGGCTTACGTTTGTGGTCAGCTTCACACAGGCCAGTAAATGCATCAGCCGAGATTTGGTTCATGACTGTGGGAGTAAAGTTAGCCCATAGCAAAGGCAAGCTGATGCAATTGGAAGTAGTAGCTCACTTGCTTTGCAGGCTTTGCTGATGGGCACCGCAACACCACAGAGCTGGGAAGCTGCCAGAGCTCAGCAGTACCTTGTCGTGGTTCCGCTCGAGTGGGCAGCCGAGCTCCACCACAGCCGCTCTCTCACTCCCCCTCCTCAAAGAGGAATGGGGAGAAAATATGTGAAAAGGGCTCAAGGATTGAGATAAGGACGAGAAAATCACGCAATAATTATTGTAACGGGCAAAACAGACTCGGCATAAGGAGATAGTAAGATTTATTGCCTACAACTAACAAGCGAGAGAAGTGAGAAAACAAGGGAAAACAAAACCAAAAGCACCTTCCCCCCCATCCACCCTCTTCCACCTCCTCCCCCCGAGCGGCGCAGGGGAACGGGGAATGGGGGTTATGGTCAGTCTACAGCACTTCTTCTCTGCCGCTCCTTCTCAGTCACTCTCGTCCCCTGTGCTGTGGGGTCCCACCCACGGGATGCAGTCCTTGATGAACTGATCCGGCGTGGGCTTCCCACAGGCAGCAGCTCTTCCAGAACTGCTCCAGATATGGGTCCGTACCACGGGGTCCATCCCTCAGGAGAAAACTGCTCCAACCTGGCTCCCCTACGGGCAGCAGCTCCTGCCAGATCACCTGCTCCTGCGTGGGCTCCTCTCCACGGGCTACAGGTCCGGCCCAGAATCTGCTCCGGCAGGGGTCTTCCACAGGCGGCAGCCTCCGTCGGTGCAGGGCCACCTGCTCCACCGTGGTCTCCTCCACGGGCTGCAGCGTGGAACCCTGCTCCACCGTGGTACTCCATGGGCTGCAGGGGGACATCCTGCTTCACCATGGTCCTCACCACAGGCCGCAGGGGACTTCTGCTCCGGCGCCTGGAGCACCTCTCCCCCTCCTTCTACACTGACCTTGGTGCAAGGCTGTTCTCTCGCTCCACTGAGTCTCCCGGCTGCTGTGTGGCGCAGCGTTTTTTCCCTGTCTTAAATATGCTCTCACAGAGGCGAAAAACAACATCGCTTATTGGCTCGGATCTGGAAAACAATGGGGCCCTTCCCAAACATGGGGCAGCTTCTAGATCTTTCTCACAGAAACCACCCCTATGGCTCCCTGCTACCAAAACCTTGCCACGTAAACCCACTACATTCCACCCCTCGCCTCTGTTAAAAGCATATTTAAGACTACTCACAACATACTCTTACTTTACAATTATCACAACAACCTTCACAAACTTCACTTACATCAAAAAGAAAAAGAATTCACCACACCAAAATGAACATAACATCATCACAGCACCGACAAGGTGGACATTTTACACACACACCACCCCTCGTCCCTTCACCACACTAACATATCACAGTTACTGCTTTCTTAAATTCTTCACAACTTGTACATTCCTAACAATCATCCTGCACATATTTTTGCCCGTTACTTCTACTAACTATCATCCTTATCTCAAATTACTCGAGCCCCACGTTGGGCGCCAAAAAAAGACTGTCGTGGTTCCGCTCGAGTGGGCAGCCGAGCTCCACCACAGCCGCTCTCTCACTCCCCCTCCTCAAAGAGGAATGGGGAGAAAATATGTGAAAAGGGCTCAAGGATTGAGATAAGGACGAGAAAATCACGCAATAATTATTGTAACGGGCAAAACAGACTCGGCATAAGGAGATAGTAAGATTTATTGCCTACAACTAACAAGCGAGAGAAGTGAGAAAACAAGGGAAAACAAAACCAAAAGCACCTTCCCCCCCATCCACCCTCTTCCACCTCCTCCCCCCGAGCGGCGCAGGGGAACGGGGAATGGGGGTTATGGTCAGTCTACAGCACTTCTTCTCTGCCGCTCCTTCTCAGTCACTCTCGTCCCCTGTGCTGTGGGGTCCCACCCACGGGATGCAGTCCTTGATGAACTGATCCGGCGTGGGCTTCCCACAGGCAGCAGCTCTTCCAGAACTGCTCCAGATATGGGTCCGTACCACGGGGTCCATCCCTCAGGAGAAAACTGCTCCAACCTGGCTCCCCTACGGGCAGCAGCTCCTGCCAGATCACCTGCTCCTGCGTGGGCTCCTCTCCACGGGCTACAGGTCCGGCCCAGAATCTGCTCCGGCAGGGGTCTTCCACAGGCGGCAGCCTCCGTCGGTGCAGGGCCACCTGCTCCACCGTGGTCTCCTCCACGGGCTGCAGCGTGGAACCCTGCTCCACCGTGGTACTCCATGGGCTGCAGGGGGACATCCTGCTTCACCATGGTCCTCACCACAGGCCGCAGGGGACTTCTGCTCCGGCGCCTGGAGCACCTCTCCCCCTCCTTCTACACTGACCTTGGTGCAAGGCTGTTCTCTCGCTCCACTGAGTCTCCCGGCTGCTGTGTGGCGCAGCGTTTTTTCCCTGTCTTAAATATGCTCTCACAGAGGCGAAAAACAACATCGCTTATTGGCTCGGATCTGGAAAACAATGGGGCCCTTCCCAAACATGGGGCAGCTTCTAGATCTTTCTCACAGAAACCACCCCTATGGCTCCCTGCTACCAAAACCTTGCCACGTAAACCCACTACATTTTACCTTGATACACAATACAAACATGGCCCTGAGTTTGCAACCCCCTTACAAAACAGGCATTTCCCCTTGAAATTCATTCTACACCTATGCTTCTTCTTTACTAAATGGCTCGCATTGCAAGGTTGCACCTAGGACACTTAATTATCAAACAGTCACTGGAGTGGAAATTAAGGTTTCCAAATTTAATAATAATAATAATAATAATAATAAAGATTTCATTGAATTTCGTATTTCCAATCTCAATGTGACTGGAATTGGTTGATTTTCTCTGTGTAGTGGGTTTACGTGGCAAGGTTTTGGTAGCAGGGGGCCATAGGGGTGGTTTCTGTGAGAAAGATCTAGAAGCTGCCCCATGTTTGGGAAGGGCCCCATTGTTTTCCAGAGCTGAGCCAATAAGCGATGTTGTTTTGCGCCTCTGTGAGAGCATATTTAAGACAGGGAAAAAAAACGCTGCGCCACACAGCAGCCGGGAGAGTGAAGGGAGTGAGGAACAGCCTTGCAGGTGCCAAGGTCAGTGTAGAAGGAGGGGGAGAGGTGCTCCAGGCGCCGGAGCAGAAGTCCCCTGCGGCCTGTGGTGAGGAGCCTGGTGAAGCAGGTTGTCTCCCTGCAGCCTCATGGAGCACCACGGTGGAGCAGGGTTCCACGCTGCAGCGCGTGGAGGAGACCACGGTGGAGCAGGTAGACCTGCACCGATGGAGGCTGCGGCCCGTGGAAGACCCCTGCCGGAGCAGATTCCGGGCCACACCTGTAGCCCGTGGAGAGGAGACCACGCAGGAGCAAGTGACGTGGCAGGAGCTGCTGCCCGTGGGGGACCCAGATTGGAGCAGTTTGCTCCTGAGGGATGGACCCCGTGCTACGGACCCATATCTGGAGCAGTTCTGGAAGAACTGCTGCCTGTGGGAAGCCCACGCCGGATCAGTTCAGCAAGGACTGCATCCCATGGGAGGGATCCCACAGCAAAAGGGACGAGAGTGACCGAGAAGGAGCGGCGGAGAAGAAGCGCTGTAGACTGACCATAACCTCTGTTCCTTCGTTCCCCTGCACTGCTCGGGGGGAGGAGGTGGAAGAGGGTAGATGGGGGAGAAGGTATTTTTGGCGAGCGGTCGTGGTGAAGCTCAGCTGCCCACCCAAGTAAAACCACCACACTCTCTCAGAGAGGGGTAAGGATTTTTGCTCAGGAGTTGGCAGGGCTGATAGATAGGGCTTTAAACTAGAGTCGAAGGAGGAAGGGGATAGAACCAGACACGCCGCTGATGAGCTGAGGGATGGTGCGCTAGAATCAGAGGGACGGTGTGCTAGTGAGGTCCTGCGGTCAGCTCCACAAGGCGCTGCCTGTAGGGAGGCACATTTGAAGTGCTTCTACACAAATGCATGCAGTATGAGGAATCAAATGGATGAGCTAGAAGTCTTGGCCCTGTCCCACAGCTACGACATCATCGGCATAAGCGAAACCTGGTGCGATGAGTCCTGTGGCTGGTGTGTGGTGGAATTTTCTCCCAACAGAGGCAAACAGCACCTCTGTAGCCCTGCCATGTCACACAACCTCGCTTCCAGCGGCCACACACTTTCTTTTTCCACTTAAGCTCTAGAAGAAGATCCCTGCTCAGCCAAGCTGGCCTCCTGCCCCGCCTGCTTGACTTCCGACATTTTGGAATCGCCTGCTCCTGTGCTCTTAGGAGGTCGTGCTTAAAAAGATGGACCCCGATACCTTCCAAAACAGCTTCTCAGGGGATCTTCCTAAGTAGCTCCCTGAGCAGCCTGAACTCTGCCCTCCCCGTGTCCAAAGCTCACAGAATTGGAGGGGTTGGAAGGGACCTCAAGAGATCATCGGGTCCAACCCCCCTGCCAAAAGCAGGTGTACTGGCAGTTTTCCTCCTATCGCCAAAGATTTTTAAACTCAACTGCTTCATGATTGCTATGGCCAAGATGGCCGCCCATCACCACTTCACCCACCGCACCCTCTGTGTTCACAAGTGTGAGATATGTTCATCTGATTCGTGTCAATATGGAACAATGCTAGGGCCGCATGGTATGATGAATGTCACCTTCTGTCTTACATACCCTTGTATAACCACAAGTCTAAGAAAAACAGAATGGTTAATGTATATAGTTCTTGTACCTTGCAAAGGAATGTTTTGACAATTCATGTCAATAGAGAGCAGTTCTGTCTGTCTCTGGGTCCTGCACTGGCAATTTAATTCTTCCACAGATGTGGTTTCTTCCCTTTCCTCCCCGTGTCCCAGTCTCCCCCTCATTATAGTCAATTTATCAAAGCTTCAGAAATATTCCTCAAATCCATGAGCCTATTTGCTTTTGTTACTGATTCCGAACTCTTATTCCTACCAGTTGCAGCCTTCTTGCCTTCTTTGTGGTTGATTTAGCACTGCTATAGATGTGACTGGAGTGTCCCTGGGAATGGCCTGTGAGGAATGTTTTAACAACTCGTGAAGTGTCAATAGAGAGCTATCTGTGTTTGTATGTTCTTTCTTTGAAGTCTCTGATGTCTGGGGGTTTCAGAACAACTGCTAACAACTAGTAACTGTTGTGACTTCTGAATGGGACACTCTGCAAGCCCCTGATACCTGGCCAGGTGGCCAGGAGATTAAGGAGAAGAAAGAAGCTGAAGGACGACTAGAAGGCAAAACTTGCAGGGAACGCTGTGTAAGCTTTTGACATGCTGCCAAGGAGTACAAAGGGGAAGGACAAGAAAAAAACTGAGAGGAAAACTACGAGCCTTCAGCATGAAAGACCCCCAGAGACCCGCAGGGGGACCACCAGAGACTGATGCGCATGCTCCAGTAGGAGGGTTTGGATCCCGGAAGCTAATTATAATAACCCGTTTTTTTTTAGAAGTAGTAATGTATATGTATCAGCCTAGGAGCATAAAAATCAGCTGCTTGATGTAACTGGTGTGTGTCCTGGTGGAGCAGAGACTCCCGGCGCACCCAGCGCTGTTTGCTTACCTCTATTCCTTTAAAAAAAAATTGTAAACTTTGATTATAATCCTATTTTGAAGACTGAGCCATTTATAACACAAGCAACAGGTCTAGGATGGCACCTTTCCTTGTCGCCCTCAGTAGCTGTACCAAGGAGTTGTCATCAAGGTGTGTGAGGAATCTCCTGGACCTGCTTGTATCAGCTGTGCGGTCTTCCCAGGTAATGTCTGGCAAGTTGAAGTCCCCCATCAGGACAAGGGCAGTTGAGCTAAGAGAGGTCTCTCTTAGTTCCTTAGCGAATAATTCATTGGTATCGCAAACACCCACTGCAACATCCAAGTGATTGGTTTCTCCCTTAATCCTTACCCAGAGGCTCTCAGCCGCGTCCTTGTGCCAGCCCCTTGCCTCGCCTGCCCTGCCTATCCTTCCTGAAGAGCCCATAACCGTCCATCACAGCACACCAAGTCTCGCTTGTTCTGGGACGGAGCTGAAGCTTCCAGCTCCTCCTGCTTGTCCCTCCTGCTGGGTGCATCGGTGCAGAAACATTCCAAATGTGCTCCAGTGTACCCAGCGTGGCATGGAGCAGGCAGAAGGATCTCACTAGCACACAGTCCCTCCCATTTTGGTGTGCCACTTAGCAGATTCTGTCGGGACAGAACAATAATGAATGATGCTCAGAGGTCCTTACGGGGCAAGTGAGCTTTCTAGAAACATCTTTTACCCTGATCTCCTGGGAGGCAGCAGACTTCTCCATGGGTTAGGTCAGGTCGGCATATGCGGCCCTCTGATCTGCTCAGAAGGGAGTCGCTTATGACAGTAACCCTTCTCTTTTTCTTGATGGAGGTGGTCATGATACATGGGGAAGGCTGACTTGCCCTAGAAAACCCCTCCAACCTGGATGGACCTTCATGCACATCATTGTTTGTGTGTCCATTAGTTCCAGAGTCTGTTGTTTCAGGGCACCTGAAAGGAAGGTGAGGTAGGCAAGGAGGGGTTCGCCTGCTGCCCTGAGCAGATCTCAACTTCCATCCCTTCGTCACTGAGATCCACTCCTTCTGCCTGACGGACAGAGGGTAGGGGATCCTCCATTTCCTCTGCTGTGTCTGCCTGACGCATCTGTCCCAGGGCTGGCAGAGTACAGTTCAACCTTCTCCGACTCCCTGGTGCTCCTCAGCCTGCCCACCTCCTCCCCAAGCTCTGCCAGGAGGCTGAGCAGTTCTTCTACCTGGGCGCACCTACCACAGGTGGACTCACAGGATGGGATGTCAGGAAGAATTTCTTCATGGAAAGGGTGGAACCGGCTGCCCAGGGCACTGCTGGAGTCCCCAGGCCTGGAGCTATTAAAGAAATGCGTGGACTTGGCGCTAAGCGCCGTGGTTTTGTGGTGGGCCTGGTAGTGTTAGCTGACGCTTGGACTTGAGCTGAAGGCCCTTTTCCAAGCGCAAGGGTTCTGTGACTCTTTCATTGGTTGAGTAGGCGCCAAGCAGTCACCGGGCCCAGGGAAAAGACGTCCTTGGTGGCCTCCAAGTTAGCTCAGCGTCATGGCACCGAGTCACTTTGAAGGAGCTGCTGGAATAATGAGACAACAGCCTAGTTCTATTAAAATATATATTGCTCTTTTGAGGACTGCTGCGGGGCTAGCAGCACCACAGCAGTGGAAATCTCCGTCCTGACGTTGCGTTATGCCTTGACGTCAGGATCAGGGTGGTTTGAACTGCCAGGGAACGGACCATGGGTTCCGGGTCGCTGTCTGAAGGCCGGAGGGCTGCCAAAGAAAGAAGAGCAGAGATGAAAACCCACTCCTTGCAGAGATCCCCAGGTATCCCCTGCAGACCATGCCAGCCCCACTCGACTCTTCCCCAGGCCAGGAGGAGCAGGAGGGACAAAGGAATCTGTTGAAAGCTGCTGCTCAGCAATGTCCCAAATGCACCCACCAGTCCTTCCCCACCTGCGCACCACAGGTCAAGTGGGGCACCTTCACAAGCTGGTTCCCTCACCACCTGCCTCCATCCCCTGGGAGGATTCACACACTCCAGGAATCTCGTGGACTCTTTCCTCTCGCTATTGTGCTTCCCCATGAGAGCAAGGGCTAGCAATCATGACCCTGCTCCTAGCTGCTTGTAGGCTGTTTCATCTCCCTCTTCGTCCTGGTTGCGTGCTCTACAACAGGCTCCCACCTTCTGTCAGCCTTACTGCCCTTTCCCCTGACTCTTCCTCAGGGACACTCAACCCTTTCAGTGGCACTGCCCAGCTCCAGGCTGGGAGGCCATTCCCTGACACCACAGGCCACCCCGTCTCCTCTCCCTCGTTCCTATGCCTGCATTGCTCCTCCGCCCTCCTCAGCATTTCCCTGGAGCAGGGCAAGGCACGGGGGCCTCTGCCGCTGTCCCCCCAGCCCTAGCACACCCCCCACTGCCCTCATTCACCGCTGAGGATTTCATTCAGCTTCTCCTCGCTCTGGTCCTTGCAGTAGCGCGCAGCAAGACCTAGACACAGAGATCCCATCTGAGCCCCCTCCCCAGCACGCTCCCAGCAGCGCAGCCCCTGGCCTGGCCAGCCAGGCTGTGCCCCCTCCTGCACCCTGGAGCAAGGGCCCAGTCGGGGGGCTCTGGGGGCAACAGGGCTGTGCCTCACTGCCAGGGCAGTGCCTGGGGCTGCCAAAGGCTGCCCCAAGAGGGACCCAGGGGCTGGGCTCACCAATGAATCTGACGGCCTCAAGTCGCAAAAGGGTCTGCTTGTCCTGCAGGTAGGGCTGGCTCTGCTGCAGGTATTCTTCTACTCTGCCTCTGTCCTGCTGCAGCTGGAGAGAGAGAGAACGCAAGGTCACGGGGCTTGCACAGCCTCTCCAGGGTCTCCTCCAGCATCCTGGGGGCAGGGAGGGCAGAGGGGCCTGCAGAAGAGCCCCCTGGGGCTCTGTGCTGGAAGGAAGGGAGCGAGGATGCGGCTGCAGGCAGCGGGCTCTGGCCGGGCACGTTTGCCCAGCTGGGGCAAACCAAGTTGGGTCCTTACCAAGCACTCCCCGATCCTCCACGTCTGTTCTGTCTGGGCCACGCGCTTGAGCTCTTTGCGTCGCAGAAACTCTGCAGCCACGGCGAGAGCTTCCCCAGAGGCCTGCGGAGCAGCAGAGGTTGGCAGGTAGCACCACAGCCTTGGGGGACCCTCTGTCCCCTCCTCTTGGCAGGGCTGCGAGCCTTTCCCAGTGCTTTATGGGAGGCTGTGGTGGGGGACAGCGTGCACTGGGTTCAGTGGCCAAGGCAAGGCCACGGGACGGCCACCATCGGAGGCAGCTCACGCTGCCGGCCAGAGATCCCCCAGAGCAACCCTGTGGTGTCCGCACAGCCTTGCCCACGTAACTGCTCAGCTCTGAGATCTGTACCTTTGCTACCCTCTCACTCTGGTCTCTCAAGCGAAAGTAGAGTGGGAGAAGGCTGCTGTGCACGCTCCTCTTCATTTCCTTCTTCCTTTGCCGCAGCACAGCCTCCGTCACGGCTTGGAAGAGGCAGATGGAGTGCTCCCGCACCTGGCTGGACTCCTGGCAGGGAGGAGAACAGGAGGAATTTCAGCATTAGCGTGGCTCATGTGAAGGGAGCTCACAGAACTGTGAGATGCTTCAGCGCTGGATCCTTCCCAGAGGAGCTGCTCGGGGCAGCTGCAAGGCCTGGTGCCCGTGAAGGGCAACGCAATCGGTTGCCATCGCAGGCTGCCCGCCAGCCACCCCACTTTCGCCACCAGCAGCACCAGCCATGCCCAAGCAGAGCTCCCCAGCGCCTGGGCTGACGAGGAGACTGGGAAGGCCCTGCCTGAGTGCTGCCCACAGGGCCGGGCTGAAGGGCAGCCCTCGTTACAGGGGGCCCAGCTGCGGGCTCGGGCTCCCGCAGCACACTTACGTGGTCAAAGAGTGGCAGGAGCTTCTCAGCCAGCTGCAGAGCCGGGCCACTGGCCTTCCTCCTCTCCACATGAGCCATCATCTTTCTCAGCACAAGCAGGGACTTGAGCATGACGTCTGTGTTGGTGTCCTGCAGGGCCTCCACGATGGCTGGTAACACAACCTGAAGTTTTCTTGCCTGTAGGAAAGACACCATTTCCCTTCCGTGAAGCACTGAGAGACCACCCTGGGCAAAGGGCTCTGGTTCCTGAGCACCAGCCTCCTGCCTTGCTTCCTGGCAGCAGGGAGGGACAGGAGGGCAGAAGAGCAAAGGCCCAGGCTGCCAACATGGCTTTGCTTGACGATGGCCCACTCACCTTCTCAGGGCTCTGTGACACGGTGCAGAGCCCTTTCAGAACCATCAAGCGCATCTCTGGGCTTGGGTGCTTCAGGTAACTCTGGAGGTGCACTGGGTTACCAAACTCCTCCTCAGAAATGTGATTCTGGGCCAGCATCTGCAAGAAAGAGCAGTGAGAGCCTGGCAGGGCCTGCAGGGCTCCCTGCAGCCTCTTCTTCTCCCACCTTTGGGCAGGGATGGGGCAGCGCCAGCTGGCACCAAAGAGGCACCAGGCGCGGGGAGCTACGGGGGCTTGCCGGCCCCAGGGACCATGCGTCCGTACGTCCTGCGGGAGCTGGCAGTTTGGGGGTAGATGGGCACAGGGCTGTGCCTGTGTGCCTGAAGGGGCACACGTAGCCCTGCTGGGAGCAAGGTTTCATCTGGGAACTCACAGCCAAGCGACGGATGCAGGTGTCTTCGGTGACTGCGGTGCACCAGTTGCACAGCGGCAAGTCTTCCTTCATGATGTTTAAAACTTTCTCCAACGTCTGCGGCATGGCCAGGATCACCTCCCACATGCCCTGGTCAGTGCTGCAAGCCCAGAATACTCTGTCAGTGAGGCTGCCTCAGCCGCAGGGCCACAAACTGGGCCAGCCCCAGAGGAGCCAGGCTGTCCTGCAGCCCCTGTGACTTGGGGAGCACTGAGGGCCCAGCCTGGGCAAGCAGGAGGGGGCTGAGCTGGTGTTCCCTGGGGGCAGGGGGACTCTGGGCTGCCTTGGACAGCTGGGCTGCTGCAGCCCTGGCTGGCCCAGTAGGGCTGGAACACATTGGTGGGAAGGAGGGCTGTGCTCCCTGGGGATGTCCTGCTCTTTGCCATGGCTCTGGCAAGCAGAGAGTCTCCAGGTGCATCTCCCGACATGGAACAAGCCCTCAAGGATGTCAAGGCCAGGACCTGTCACATGGCGGAGAGAACTGCAGCAGGTTCTTGACTTCTTCCCTGGACATCTTGTTGGTCAGCTGGAGAAGCAGGGAGTCCAGGCACTGCCGCGCCGATGCCGTGTGGATGCTGCCCAGGTTTTTCCTGATGCACTCCATGATCTTTGGCACCTTGGGGGACAAAGTGGGAATGGTGTTGCCAGCAGACTGCAGCCATTTCCACAGCTGCCACTCAAACTTTGGCCCCTTCCATTGCTCTCTGCTGGCTTCACGTGGCTTCTGGAGCCCAAGAGACCCCGATGTGCGAGGGAGGCAGGGAGGGAGGCAGGGAAGGAGAGAGGAACAACGCCTGGAAGAGCTCAAGGGCAGGGCCATGGCCACAGGCCACTTACATCTGTCAGCCAGTAGTCAGGGTCCTCCAAGGCTGCGTCCAGCACACCGAAGGCCCCCTCCTTGTCATGGATGCTGGAGTCTGGTAAAGCTTCAAGGGCTGTGAGGATGACGTCCACCCTCTCAGCAGGGAAGAGGTGTCCTCCAAACCCCTGTGGGAAGAAGGAGGAGCGAAGACATGCCTCACTGAGTGTCCCAAGGGTGCTGCTTAGCTGAGCAGCAAGGGCAGCTCCGGAGAGAAGGCCCTCGGGGGAAGGGGTGAGGATGGGGCATATGGGGCCAGAGTGCTGGCCCTGCAGGTAACCAGGGCTTGCTGGTGGCCAGGAGGGCTGGAGCTGCTGCCGGGACACAGGGGAGCAGCCTTCGCATAGCCCCAGCCTGGGGACAAGAGGAACCCTCTCACCAGGGCGAGTGAGGCCGTGCCAGCCCCACCGGTTCTGGACCCCTCTGCTCACACGAGATGCCTGCTGATGCTGCGGACAAGATCCCCGGCAAGGCCAGAGCTCATTACCTTGGCAGTTTCACAGGGAGTTGATGTTATAGAAAATGGAAATTCTGTATCCTTCAATATCCTGCAGCGCTGCACATAATTTTCCATGTCCTTTGTCAGTGAGCTTTCTAAACAGTGGGAAACAGCGAAGAGTCAGTAGGGAAGAGCATCTTTGCCAACAAGCTTGCCAAATGGTGAAAAGCACCTTCACTAGGAATGGTTGAGGAGGGAGGCTCAGACCCATGGCGAGGAGAGTGATGGGCAGGGATGTAAAGCACAAGGTGAGGAGTGCTGGGAGCAAGAGGGACCTCAGGGATGATGCAGAAGGAGGAGAAGCAATGGCGTTGGGTGCCGCGGGGGTAGCAGCGTGTCACAGACCCCCTTCTGCTCGGGGTCAGGATGTGCAGGAAGCCCCCTGACACCTGCTTGCAAGACGGCAGGGAGCAAACAGTCAGGGAGAATTCTGGAGGGCGTCACCATCCCTGGCGATGCACGGCTGGCTCTGCTGTTCACTCCTCGGGGAAGATGCGGTTGGGGAAGATGCGGTTTGGGAAGTGCTCATCGATTGATGGCTTAGACTGGGGGAGACCACAAAACAGCGTGGTAGGTGATCTGGGGAGGGTTGGGAAGGACAGCAGCAGAGAACTGCTCCTGGACGTCAGGTGAGCGTCCAGCTTCTGCAGAAAACGATAGCCAGAATGCTGCGGGAAGCTGCTGTGAGGAGCAGAGGAGGTCAGGGAACCTGGCAGAATTCCGTGGGCAGCCTCCCCCAAGCACAAAAACAATCCTTCACAATACTCGGGGAGAACAAGCAGACAAAGCAGCAGATGTCTGCGTGCAGACGGATGCTGCCCACCACACCTTCTCTTACCTCTTCCTTCTGTGAGGAATGCATAGAAGTGATAAAGAGCATCCAAAGCTCTGATTCTGGTGGTATCTTTGCCACCGCTGAAAATGAAGAGGTGGCCCAGCAGCTGTCCCAGGATGGGGATGTGGACCTCTTTGTGGGTGCCAGGGCTGCCCTTGCATTTTCTAGCAGTGAACAAGGTCTGGGCGAGGGAGAGAGGAGAGAAGAAGGGTTAAGTGGAGGCAGAGAGCAGGACCTGGGGAAGGAAGAGCAAGGGCAAAGGAGGGACAAAGACCCTTTCTTCAGGGCAGAGCTCTGCTGAGGCCTCCACCTGTGCCCAGTCTTGCTGCACAGGCACCCCCAAGCTGCAGGATGCTCTGGAAGGTAGGGAAGGGGAGACAGGCTGGCTGAAAGGTTCCTGGCATCTTACCTTCCCCAAATATGTGACCAGGAAATCACTCATCCTCTCAATCTTCTGCAGGGCAATCTTGCGCACAGCTGTGTTATGGGAGGTGGCATAGTGCAGCAGCGCCTGTGAGGAGAGAAGCTGCTGGTCTGCCCTTGGAGCTGATGCCTTCTCCAGCAGAAGCAGCACTGCTGAACCCCTGGCTGTGCTCACGCCGTCCATCAAAGCTTCCCCCAAGGTGGAGCAAAGCCCTCAGCAGGGCTCCTGCCCCTGGGTTCCCGCCCCTGGGTTCCCTTGCAGGCTTGCCACAGATCCACCAGCCAACTTTGTGGTCAGGCAGACAGGCAGATGCCACCTGCCAGTGCAGCCTCAGCTCCTTCCTGCGCCCTCCCCCAGAACGTGGCCCTCTGTCCCCTCTCCGTGAAGGCTGGCTTCTGTGGCTTGAACCAGGGGTCCGCAATGGGGCAGGGATACAGCCACTGGACAGTCAGGAGATCAGGGCATCAGGGCCACGCTCCCGTGCAGGATGGGCATGTCCCTGGGGATCTCTGCCCCATTCACACCTGGCAAGAGAACTCTGGAGGGACTGGGGGAAAGGAGGAGAGCAGCTCCAGCTGCCGCCACTGTGGTGCCCAAGGAGTGGGCTAAAAGTCTCCCACTGCTTTGGCACACGGTGATCTCTTGGGGTCTGCAGGGGCTGGCCCAGAAGTGCCATGGGCAAGGTTTTGCTGTGACATGAGAGGATTCTTCAGAGGGGAAAGGGTCTTTGACCACAGCCAGGGGATGCCAGGCTCCCAGAAGAACTTGGTGGGCTTCCCCAAAGGAGGTGGGCGCCTGCCTGCAGTATGCTCAGTCCTAGCACTAGGGGTGGGCCATCCACTGCAGCATGGACATTCGTTACCCCCCCAGCTGTGGAACCACTCCTGGGAAACCGACTCTTTGCAAATGCCAGACCTGCAAAATATTCTGCAACTCCTCGCCGACACTGGAGATTGGACAGTTGCGTACAAAGGCCTGCAGCATGATTTCCATGGCGTTCATGGTCTGCAAGGAGGACAGAGGATCAGAGAAGCATTTCTGAGCTCCTTCTCACCCCCAGGAGCTGACTGAACCTCCAGCAGCAAGGGAGGACACACGCACCGCCTCACAGAGCCCGGGGGTGACTTTGGGGCTAAACAACTTCTGTGTGGAGACCTCCTGAGAGCACTGGATCAGGCCAGAGAAGGGGAGGGGGAAGAAGAGATTAGGCTGGGAAAGCAAATCTGGGCCCCGGCCCTGCATTGGTTGTCCGGTTGTCTCAGCATGTGGGAGCATGGCAGCAGCCCAGCGGGACTGGGGGTGTCGCTACCTCACCCAGCACATACCTTGGTGTAGAGATCTTTTTCTGCCGCTGACATGTCCAAATAGGGAGGCAGAAAGAAGACGCTCTTGAAGCAGGCATGCAGGAGACTCTCCTTTTTGCCATCCAGTGCTGACTCCACTGTGGCGCTAAGAAGGGAGATAGGAGCTTGTTGGATGCTGGTGCTGGAGTGGTGCCTCAAGGCTTAGGGAAGGAGGACAGGCATCCATGGGAGGACAGGCATGTCCCTGGGAGGACATGTCTTCCCATGGACAGGCATCCCTGGGAGGGATGGGAAACCTTCCCGCCAGCTTCAGGGCCACCAGGACCTTGCCCAGGGATGTGCTGGCCAAAGTAGGGGCTTAGCAGGTACCTGAGCGTGGCAATAGTTAGCATGGCTTTCATTCGAAACGCTGTGTGCAAACTGTCTGTGGGCTCCTCTTCCAGCAAAACCTGCAAAACACAACCAGGATGGGACGTGGCAGACACTCGCCCCCAGTGCCTGCTGCTGAAGGCCCAGCAGCACACCCAGTCCTGCCTTGGGCAGCTTGGTTTGTCTCCACCTGTGCATGGTTTGTCTCCACCCCCCCTGCCCCAGCCTCACAGGGGGCTGGCGCTCGAGGGGCCTTGCCCCTTCCCCAACCCGCCACGCGTCCCCTCACCTTGATGTTCTCTGCCAGCTCCATTTCGCGGCAGAAGGCGTCCATGTCCTCCAACAAGGAACAGTCTCTGCACGTGGTGCAGATGCTCTCCAGGAACTTCATTTTCTTTTCCTCATCCTGGCAGCCACAGAGAGAAGCACGGGGAGCGTGAGGGGGGAGAACCAGAGCCCACAGCACTGGAGTGCTGCGACGTGCGGTGCTGTCTGAGACACACAGAGGGCAGCAGCTCTGCCCAGCCAGCAGCGCTCCTGCTGCCTGGCAGCAGGGCCAGGGCCCCGTCAGGACACACCAGCACAGCCACGACAGAAGTGGCTGCCCTTACCTTCTCTGTGCTGACAAAAATCTGGATGAAGTTCTTGGCTTCCTCTTTGCCAAAATCCCATAACCAGGCATCTAGCAATGGAGAAGAGCGAGCAGTGCTGCAGTGAGGGGCTGAAGGCAGGAGCGAGGAGAGGAAGGGCCCCCAGCACGAGAGACACACGGCCCTGCTGGAGCAGGTCCAGAGGAGGCCCTGATGCAGATCAGAGGCCTGGAGCACCTCCCCTAGGACAGGCTGAGAGAGCTGGGCTTCTTCAGCCTGGAGAAGAGGAGGCTCCAGGGGGCCCTTAGAGCGGCCTTCCTGTACCTAGAGGTGGGCCTGGCCGACAGGATAGCTGGGGAGGGACTCTTTCTCAGGAGTGCTGTGACAGGACAAGGCCTAACAGGTTTAAGCTAACGGAGGGTAGATTTCAATTAGGTATTCAATTAGCAACAAATTCTATACTCGGAGGGTGCTGAGGCAGCAGGATCTGGGCCCCCTCTAAGCTCCCTCCCAAGCCGGGGCGAGGCCATGCTGGGTTGGGCTCCCAGCACCCCCAGCATCCAGGTGCCCTTCTTCTCCACGGGCTGCAGCACCAGCCCAGGGCCTGCTCCACCGGGGGCTCCTCCACGGGCTGCAGCGTGGAGATCTGCTCCATGTGGGACCCATGGGTGCAGGGGAACAGCCTGCTCCACCAAGGGCCTCTCCACAGGCCACAGGGGATCTTCTGCTGAAGAGAGATCCACAGGGGATCTCCCTGCGGCCTTCCAGTACGTAAAGGGGGCTCATAAAAAAGATGGAGAGCAACCCTTTGCTTGGGCAGGCAGCGATGGGGCGAGAGGGAATGGGTTTAAACTGCAGGAGGGGAGAGTTAGGTTAGACACGAGGACGTAATTCTTCACTGCCAGGGTGGGGAGGTTGTCCAGAGCCGTGGATGCTCCGTCCCTGGAGGTCTGGAGGTGGTCGTGCCAGCACCATCCAGTAGATACTTGGTGGGCCAATACCCCCCAGTACTGCCCAGTACTCCCCAGAGTTCACAGTACCCTCCCAGTGCCTGCCGGTACTGCCTGGAAGCCCCCCCAGTATCCTCCCAGTGCACCCCAGTAGCACCCAGAACCCCTCAGAACTCCACCATTGACTGCAGTACTGCCCACAGTCCCCCAGTGTGCTCATAGTATCCCCCCAACACTGCCTAGAACACCACCAGCATTGCCTAGAGCTCCCCCACCATGCTCCCACTGCCCCCCAGTACCCTCCCAGTGCTGCCAAACTCAGCCCCCAAGCTCCCCACCACCCCCTGGAGCTGCCCATTCGCGTCCAAGCCCCCCAAAACCGCCCCATTCCCCCGCCCTGCACCAAAGCTGTGTGCCCACAGAAACACCCCCAAACCCACCCAGAACGAGGGGCAGAGCCCCCCCCCCAACACCCCGTGGCGGGGTGTCCCCATTGCCTGGATCCTCATTAAGGCCCCTCATTACAGCACCTCGTTAAGGCTGTGAGTACTGCAAAACCAGTGCTTTATTTCACAGCTTTGGCCGCCCACGACAGCGCCCAAATAGGGGGATGGGTGTTAGGGTCCTCCAAATCCCCCCAAAATACGCCCAAACTACGGCCTGGTCCCAGTCCCCCACGCCCAGGGATCCCCAGGCCTCCTGAGACCCCCAGATCACCCTGAAATGTCCCCAAATGTTCTCCTGGGACAATAAAGGGTCCTGCCGTGTTTTGGGAGGGGGACCCTGGATCTGCCCCGGACCTCTCAAACCCTCCATAGGGACATGGGAGGCACCCCGCCCCCCCCCCGGGTTCCTCCCAAGCCCCCCGTGGGGAAACGCGGTCCCCCCACATCCCCTTCCAAAGCCCCTATGGAGGATATAGGGTCCCTCTGTCCTGTTGGGGTTCCCCCCCTCCCTATAAAGCCCCTGTGGGTGCCCCCAAACGGTGGGGACAGGCATTGGCAGCAAGGGGGCCCTGGTGGCCTTGTGCCCCCCCCTCTCACTTGGCCGTCATCATCTGCACGAGCTCTGCCGGGAGAGCAGGGGATGCTCAGAGGGGACAGGGATGCAGCGGGGACACAGCAGGGGTTGGGGACATGGCGGGGGGACAGGAACACAGCAAAGACTGAGGGAATGGGAACGGGAATGGGAAAACGTGGAGTCTATAGGGACGGGGACAGAGCAGGCATGGGGGTGCCCCATGGGGACAAGGGGAGGACACGGGGGGGACACGCTGCCGGCCAGAGATCCCCCAGAGCAACCCTGTGGTGTCCACACAGCCTGGCCCACGTAACTGCTCAGCTCTGAGATCTGTACCTTTGCTACGCTCTCACTCTGGTCTCTCATGCGAAAGTAGAGTGGGAGAAGGCTGCTGTGCACTGTCCTCTTCATGACCGGAACCGCGGGGCTGGGGTCACACGGCTGCCCCCAGCCCCCCCCCCAAAAAGGGGGTCCTCCGGGGGGGGGGGCGCAGGGGGGCTCACCGTCGGTGTCCACCTCCTTGATCATGTCCTGCAGCTCGGCCTCGGTGGGGTTCCAGTCCAGTCTCCTGGACTCTTTCCTCTCGCTATTGTGCTTCCCCATGAGAGCAAGGGCTAGCAATCATGACCCTGCTCCTAGCTGCTTGTAGGCTGTTTCATCTCCCTCTTCGTCCTGGTTGCGTGCTCTACAACAGGCTCCCACCTTCTGTCAGCCTTACTGCCCTTTCCCCTGACTCTTCCTCAGGGACACTCAACCCTTTCAGCGGCACTGCCCAGCTCCAGGCTGGGAGGCCATTCCCTGACACCACAGGCCACCCCGTCTCCTCTCCCTCGTTCCTATGCCTGCATTGCTCCTCCGCCCTCCTCAGCATTTCCCTGGAGCAGGGCAAGGCACGGGGGCCTCTGCCGCTGTCCCCCCAGCCCTAGCACACCCGCCACTGCCCTCACTCACCGCTGAGGATTTCATTCAGCTTCTCCTCGCTCTGGTCCTTGCAGTAGCGCGCAGCAAGACCTAGACACAGAGATCCCATCAGAGCCCCGCTCCCCAGCACGCTCCCAGCAGCGCAGCCCCTGGCCTGGCCAGCCAGGCTGTGCCCCCTCCTGCACCCTGGAGCAAGGGCCCAGTCGGGGGGCTCTGGGGGCAACAGGGCTGTGCCTCACTGCCAGGGCAGTGCCTGGGGCTGCCAAAGGCTGCCCCAAGAGGGACCCAGGGGCTGGGCTCACCAATGAATCTGACGGCCTCAAGTCGCAAAAGGGTCTGCGTGTCCTGCAGGTAGGGCTGGCTCTGCTGCAGGTATTCTTCTACTCTGCCTCTGTCCTGCTGCAGCTGGAGAGAGAGAGAGAACGCAAGGTCACGGGGCTTGCACAGCCTCTCCAGGGTCTCCTCCAGCATCCTGGGGGCAGGGAGGGCAGAGGGGCCTGCAGAAGAGCCCCCTGGGGCTCTGTGCTGGAAGGAAGGGAGCGAGGATGCGGCTGCAGGCAGCGGGCTCTGGCCGGGCACGTTTGCCCAGCTGGGGCAAACCAAGCTGGGTCCTTACCAAGCACTCCCCGATCCTCCACGTCTGTTCTGTCATGGCCACGCGCTTGAGCTCTTTGCGTCGCAGAAACTCTGCAGCCACGGCAAGAGCTTCCCCAGAGGCCTGCGGAGCAGCAGAGGTTGGGAATTAGCACCACAGCCTTGGGGGACCCTCTGTCCCCTCCTCTTGGCAGAGCTGTGAGCCTTTCCCAGCGCGTTATGGGAGGCTGTGGTAGGGGACAGCGTGCACTGGGTTCAGTGGCCAAGGCAAGGCCACGGGACGGCCACCATCGGAGGCAGCTCACGCTGCCGGCCAGAGATCCCCCAGAGCAACCCTGTGGTGTCCGCACAGCCTTGCCCACGTAACTGCTCAGCTCTGAGATCTGTACCTTTGCTACGCTCTCACTCTGGTCTCTCATGTGAAAGTAGAGTGGGAGAAGGCTACTGTGCACTGTCCTCTTCATGACCGGCACCGCGGGGCTGGGGTCACACGGCTGCCCCCAGCCCCCCCCCCAAAAAGGGGGTCCTCCGGGGGGGGGGGCGCAGGGGGGCTCACCGTCGGTGTCCACCTCCTTGATCATGTCCTGCAGCTCGGCCTCGGTGGGGTTCCGGCCCAGGGAGCGCATGACGGTGCCCAGCTCCTCGGCAGTGATGGTGCCGTCGCCGTCCTTGTCGAAGAGCGAGAACTCCTCCCTGAACTCTGGGGACCGGCACCGCGGGGCCGGGGTCACACGGCTGCCCCCAGCCCCCCCCCCAAAAAGGGGGTCCTCCGGGGGGGGGCGCAGGGGGCGCAGGGGGGCTCACCGTCGGTGTCCACCTCCTTGATCATGTCCTGCAGCTCGGCCTCGGTGGGGTTCCAGTCCAGTCTCCTGGACTCTTTCCTCTCGCTATTGTGCTTCCCCATGAGAGCAAGGGCTAGCAATCATGACCCTGCTCCTAGCTGCTTGTAGGCTGTTTCATCTCCCTCTTCGTCCTGGTTGCGTGCTCTACAACAGGCTCCCACCTTCTGTCAGCCTTACTGCCCTTTCCCCTGACTCTTCCTCAGGGACACTCAACCCTTTCAGCGGCACTGCCCAGCTCCAGGCTGGGAGGCCATTCCCTGACACCACAGGCCACCCCGTCTCCTCTCCCTCGTTCCTATGCCTGCATTGCTCCTCCGCCCTCCTCAGCATTTCCCTGGAGCAGGGCAAGGCACGGGGGCCTCTGCCGCTGTCCCCCCAGCCCTAGCACACCCCCCACTGCCCTCACTCACCGCTGAGGATTTCATTCAGCTTCTCCTCGCTCTGGTCCTTGCAGTAGCGCGCAGCAAGACCTAGACACAGAGATCCCATCAGAGCCCCGCTCCCCAGCACGCTCCCAGCAGCGCAGCCCCTGGCCTGGCCAGCCAGGCTGTGCCCCCTCCTGCACCCTGGAGCAAGGGCCCAGTCGGGGGGCTCTGGGGGCAACAGGGCTGTGCCTCACTGCCAGGGCAGTGCCTGGGGCTGCCAAAGGCTGCCCCAAGAGGGACCCAGGGGCTGGGCTCACCAGTGAATCTGACGGCCTCAAGTCGCAAAAGGGTCTGCGTGTCCTGCAGGTAGGGCTGGCTCTGCTGCAGGTATTCTTCTACTCTGCCTCTGTCCTGCTGCAGCTGGAGAGAGAGAGAACGCAAGGTCACGGGGCTTGCACAGCCTCTCCAGGGTCTCCTCCAGCATCCTGGGGGCAGGGAGGGCAGAGGGGCCTGCAGAAGAGCCCCCTGGGGCTCTGTGCTGGAAGGAAGGGAGCGAGGATGCGGCTGCAGGCAGCGGGCTCTGGCCGGGCACGTTTGCCCAGCTGGGGCAAACCAAGTTGGGTCCTTACCAAGCACTCCCCGATCCTCCACGTCTGTTCTGTCTGGGCCAAGCGCTTGAGCTCTTTGCGTCGCAGAAACTCTGCAGCCACGGCGAGAGCTTCCCCAGAGGCCTGCGGAGCAGCAGAGTTTGGGAATTAGCACCACAGCCTTGGGAAGGAGACCCTCTGTCCCCTCCTCTTGGCAGAGCTGTGAGCCTTTCCCAGCGCGTTATGGGAGGCTGTGGTGGGGGAGAGCGTGCACTGGGTTCAGTGGCCAAGGCAAGGCCACGGGACGGCCACCATCGGAGGCAGCTCATGCTGCCGGCCAGAGATCCCCCAGAGCAACTCTGTAGAGCGTGTGGGTGACCAGCTCATAAACAGACCATGTGCACAGAACAAGCCTCTGGACAGATGGCCTGATCACAAATACTTCCAGTATCGGCCAGAATATCTACTCAAGCTCTCTGGGACTGGGTTTAGTTATCCAGTGCTCTGCTAGGAATAGGACATCCTGACAACTTCTCAAAGGTTGTCATAGAATCGTAGAATCATAGAAACATAGGGTTGGAAAGGACAACCTTTCAAGATCAAGATCAAGATCACCTAGTCCAACTGTCTTCCTATCACCAATACTACCCACTAAGCTACTAAATCATATCTCGTAAGACCAGCTCCATTCCGGCGAGTGGTCCTTGGAAGGTGCATTCATCACTACGCCACCTTTACCGTAGACTTCATGGACAAATGACAGCATTGCTCTGTGAACCCCCCCACTGCCCAAACCTGCAGGACAGAGCTGAGAGGGAGCTGTAGGAGCTGGGCTGAGCTCCAGTCCTTCCCCTGGAACCACAAGAAATGGATTCCCCAAAGAAGGGACAGCAGCGTAGAACAAGATCTGGGCCACTGCTCATGGACAGTCCCTCTACAAATATCTTCCTCTGTCAAAAATATATAATGGGAACAAGCATGCCGAATGCACATGTGGGGTGCCAGTCTTTTTTAGGGGTGATACAAAGAGCTGGGGAAATATTTATCATCACAGCATGCAGGGAGCAAGTGGTTCTTCCTGAGCAGCCTCCGGCTGGGTCAGCAAGAGCAACACTGGACTGTGACGCTGTTGGTTAGCCCCAGTAGGCAGCTAAGCACCACACAACCACATCCCGTGGCACTGAGGAGAGAAGGAAAGCAACAAAAGTTGTGCGTTGAGATAAAAATTATTAAGCAAAGGAAAAGTGGAAGAAGAAGGACACACAGCACCATAGAAGCTGCTGTGAAGACAAAGAAGTCCTTCCCAGACAGACTCAGTACAGAAGTGTTGCAAGATTTTGTCACATTTACAAATGGGTAACACTTCAATCTTGATTCTGGAATGATTTGCTCTATAAAAGATTTCATTTATTCATTTGTTTGCTTAGAACTGTTTGCTTATTCCCCCGGTAAGAAGTTAGTCTGGTAGATGGCACTGGAACAGGTTGCCAGAGAAGCTGTGGATGCCCCATCCCTGGAGGTGTTCAAGGCCAGGCTGGATGGGACTTTGGCCAGCCTGATCTAATGGGAGATGTCCCTGTCTGTGGCAGGGGGGTTGGAGTTAAATTATCTCTAGGGTCCTTTCCAACTCAAGACATTCTATGATTCTACAATTCTATGGATGAAATGGCATTAAATACCTTGTTGAGAAGCAGCATCCAACAGCTGAGTCTCTGGACCAGAGAACTGACATTCCCATTAGCTGTCTGCAGCTGGGGGTGTCTGCCTCTAACCTTACTTTAGGGTTAGAAACCACGTGCCCCTGCATTTGGAGTCAAAACTTTGTCCCCCATAGACCATTGCCTTTCATCCTTGGTGTTTGTTTTCTATCAGTTTCAGTGACAGAAGGAAATTACAATTAGAAATCCTACAGCCCATGGAACCACCAGGGATAAAAGTTGGCTCCAAACCCGTGGGATTCTCTGGGTCGGGGCTTTGTTTTGTCCTCTGCTGCTCAGTGGAGGGAAGGATCATGACAGCTTACGGGATCCCCCATGTCCTCAGGGCTGCCTATGGCTGCAAATGGGACCCCAGAAGGGACCATCTTGAGGGCAGCACCTTCTTGACCACCTTCTTGGTGGTTGAGATGCCTCTGATGGCCTTCCTCAAGGCCCGTGGTGGAAGGTGCCATAATGCTGGTGCCAGCCAGGGACAGCAAGAAATCTCCTGTGTCGCAGCCAGCATGAAGCAAAGGCAGCTGCTCACGACGAGTGTGTAGCACGAGAACCAAGATGAGCTGACTGTCTCATGCACCATCCCACAGCCTCCTGTGATCTTTCCCACAAAGCAAGAATCAAATGGCCCTGTAGGACTGGGTCTGCCCTTGAAGCTGATGGAGCCCTGAGCAGGGCTCAGGCTCAGAAAAGCCTTTTCAGCCTCTTACCTTCTCCACAGGTGTGGTGCCCCTGATGGGACACAGAGTGTCCTAGCCCTCACTGCCAGCACCACTGCCTGGCAGGAGCTCAACCCATGTGCCAAGGACTAGGAGGGGTCCCTGAGCAGCCCCTGCAGGTGCAAAATTATCTGAGGAACCATTCTGCAACTGCATTATTGAAACCCTTAACTAGGACTCGATGTAGGAAGACATTAAACAAGGGAAGGACTTGGCTGGTTTGATTTTGATGAACAGAAAGGAGAAGTTTTTCCTTCTGCAAGCTGTTAGGTTCTTGCTGTGTGGGTGAAATGTTGGTCCTTCACCACCTCTAGCTTGAATCATTTTTGCAGGTGCGTCTTCCTTATGCAATCCTTTCTTTTTTTTTCTGACCTAACATGGACTCAAGTTGCTGTTGCTGGTGCCTGATTTTCACAGTGCCATTTGTAAAGCACTCCACCAAAGGCCACCAGAAGTTCCCAGGTACCTCCCGGGGTTGTGGCACCCTGCCTGCCATTCTCCACTCCACCTCCTATTTGCTGCGTCTGGTCAGGGCAGTATTGCTGCAGCGTGTTCTGATTCTAGACCCACAAAAAAATTGAAGGTCTAATGGCTTAAAAGAAAAACACCGAAGCAACAGGATTACATATAAGAATATCCTCTGTGTGGGGGGAATGCTGGCACAAAAAGGGATCTCTATGACAAGCAGCTGCAGTTTTGCCAGGTTAAATCCAGACAATGCAAGACTTCACAACCTCACTGGGCAACCTGTTCCCCTGTTCCATCACCCACACAGTACAGAAGGATTTTCTGACATTCAGGCAGAACCACTTGTATTTTAGTTTGTGCCACTGTCTCTTGTCCTATTACTGGACATCACTGAGAAGAGCATGGTTCCATTTTCCTTGCACCCTCCCTTCAGGTATGTATGTTGATAAGATCCACCCCGGGCCTTCTTTCTTCTAAGCTAGAGTCCTATATCTCTTAGCATTTCATCATCTTCGGGGCCCCTTCATGAACTCTCTCCAGTAGTTCTGTGTCTCTTGTACTGGGGAGCCCAGGATATCATTGGCCTTCTTTGTGGCAAAAGCACACGCCTGGCTCTTGTTCAGCTTGCTGTCCTCCAGGACCCCCAGATCCCTTTCTGTCAGTCAGGAAGACAGTGACAAAGGCCTTCCTGAAGTCCAGGTAGACAGCAGCCGCTGCTCTTCCCCTCGTCAATCAGGCTGGTCATTCAAAACCGAGATGCAGACAAGACTTCGAAGAGGGTGTTGAGTAACTAAAATGGGTAGGAAGGGAATATACAAAACCCTGGAACAGAGGAAACACCTCACACTGAAGCACCAAAACCTTCTGCTTAATGGCAAGAGCAGTGATGTTCACAGTGAAGACACAGGACTGGAAATCTGAGTATTTCCTTTGGGGGAAATGTTGACCCCAGAAAGGCTCTTTGCTCTGTGGAGACACAATTCTGTGAGGTTAAAACCAGAAAAGTTGCAATGTGACATGCAAAGCTTTGGAGGAAGCATACCCGTTACATGGTGACAAACCCTAGAAATAAAAAGTCCTCAAGATCTCTGCTTGGGAGATCACTGGTAGCTCATGGCTGGGCTGGTGAGCTGCCCACAGCCATATGTTGGGAAGAGGGAGCTCAGCATGGTCCCGTGCTGAGGCACATCTTGGGCAATCTCATTGATGGAGAGAGGGAAACACTTGGCTGTACATGACAGCAACTACAGAAGATGGAGCATGGTTTTATAACACAGCCATGAAGTCTTTACCTCCTGAAAAAGCTTCCTTTCCTAGGTTTTCTAACTCCACTTTTTCAGCTGGCTCCATTGATTCAGAGAAGAGACCGTCATTTTGGAGGAAAATCACACTCTTACAGAGATCGTGTTCATTTATTTTTCTAGGAGAGCTCTTCCTGTGGAGCCGCTCTGTAGGTCCTCTTCAATGGACATCTTTGTTCTCACTGAGGTTGGTGGACACATTTTGCAAGTGTCTAAGGGCTTACGTTTGTGGTCAGCTTCACACAGGCCAGTAAATGCATCAGCTGAGATTTGGTTCATGACTGTGGGAGTAAAGTTAGCCCATAGCAAAGGCAAGCTGATGCAATTGGAAGTAGTAGCTCACTTGCTTTGCAGGCTTTGCTGATGGGCACCGCAACACCACAGAGCTGGGAAGCTGCCAGAGCTCAGCAGTACCTTGATACACAATACAAACATGGCCCTGAGTTTGCAACCCCCTTACAAAACAGGCATTTCCCCTTGAAATTCATTCTACACCTATGCTTCTTCTTTACTAAATGGCTCGCATTGCAAGGTTGCACCTAGGACACTTAATTATCAAACAGTCACTGGAGTGGAAATTAAGGTTTCCAAATTTAATAATAATAATAATAATAATAATAAAGATTTCATTGAATTTCGTATTTCCAATCTCAGTGTGACTGGAATTGGTTGATTTTCTCTGTGTAGTGGGTTTACGTGGCAAGGTTTTGGTAGCAGGGGGCCATAGGGGTGGTTTCTGTGAGAAAGATCTAGAAGCTGCCCCATGTTTGGGAAGGGCCCCATTGTTTTCCAGAGCTGAGCCAATAAGCGATGTTGTTTTGCGCCTCTGTGAGAGCATATTTAAGACAGGGAAAAAAACGCTGCGCCACACAGCAGCCGGGAGAGTGAAGGGAGTGAGGAACAGCCTTGCAGGTGCCAAGGTCAGTGTAGAAGGAGGGGGAGAGGTGCTCCATGCACCGGAGCAGAAGTCCCCTGCGGCCTGTGGTGAGGAGCCTGGTGAAGCAGGTTGTCTCCCTGCAGCCTCATGGAGCACCACGGTGGAGCAGGGTTCCATGCTGCAGCGCGTGGAGGAGACCACGGTGGAGCAGGTGGACCTGCACCGATGGAGGCTGCGGCCCGTGGAAGACCGCTGCCAGAGCAGATTCCGGGCCACACCTGTAGCCCGTGGAGAGGAGCCCACGCAGGAGCAGGTGACGTGGCAGGAGCTGCTGCCCGTGGGGGACCCAGATTGGAGCAGTTTGCTCCTGAGGGATGGACCCCGTGCTACGGACCCATATCTGGAGCAGTTCTGGAAGAACTGCTGCCTGTGGGAAGCCCACGCCGGATCAGTTCAGCAAGGACTGCATCCCGTGGGAGGGATCCCACAGCAAAAGGGACGAGAGTGACCGAGAAGGAGCGGCGGAGAAGAAGCGCTGTAGACTGACCATAACCTCTGTTCCTTCGTTCCCCTGCACTGCTCGGGGGGAGGAGGTGGAAGAGGGTAGATGGGGGAGAAGGTACTTTTGGCGAGCGGTCGTGGTGAAGCTCGGCTGCCCACCCAAGTAAAACCACCACACTCTCTCAGAGAGGGGTAAGGATTTTTGCTCAGGAGTTGGCAGGGCTGATAGATAGGGCTTTAAACTAGAGTCGAAGGAGGAAGGGGATAGAACCAGACACGCCGCTGATGAGCTGAGGGATGGTGCGCTAGAATCAGAGGGACGGTGTGCTAGTGAGGTCCTGCGGTCAGCTCCACAAGGCGCTGCCTGTAGGGACGCACATTTGAAGTGCTTCTACACAAACGCATGCAGTATGAGGAATCAAATGGATGAGCTAGAAGTCTTGGCCCTGTCCCACAGCTACGACATCATCGGCATAAGCGAAACCTGGTGGGATGAGTCCTGTGGCTGGTGTGTGGTGGAATTTTCTCCCAACGGAGGCAAACAGCACCTCTGTAGCCCTGCCATGTCACACAACCTCGCTTCCAGCGGCCACACACTTTCTTTTTCCACTTAAGCTCTAGAAGAAGATCCCTGCTCAGCCAAGCTGGCCTCCTGCCCCGCCTGCTTGACTTCCGACATTTTGGAATCGCCTGCTCCTGTGCTCTTAGGAGGTCGTGCTTAAAAAGATGGACCCCGATACCTGCCAAAACAGCTTCTCAGGGGATCTTCCTAAGTAGCTCCCTGAGCAGCCTGAACTCTGCCCTCCCCGTGTCCAAAGCTCACAGAATTGGAGGGGTTGGAAGGGACCTCAAGAGATCATCGGGTCCAACCCCCCTGCCAAAAGCAGGTGTACTGGCAGTTTTCCTCCTATCGCCAAAGATTTTTAAACTCAACTGCTTCATGATTGCTATGGCCAAGATGGCCGCCCATCACCACTTCACCCACCGCACCCTCTGTGTTCACAAGTGTGAGATATGTTCATCTGATTCGTGTCAATATGGAACAATGCTAGGGCCGCATGGTATGATGAATGTCACCTTCTGTCTTACATACCCTTGTATAACCACAAGTCTAAGAAAAACAGAATGGTTAATGTATATAGTTCTTGTACCTTGCAAAGGAATGTTTTAACAATTCACGTCAATAGAGAGCAGTTCTGTCTGTCTCTGGGTCCTGCACTGGCAATTTAATTCTTCCACAGATGTGGTTTCTTCCCTTTCCTCCCCGTGTCCCAGTCTCCCCCTCATTATAGTCAATTTATCAAAGCTTCAGAAATATTCCTCAAATCCATGAGCCTATTTGCTTTTGTTACTGATTCCGAACTCTTATTCCTACCAGTTGCAGCCTTCTTGCCTTCTTTGTGGTTGATTTAGCACTGCTATAGATGTGACTGGAGTGTCCCTGGGAATGGCCTGTGAGGAATGTTTTAACAACTCGTGAAGTGTCAATAGAGAGCTATCTGTGTTTGTATGTTCTTTCTTTGAAGTCTCTGATGTCTGGGGGTTTCAGAACAACTGCTAACAACTAGTAACTGTTGTGACTTCTGAATGGGACACTCTGCAAGCCCCTGATACCTGGCCAGGTGGCCAGGAGATTAAGGAGAAGAAAGAAGCTGAAGGACGACTAGAAGGCAAAACTTGCAGGGAACGCTGTGTAAGCTTTTGACATGCTGCCAAGGAGTACAAAGGGGAAGGACAAGAAAAAAACTGAGAGGAAGACTACGAGCCTTCAGCATGAAAGACCCCCAGACACCCCCAGGGGGACCACCAGAGACTGATGCGCATGCTCCAGTAGGAGGGTTTGGATCCCGGAAGCTAATTATAATAACCCCTTATTTTTAGAAGTAGTAATGTATATGTATCAGCCTAGGAGCATAAAAATCAGCTGCTTGATGTAACTGGTGTGTGTCCTGGTGGAGCAGAGACTCCCGGCGCACCCAGCGCTGTTTGCTTACCTCTATTCCTTTAAAAAAAAATTGTAAACTTTGATTATAATCCTATTTTGAAGACTGAGCCATTTATAACACAAGCAACAGGTCTAGGATGGCACCTTTCCTTGTCGCCCTCAGTAGCTGTACCAAGGAGTTGTCATCAAGGTGTGTGAGGAATCTCCTGGACCTGCTTGTATCAGCTGTGTGGTCTTCCCAGGTAATGTCTGGCAAGTTGAAGTCCCCCATCAGGACAAGGGCAGTTGAGCTAAGAGAGGTCTCTCTTAGTTCCTTAGCGAATAATTCATTGGTATCGCAAACACCCACTGCAACATCCAAGTGATTGGTTTCTCCCTTAATCCTTACCCAGAGGCTCTCAGCCGCGTCCTTGTGCCAGCCCCTTGCCTCGCCTGCCCTGCCTATCCTTCCTGAAGAGCCCATAACCGTCCATCACAGCACACCAAGTCTCGCTTGTTCTGGGACGGAGCTGAAGCTTCCAGCTCCTCCTGCTTGTCCCTCCTGCTGGGTGCATTGGTGCAGAAACATTCCAAATGTGCTCCAGTGTACCCAGCGTGGCATGGAGCAGGCAGAAGGATCTCACTAGCACACAGTCCCTCCCATTTTGGTGTGCCACTTAGCAGATTCTGTCGGGACAGAACAATAATGGATGATGCTCAGAGGTCCTTACGGGGCAAGTGAGCTTTCTGGAAACATCTTTTACCCTGATCTCCTGGGAGGCAGCAGACTTCTCCATGGGTGAGGTCAGGTCGGCATATGCGGCCCTCTGATCTGCTCAGAAGGGAGTCGCTTATGACAGTAACCCTTCTCTTTTTCTTGATGGAGGTGGTCGTGATACTGGGGAAGGCTGACTTGCCCTAGAAAACCCCTCCAACCTGGATGGACCTTCATGCACATCATTGTTTGTGTGTCCATTAGTTCCAGAGTCTGTTGTTTCAGGGCACCTGAAAGGAAGGTGAGGTAGGCAAGGAGGGGTTCGCCTGCTGCCCCGAGCAGATCTCAACTTCCATCCCTTCGTCACTGAGATCCACTCCTTCTGCCTGACGGACAGAGGGTAGGGGATCCTCCATTTCCTCTGCTGTGTCTGCCTGACGCATCTGTCCCAGGGCTGGCAGAGTACAGTTCAACCTTCTCCGACTCCCTGGTGCTCCTCAGCCTGCCCACCTCCTCCCCAAGCTCTGCCAGGAGGCTGAGCAGTTCTTCTACCTGGGCGCACCTACCACAGGTGGACTCACAGGATGGGATGTCAGGAAGAATTTCTTCATGGAAAGGGTGGAAACGGCTGCCCAGGGCACTGCTGGAGTCCCCAGGCCTGGAGCTATTAAAGAAATGCGTGGACTTGGCGCTAAGCGCCGTGGTTTTGTGGTGGGCCTGGTAGTGTTAGCTGACGCTTGGCCTTGAGCTGAAGGCCCTTTTCCAAGCGCAAGGGTTCTGTGACTCTTTCATTGGTTGAGTAGGCGCCAAGCAGTCACCGGGCCCAGGGAAAAGACGTCCTTGGTGGCCTCCAAGTTAGCTCAGCGTCATGGCACCGAGTCACTTTGAAGGAGCTGCTGGAATAATGAGACAACAGCCTAGTTCTATTAAAATATATATTGCTCTTTTGAGGACTGCTGCGGGGCTAGCAGCACCACAGCAGTGGAAATCTCCGTCCTGACGTTGCGTTATGCCTTGACGTCAGGATCAGGGTGGTTTGAACTGCCAGGGAACGGACCATGGGTTCCGGGTCGCTGTCTGAAGGCCGGAGGGCTGCCAAAGAAAGAAGAGCAGAGATGAAAACCCACTCCTTGCAGAGATCCCCAGGCATCCCCTGCAGACCATGCCAGCCCCACTCGACTCTTCCCCAGGCCAGGAGGAGCAGGAGGGACAAAGGAATCTGTTGAAAGCTGCTGCTCAGCAATGTCCCAAATGCTCCCACCAGTCCTTCCCCACCTGCGCACCACATGTCAAGTGGGGCACCTTCACAAGCTGGTTCCCTCACCACCTGCCTCCATCCCTTGGGAGGATTCACACACTCCAGGAATCTCGTGGACTCTTTCCTCTCGCTATTGTGCTTCCCCATGAGAGCAAGGGCTAGCAATCATGACCCTGCTCCTAGCTGCTTGTAGGCTGTTTCATCTCCCTCTTCGTCCTGGTTGCGTGCTCTACAACAGGCTCCCACCTTCTGTCAGCCTTACTGCCCTTTCCCCTGACTCTTCCTCAGGGACACTCAACCCTTTCAGCGGCACTGCCCAGCTCCAGGCTGGGAGGCCATTCCCTGACACCACAGGCCACCCCGTCTCCTCTCCCTCGTTCCTATGCCTGCATTGCTCCTCCGCCCTCCTCAGCATTTCCCTGGAGCAGGGCAAGGCACGGGGGCCTCTGCCGCTGTCCCCCCAGCCCTAGCACACCCCCCACTGCCCTCACTCACCGCTGAGGATTTCATTCAGCTTCTCCTCGCTCTGGTCCTTGCAGTAGCGCGCAGCAAGACCTAGACACAGAGATCCCATCAGAGCCCCGCTCCCCAGCACGCTCCCAGCAGCGCAGCCCCTGGCCTGGCCAGCCAGGCTGTGCCCCCTCCTGCACCCTGGAGCAAGGGCCCAGTCGGGGGGCTCTGGGGGCAACAGGGCTGTGCCTCACTGCCAGGGCAGTGCCTGGGGCTGCCAAAGGCTGCCCCAAGAGGGACCCAGGGGCTGGGCTCACCAGTGAATCTGACGGCCTCAAGTCGCAAAAGGGTCTGCGTGTCCTGCAGGTAGGGCTGGCTCTGCTGCAGGTATTCTTCTACTCTGCCTCTGTCCTGCTGCAGCTGGAGAGAGAGAGAACGCAAGGTCACGGGGCTTGCACAGCCTCTCCAGGGTCTCCTCCAGCATCCTGGGGGCAGGGAGGGCAGAGGGGCCTGCAGAAGAGCCCCCTGGGGCTCTGTGCTGGAAGGAAGGGAGCGAGGATGCGGCTGCAGGCAGCGGGCTCTGGCCGGGCACGTTTGCCCAGCTGGGGCAAACCAAGCTGGGTCCTTACCAAGCACTCCCCGATCCTCCACGTCTGTTCTGTCTGGGCCAAGCGCTTGAGCTCTTTGCGTTGCAGAAACTCTGCAGCCACGGCGAGAGCTTCCCCAGAGGCCTGCGGAGCAGCAGAGGTTGGGAATTAGCACCACAGCCTTGGCAAGGAGACCCTCTGTCCCCTCCTCTTGGCAGGGCTGCGAGCCTTTCCCAGCGCTTTATGGGAGGCTGTGGTGGGGGACAGCGTGCACTGGGTTCAGTGGCCAAGGCAAGGCCACGGGACGGCCACCATCGGAGGCAGCTCACGCTGCCGGCCAGAGATCCCCCAGAGCAACCCTGTGGTGTCCGCACAGCCTTGCCCACGTAACTGCTCAGCTCTGAGATCTGTACCTTTGCTACGCTCTCACTCTGGTCTCTCATGTGAAAGTAGAGTGGGAGAAGGCTGCTGTGCACGCTCCTCTTCATTTCCTTCTTCCTTTGCCGCAGCACAGCCTCCGTCACGGCTTGGAAGAGGCAGATGGAGTGCTCCCGCACCTGGCTGGACTCCTGGCAGGGAGGAGGACAGGAGGAATTTCAGCATTAGCGTGGCTCATGTGAAGGGAGCTCACAGAACTGTGAGATGCTTCAGCGCTGGATCCTTCCCAGAGGAGCTGCTCGGGGCAGCTGCAAGGCCTGGTGCCCGTGAAGGGCAACGCAATCGGTTGCCATCGCAGGCTGCCCGCCAGCCACCACACTTTCGCCACCAGCAGCACCAGCCATGCCCAAGCAGAGCTCCCCAGCGCCTGGGCTGACGAGGAGACTGGGAAGGCCCTGCCTGAGTGCTGCCCACAGGGCCGGGCTGAAGGGCAGCCCTCGTTACAGGGGGCCCAGCTGTGGGCTCGGGCTCCCGCAGCACACTTACGTGGTCAAAGAGTGGCAGGAGCTTCTCAGCCAGCTGCAGAGCCGGGCCACTGGCCTTCCTCCTCTCCACATGAGCCATCATGTTTCTCAGCACAAGCAGGGCCTTGAGCATGACGTCTGTGTTGGTGTCCTACAGGGCCTCCACGATGGCTGGTAACACAACCTGAAGTTTTCTTGCCTGTAGGAAAGACACCATTTCCCTTCCGTGAAGCACTGAGAGACCACCCTGGGCAAAGGGCTCTGGTTCCTGAGCACCAGCCTCCTGCCTTGCTTCCTGGCAGCGGGGAGGGACAGGAGGGCAGAAGAGCAAAGGCCCAGGCTGCCAACATGGCTTTGCTTGATGATGGCCCACTCACCTTCTCAGGGCTCTGTGACACGGTGCAGAGCCCTTTCAGAACCATCAAGCGCATCTCTGGGCTTGGGTGCTTCAGGTAACTCTGGAGGTGCACTGGGTTACCAAACTCCTCCTCAGAAATGTGATTCTGGGCCAGCATCTGCAAGAAAGAGCAGTGAGAGCCTGGCAGGGCCTGCAGGGCTCCCTGCAGCCTCTTCTTCTCCCACCTTTGGGCAGGGATGGGGCAGCGCCAGCTGGCACCAAAGAGGCACCAGGCGCGGGGAGCTACGGGGGCTTGCCGGCCCCAGGGACCATGCGTCCGTACGTCCTGCGGGAGCTGGCAGTTTGGGGGTAGATGGGCACAGGGCTGTGCCTGTGTGCCTGAAGGGGCACACGTAGCCCTGCTGGGAGCAAGGTTTCATCTGGGAACTCACAGCCAAGCGAAGGATGCAGGTGTCTTCGGTGACTTCGGTGCACCAGTTGCACAGCGGCAAGTCTTCCGTCATGATGTTTAAAACTTTCTCCAAGGTCCTCGGCATGGCCAGGATCACCTCCCACATGCCCAGGTCAGTGCTGCAAGCCCAGAATACTCTGTCAGTGAGGCTGCCTCAGCCGCAGGGCCACAAACTGGGCCAGCCCCAGAGGAGCCAGGCTGTCCTGCAGCCCCTGTGACTTGGGGAGCACTGAGGGCCCAGCCTGGGCAAGCAGGAGGGGGCTGAGCTGGTGTTCCCTGGGGGCAGGGGGACTCTGGGCTGCCTTGGACAGCTGGGCTGCTGCAGCCCTGGCTGGCCCAGTAGGGCTGGAACACATTGGTGGGAAGGAGGGCTGTGCTCCCTGGGGATGTCCTGCTCTTTGCCATGGCTCTGGCAAGCAGAGAGTCTCCAGGTGCATCTCCCGACATGGAACAAGCCCTCAAGGATGTCAAGGCCAGGACCTGTCACATGGCGGAGAGAACTGCAGCAGGTTCTTGACTTCTTCCCTGGACATCTTGTTGGTCAGCTGGAGAAGCAGGGAGTCCAGGCACTGCCGCGCCAATGCCGTGTGGATGCTGCCCAGGTTTTTCCTGATGCACTCCATGATCTTTGGCACCTTGGGGGACAAAGTGGGAATGGTGTTGCCAGCAGACTGCAGCCATTTCCACAGCTGCCACTCAAACTTTGGCCCCTTCCATTGCTCTCTGCTGGCTTCACGTGGCTTCTGGAGCCCAAGAGACCCCGATGTGCGAGGGAGGCAGGGAGGGAGGCAGGGAAGGAGAGAGGAACAACGCCTGGAAGAGCTCAAGGGCAGGGCCATGGCCACAGGCCACTTACATCTGTCAGCCAGTAGTCAGGGTCCTCCAAGGCTGCGTCCAGCACACCGAAGGCCCCCTCCTTGTCATGGATGCTGGAGTCTGGTAAAGCTTCAAGGGCTGTGAGGATGACGTCCACCCTCTCAGCAGGGAAGAGGTGTCCTCCAAACCCCTGTGGGAAGAAGGAGGAGCGAAGACATGCCTCACTGAGTGTCCCAAGGGTGCTGCTTAGCTGAGCAGCAAGGGCAGCTCCGGAGAGAAGGCCCTTGGGGGAAGGGGTGAGGATGGGGCATATGGGGCCAGAGTGCTGGCCCTGCAGGTAACCAGGGCTTGCTGGTGGCCAGGAGGGCTGGAGCTGCTGCCGGGACACAGGGGAGCAGCCTTCGCATAGCCCCAGCCTGGGGACAAGAGGAACCCTCTCACCAGGGCGAGTGAGGCCGTGCCAGCCCCACCGGTTCTGGACCCCTCTGCTCACACGAGATGCCTGCTGATGCTGCGGACAAGATCCCCGGCAAGGCCAGAGCTCATTACCTTGGCAGTTTCACAGGGAATGGACAGTACAGAAAATGGAAATCTTGTATCCTTCAATATCTTGCGGCGCTGCACATAATTTTCCATGTCCTTTGTCAGTGAGCTTTCTAAACAGTGGGAAACAGCGAAGAGTCAGTAGGGAAGAGCATCTTTGCCAACAAGCTTGCCAAATGGTGAAAAGCACCTTCACTAGGAATGGTTGAGGAGGGAGGCTCAGACCCATGGTGAGGAGAGTGATGGGCAGGGATGTAAAGCACAAGGCGAGGAGTGCTGGGAGCAAGAGGGACCTCAGGGATGATGCAGAAGGAGGAGAAGCAATGGCGTTGGGTGCCGCGGGGGTAGCAGCATGTCACAGACCCCCTTCTGCTCGGGGTCAGGATGTGCAGGAAGCCCCCTGACACCTGCTTGCAAGACGGCAGGGAGCAAACAGTCAGGGAGAATTCTGGAGGGCGTCACCATCCCTGGTGATGCACGGCTGGCTCTGCTGTTCACTCCTCGGGGAAGATGCGGTTGGGGAAGATGCGGTTTGGGAAGTGCTCATCGATTGATGGCTTAGACTGGGGGAGACCACAAAACAGCGTGGTAGGTGATCTGGGGAGGGTTGGGAAGGACAGCAGCAGAGAACTGCTCCTGGACGTCAGGTGAGCGTCCAGCTTCTGCGGAAAACGATAGCCAGAATGCTGCGGGAAGCTGCTGTGAGGAGCAGAGGAGGTCAGGGAACCTGGCAGAATTCCGTGGGCAGCCTCCCCCAAGCACAAAAACAATCCTTCACAATACTCGGGGAGAACAAGCAGACAAAGCAGCAGATGTCTGCGTGCAGACGGATGCTGCCCACCACACCTTCTCTTACCTCTTCCTTCTGTGAGGAATGCATAGAAGTGATAAAGAGCATCCAAAGCTCTGATTCTGGTGGTATCTTTGCCACCGCTGAAAATGAAGAGGTGGCCCAGCAGCTGTCCCAGGATGGGGATGTGGACCTCTTTGTGGGTGCCAGGGCTGCCCTTGCATTTTCTAGCAGTGAACAAGGTCTGGGCGAGGGAGAGAGGAGAGAAGAAGGGTTAAGTGGAGGCAGAGAGCAGGACCTGGGGAAGGAAGAGCAAGGGCAAAGGAGGGACAAAGACCCTTTCTTCAGGGCAGAGCTCTGCTGAGGCCTCCACCTGTGCCCAGTCTTGCTGCACAGGCACCCCCAAGCTGCAGGATGCTCTGGAAGGTAGGGAAGGGGAGACAGGCTGGCTGAAAGGTTCCTGGCATCTTACCTTCCCCAAATATGTGACCAGGAAATCACTCATCCTCTCAATCTTCTGCAGGGCAATCTTGCGCACAGCTGTGTTATGGGAGGTGGCATAGTGCAGCAGCGCCTGTGAGGAGAGAAGCTGCTGGTCTGCCCTTGGAGCTGATGCCTTCTCCAGCAGAAGCAGCACTGCTGAACCCCTGGCTGTGCTCACGCCGTCCATCAAAGCTTCCCCCAAGGTGGAGCAAAGCCCTCAGCAGGGCTCCTGCCCCTGGGTTCCCGCCCCTGGGTTCCCTTGCAGGCTTGCCACAGATCCACCAGCCAACTTTGTGGTCAGGCAGACAGGCAGATGCCACCTGCCAGTGCAGCCTCAGCTCCTTCCTGCGCCCTCCCCCAGAACGTGGCCCTCTGTCCCCTCTCCGTGAAGGCTGGCTTCTGTGGCTTGAACCAGGGGTCCGCAATGGGGCAGGGATACAGCCACTGGACAGTCAGGAGATCAGGGCATCAGGGCCACGCTCCCGTGCAGGATGGGCATGTCCCTGGGGATCTCTGCCCCATTCACACCTGGCAAGAGAACTCTGGAGGGACTGGGGGAAAGGAGGAGAGCAGCTCCAGCTGCCGCCACTGTGGTGCCCAAGGAGTGGGCTAAAAGTCTCCCACTGCTTTGGCACACGGTGATCTCTTGGGGTCTGCAGGGGCTGGCCCAGAAGTGCCATGGGCAAGGTTTTGCTGTGACATGAGAGGATTCTTCAGAGGGGAAAGGGTCTTTGACCACAGCCAGGGGATGCCAGGCTCCCAGAAGAACTTGGTGGGCTTCCCCAAAGGAGGTGGGCGCCTGCCTGCAGTATGCTCAGTCCTAGCACTAGGGGTGGGCCATCCACTGCAGCATGGACATTCGTTACCCCCCCAGCTGTGGAACCACTCCTGGGAAACCGACTCTTTGCAAATGCCAGACCTGCAAAATATTCTGCAACTCCTCGCCGACACTGGAGATTGGACAGTTGCGTACAAAGGCCTGCAGCATGATTTCCATGGCGTTCATGGTCTGCAAGGAGGACAGAGGATCAGAGAAGCATTTCTGAGCTCCTTCTCACCCCCAGGAGCTGACTGAACCTCCAGCAGCAAGGGAGGACACATGCACCGCCTCACAGAGCCCGGGGGTGACTTTGGGGCTAAACAACTTCTGTGTGGAGACCTCCTGAGAGCACTGGATCAGGCCAGAGAAGGGGAAGGGGAAGAAGAGATTAGGCTGGGAAAGCAAATCTGGGCCCCGGCCCTGCATTGGTTGTCCGGTTGTCTCAGCATGTGGGAGCATGGCAGCAGCCCAGCGGGACTGGGGGTGTCGCTACCTCACCCAGCACATACCTTGGTGTAGAGATCTTTTTCTGCCGCTGACATGTCCAAATAGGGAGGCAGAAGGAAGACGCTCTTGAAGCAGGCATGCAGGAGACTCTCCTTTTTGCCATCCAGTGCTGACTCCACTGTGGCGCTAAGAAGGGAGATAGGAGCTTGTTGGATGCTGGTGCTGGAGTGGTGCCTCAAGGCTTAGGGAAGGAGGACAGGCATGTCCCTGGGAGGACAGGCATGTCCCTGGGAGGACATGTCTTCCCATGGACAGGCATCCCTGGGAGGGATGGGAAACCTTCCCGCCAGCTTCAGGGCCACCAGGACCTTGCCCAGGGATGTGCTGGCCAAAGTAGGGGCTTAGCAGGTACCTGAGCGTGGCAATAGTTAGCATGGCTTTCATTCGAAACGCTGTGTGCAAACTGTCTGTGGGCTCCTCTTCCAGCAAAACCTGCAAAACACAACCAGGATGGGACGTGGCAGACACTCGCCCCCAGTGCCTGCTGCTGAAGGCCCAGCAGCACACCCAGTCCTGCCTTGGGCAGCTTGGTTTGTCTCCACCTGTGCATGGTTTGTCTCCACCCCCCCTGCCCCAGCCTCACAGGGGGCTGGCGCTCGAGGGGCCTTGCCCCTTCCCCAACCCGCCACGCGTCCCCTCACCTTGATGTTCTCTGCCAGCTCCATTTCGCGGCAGAAGGCGTCCATGTCCTCCAACAAGGAACAGTCTCTGCACGTGGTGCAGATGCTCTCCAGGAACTTCATTTTCTTTTCCTCATCCTGGCAGCCACAGAGAGAAGCACGGGGAGCGTGAGGGGGGAGAACCAGAGCCCACAGCACTGGAGTGCTGCGACGTGCGGTGCTGTCTGAGACACACAGAGGGCAGCAGCTCTGCCCAGCCAGCAGCGCTCCTGCTGCCTGGCAGCAGGGCCAGGGCCCCGTCAGGACACACCAGCACAGCCACGACAGAAGTGGCTGCCCTTACCTTCTCTGTGCTGACAAAAATCTGGATGAAGTTCTTGGCTTCCTCTTTGCCAAAATCCCATAACCAGGCATCTAGCAATGGAGAAGAGCGAGCAGTGCTGCAGTGAGGGGCTGAAGGCAGGAGCGAGGAGAGGAAGGGCCCCCAGCACGAGAGACACACGGCCCTGCTGGAGCAGGTCCAGAGGAGGCCCTGATGCAGATCAGAGGCCTGGAGCACCTCCCCTAGGACAGGCTGAGAGAGCTGGGCTTCTTCAGCCTGGAGAAGAGGAGGCTCCAGGGGGCCCTTAGAGCGGCCTTCCTGTACCTAGAGGTGGGCCTGGCCGACAGGATAGCTGGGGAGGGACTCTTTCTCAGGAGTGCTGTGACAGGACAAGGCCTAACAGGTTTAAGCTAACGGAGGGTAGATTTCAATTAGGTATTCAATTAGCAACAAATTCTATACTCGGAGGGTGCTGAGGCAGCAGGATCTGGGCCCCCTCTAAGCTCCCTCCCAAGCCGGGGCGAGGCCATGCTGGGTTGGGCTCCCAGCACCCCCAGCATCCAGGTGCCCTTCTTCTCCACGGGCTGCAGCACCAGCCCAGGGCCTGCTCCACCGGGGGCTCCTCCACGGGCTGCAGCGTGGAGATCTGCTCCATGTGGGACCCATGGGTGCAGGGGAACAGCCTGCTCCACCAAGGGCCTCTCCACAGGCCACAGGGGATCTTCTGCTGAAGAGAGATCCACAGGGGATCTCCCTGCGGCCTTCCAGTACGTAAAGGGGGCTCATAAAAAAGATGGAGAGCAACCCTTTGCTTGGGCAGGCAGCGATGGGGCGAGAGGGAATGGGTTTAAACTGCAGGAGGGGAGAGTTAGGTTAGACACGAGGACGTAATTCTTCACTGCCAGGGTGGGGAGGTTGTCCAGAGCCGTGGATGCTCCGTCCCTGGAGGTCTGGAGGTGGTCGTGCCAGCACCATCCAGTAGGTACTTGGTGGGCCAATACCCCCCAGTACTGCCCAGTACTCCCCAGAGTTCACAGTACCCTCCCAGTGCCTGCCGGTACTGCCTGGAAGCCCCCCCAGTATCCTCCCAGTGCACCCCAGTAGCACCCAGAACCCCTCAGAACTCCACCATTGACTGCAGTACTGCCCACAGTCCCCCAGTGTGCTCATAGTATCCCCCCAACACTGCCTAGAACACCACCAGCATTGCCTAGAGCTCCCCCACCATGCTCCCACTGCCCCCCAGTACCCTCCCAGTGCTGCCAAACTCAGCCCCCAAGCTCCCCACCACCCCCTGGAGCTGCCCATTCGCGTCCAAGCCCCCCAAAACCGCCCCATTCCCCCGCCCTGCACCGAAGCTGTGTGCCCACAGAAACACCCCCAAACCCACCCAGAACGCAGAGCAGAGCCCCCCCCCCAACACCCCGTGGCGGGGTGTCCCCATTGCCTGGATCCTCATTAAGGCACACAGCAGGGGTTGGGGACATGGCGGGGGGACAGGAACACAGCAAAGACTGAGGGAATGGGAACGGGAATGGGAAAACGTGGAGTCTATAGGGACGGGGACAGAGCAGGCATGGGGGTGCCCCATGGGGACAACGGGAGGACACGGGGGGGACACGCTGCCGGCCAGAGATCCCCCAGAGCAACCCTGTGGTGTCCACACAGCCTTGCCCACGTAACTGCTCAGCTCTGAGATCTGTACCTTTGCTACGCTCTCACTCTGGTCTCTCACGCGAAAGTAGAGTGGGAGAAGGCTGCTGTGCACTGTCCTCTTCATGACCGGCACCGCGGGGCCGGGGTCACACGGCTGCCCCCAGCCCCCCCCCCAAAAAGGGGGTCCTCCGGGGGGGGGCGCAGGGGGGCTCACCGTCGGTGTCCACCTCCTTGATCATGTCCTGCAGCTCGGCCTCGGTGGGGTTCCAGTCCAGTCTCCTGGACTCTTTCCTCTCGCTATTGTGCTTCCCCATGAGAGCAAGGGCTAGCAATCATGACCCTGCTCCTAGCTGCTTGTAGGCTGTTTCATCTCCCTCTTCGTCCTGGTTGCGTGCTCTACAACAGGCTCCCACCTTCTGTCAGCCTTACTGCCCTTTCCCCTGACTCTTCCTCAGGGACACTCAACCCTTTCAGCGGCACTGCCCAGCTCCAGGCTGGGAGGCCATTCCCTGACACCACAGGCCACCCCGTCTCCTCTCCCTCGTTCCTATGCCTGCATTGCTCCTCCGCCCTCCTCAGCATTTCCCTGGAGCAGGGCAAGGCACGGGGGCCTCTGCCGCTGTCCCCCCAGCCCTAGCACAGCCCCCACTGCCCTCACTCACCGCTGAGGATTTCATTCAGCTTCTCCTCGCTCTGGTCCTTGCAGTAGCGCGCAGCAAGACCTAGACACAGAGATCCCATCAGAGCCCCGCTCCCCAGCACGCTCCCAGCAGCGCAGCCCCTGGCCTGGCCAGCCAGGCTGTGCCCCCTCCTGCACCCTGGAGCAAGGGCCCAGTCGGGGGGCTCTGGGGGCAACAGGGCTGGGCCTCACTGCCAGGGCAGTGCCTGGGGCTGCCAAAGGCTGCCCCAAGAGGGACCCAGGGGCTGGGCTCACCAATGAATCTGACGGCCTCAAGTCGCAAAAGGTTCTGCGTGTCCTGCAGGTAGGGCTGGCTCTGCTGCAGGTATTCTTCTACTCTGCCTCTGTCCTGCTGCAGCTGGAGAGAGAGAGAACGCAAGGTCACGGGGCTTGCACAGCCTCTCCAGGGTCTCCTCCAGCATCCTGGGGGCAGGGAGGGCAGAGGGGCCTGCAGAAGAGCCCCCTGGGGCTCTGTGCTGGAAGGAAGGGAGCGAGGATGCGGTTGCAGGCAGCAGGCTCTGGCCGGGCACGTTTGCCCAGCTGGGGCAAACCAAGTTGGGTCCTTACCAAGCACTCCCCGATCCTCCACGTCTGTTCTGTCTGGGCCAAGCGCTTGAGCTCTTTGCGTCGCAGAAACTCTGCAGCCACGGCGAGAGCTTCCCCAGAGGCCTGCGGAGCAGCAGAGGTCGGGAATTAGCACCACAGCCTTGGGGGACCCTCTGTCCCCTCCTCTTGGCAGAGCTGTGAGCCTTTCCCAGCGCGTTATGGGAGGCTGTGGTGGGGGACAGCGTGCACTGGGTTCAGTGGCCAAGGCAAGGCCACGGGACGGCCACCATCGGAGGCAGCTCACGCTGCCGGCCAGAGATCCCCCAGAGCAACCCTGTGGTGTCCACACAGCCTTGCCCACATAACTGCTCAGCTCTGAGATCTGTACCTTTGCTACGCTCTCACTCTGGTCTCTCATGCGAAAGTAGAGTGGGAGAAGGCTGCTGTGCACTGTCCTCTTCATGACCGGCACCGCGGGGCTGGGGTCACACGGCTGCCCCCAGCCCCCCCCCCAAAAAGGGGGTCCTCCGGGGGGGGGCGCAGGGGGGCTCACCGTCGGTGTCCACCTCCTTGATCATGTCCTGCAGCTCGGCCTCGGTGGGGTTCCGGCCCAGGGAGCGCATGACGGTGCCCAGCTCCTCGGCGGTGATGGTGCCGTCGCCGTCCTTGTCGAAGAGCGAGAACTCCTCCCTGAACTCTGGGGACCGGCACCGCGGGGCCGGGGTCACACGGCTGCCCCCAGCCCCCCCCCCAGAAAGGGGGTCCTCCGGGGCGGGGGGGGGCGCAGAGGGGCTCACCGTCGGTGTCCACCTCCTTGATCATGTCCTGCAGCTCGGCCTCGGTGGGGTTCCAGTCCAGTCTCCTGGACTCTTTCCTCTCGCTATTGTGCTTCCCCATGAGAGCAAGGGCTAGCAATCATGACCCTGCTCCTAGCTGCTTGTAGGCTGTTTCATCTCCCTCTTCGTCCTGGTTGCGTGCTCTACAACAGGCTCCCACCTTCTGTCAGCCTTACTGCCCTTTCCCCTGACTCTTCCTCAGGGACACTCAACCCTTTCAGCGGCACTGCCCAGCTCCAGGCTGGGAGGCCATTCCCTGACACCACAGGCCACCCCGTCTCCTCTCCCTCGTTCCTATGCCTGCATTGCTCCTCCGCCCTCCTCAGCATTTCCCTGGAGCAGGGCAAGGCACGGGGGCCTCTGCCGCTGTCCCCCCAGCCCTAGCACAGCCCCCACTGCCCTCACTCACCGCTGAGGATTTCATTCAGCTTCTCCTCGCTCTGGTCCTTGCAGTAGCGCGCAGCAAGACCTAGACACAGAGATCCCATCAGAGCCCCGCTCCCCAGCACGCTCCCAGCAGCGCAGCCCCTGGCCTGGCCAGCCAGGCTGTGCCCCCTCCTGCACCCTGGAGCAAGGGCCCAGTCGGGGGGCTCTGGGGGCAACAGGGCTGGGCCTCACTGCCAGGGCAGTGCCTGGGGCTGCCAAAGGCTGCCCCAAGAGGGACCCAGGGGCTGGGCTCACCAATGAATCTGACGGCCTCAAGTCGCAAAAGGTTCTGCGTGTCCTGCAGGTAGGGCTGGCTCTGCTGCAGGTATTCTTCTACTCTGCCTCTGTCCTGCTGCAGCTGGAGAGAGAGAGAACGCAAGGTCACGGGGCTTGCACAGCCTCTCCAGGGTCTCCTCCAGCATCCTGGGGGCAGGGAGGGCAGAGGGGCCTGCAGAAGAGCCCCCTGGGGCTCTGTGCTGGAAGGAAGGGAGCGAGGATGCGGCTGCAGGCAGCGGGCTCTGGCCGGGCACGTTTGCCCAGCTGGGGCAAACCAAGTTGGGTCCTTACCAAGCACTCCCCGATCCTCCACGTCTGTTCTGTCTGGGCCAAGCGCTTGAGCTCTTTGCGTCGCAGAAACTCTGCAGCCACGGCGAGAGCTTCCCCAGAGGCCTGCGGAGCAGCAGAGGTCGGGAATTAGCACCACAGCCTTGGGGGACCCTCTGTCCCCTCCTCTTGGCAGAGCTGCGAGCCTTTCCCAGCGCGTTATGGGAGGCTGTGGTGGGGGAGAGCGTGCACTGGGTTCAGTGGCCAAGGCAAGGCCACGGGACGGCCACCATCGGAGGCAGCTCACACTGCCGGCCAGAGATCCCCCAGAGCAACCCTGTGGTGTCGGCACAGCCTTGCCCACGTAACTGCTCAGCTCTGAGATCTGTACCTTTGCTACGCTCTCACTCTGGTCTCTCATGTGAAAGTAGAGTGGGAGAAGGCTGCTGTGCACGCTCCTCTTCATTTCCTTCTTCTTTTGCCGCAGCACAGCCTCCATCACGGCTTGGAAGAGGCAGATGGAGTGCTCCCGCACCTGGCTGGACTCCTGGCAGGGAGGAGGACAGGAGGAATTTCAGCATTAGCGTGGCTCATGTGAAGGGAGCTCACAGAACTGTGAGATGCTTCAGCGCTGGATCCTTCCCAGAGGAGCTGCTCGGGGCAGCTGCAAGGCCTGGTGCCCGTGAAGGGCAACGCAATCGGTTGCCATCGCAGGCTGCCCGCCAGCCACCCCACTTTCGCCACCAGCAGCACCAGCCATGCCCAAACAGAGCTCCCCAGTGCCTGGGCTGACAAGGAGACTGGGAAGGCCCTGCCTGAGTGCTGCCCACAGGGCCGGGCTGAAGGGCAGCCCTCGTTACAGGGGGCCCAGCTGCGGGCTCGGGCTCCCGCAGCACACTTACATGGTCAAAGAGTGGCAGGAGCTTCTCAGCCAGCTGCAGAGCCGGGCCACTGGCCTTCCTCCTCTCCACATGAGCCATCATCTTTCTCAGCACAAGCAGGGCCTTGAGCATGACGTCTGTGTTGGTGTCCTGCAGGGCCTCCGCGATGTCTGGCAGCACGACCTGAAGTTTTCTTGCCTGTAGGAAAGACACCATTTCCCTTCCGTGAAGCAGTGAGAGACCACCCTGGGCAAAGGGCTCTGGTTCCTGAGCACCAGCCTCCTGCCTTGCTTCCTGGCAGCGGGGAGGGACAGGAGGGCAGAAGAGCAAAGGCCCAGGCTGCCAACATGGCTTTGCTTGACGATGGCCCACTCACCTTCTCAGGGCTCTGTGACACGGTGCAGAGCCCTTTCAGAACCATCAAGCGCATCTCTGGGCTTGGGTGCTTCAGGTAACTCTGGAGGTGCACTGGGTTACCAAACTCCTCCTCAGAAATGTGATTCTGGGCCAGCATCTGCAAGAAAGAGCAGTGAGAGCCTGGCAGGGCCTGCAGGGCTCCCTGCAGCCTCTTCTTCTCCCACCTTTGGGCAGGGATGGGGCAGCGCCAGCTGGCACCAAAGAGGCACCAGGCGCGGGGAGCTATGGGGTCTTGCCGGCCCCAGGGACCATGCGTCCGTACGTCCTGCGGGAGCTGGCAGTTTGGGGGTAGATGGGCACAGGGCTGTGCCTGTGTGCCTGAAGGGACACACGTAGCCCTGCTGGGAGCAAGGTTTCATCTGGGAACTCACAGCCAAGCGACAGATGCAGGTGTCTTCGGTGACTGCGGTGCACCAGTTGCACAGCGGCAAGTCTTCCGTCATGATGTTTAAAACCTTCTCCAACGTCTGCGGCATGGCCAGGATCACCTCCCACATGCCCAGGTCAGTGCTGCAAGCCCAGAATACTCTGTCAGTGAGGCTGCCTCAGCCGCAGGGCCACAAACTGGGCCAGCCCCAGAGGAGCCAGGCTGTCCTGCAGCCCCTGTGACTTGGGGAGCACTGAGGGCCCAGCCTGGGCAAGCAGGAGGGGGCTGAGCTGGTGTTCCCTGGGGGCAGGGGGACTCTGGGCTGCCTTGGACAGCTGGGCTGCTGCAGCCCTGGCTGGCCCAGTAGGGCTGGAACACATTGGTGGGAAGGAGGGCTGTGCTCCCTGGGGATGTCCTGCTCTTTGCCATGGCTCTGGCAAGCAGAGAGTCTCCAGGTGCATCTCCCGACATGGAACAAGCCCTCAAGGATGTCAAGGCCAGGACCTGTCACATGGCGGAGAGAACTGCAGCAGGTTCTTGACTTCTTCCCTGGACATCTTGTTGGTCAGCTGGAGAAGCAGGGAGTCCAGGCACTGCCGCGCCGATGCCGTGTGGATGCTGCCCAGGTTTTTCCTGATGCACTCCATGATCTTTGGCACCTTGGGGGACAAAGTGGGAATGGTGTTGCCAGCAGACTGCAGCCATTTCCACAGCTGCCACTCAAACTTTGGCCCCTTCCATTGCTCAGGTGGCTTCTGGAGCCCAAGAGACCCCGATGTGCGAGGGAGGCAGGGAGGGAGGCAGGGAAGGAGAGAGGAACAATGCCTGGAAGAGCTCAAGGGCAGGGCCATGGCCACAGGCCACTTACATCTGTCAGCCAGTAGTCAGGGTCCTCCAAGGCTGCGTCCAGCACACCGAAGGCCCCCTCCTTGTCATGGATGCTGGAGTCTGGTAAAGCTTCAAGGGCTGTGAGGATGACGTCCACCCTCTCAGCAGGGAAGAGGTGTCCTCCAAACCCCTGTGGGAAGAAGGAGGAGCGAAGACATGCCTCACTGAGTGTCCCAAGGGTGCTGCTTAGCTGAGCAGCAAGGGCAGCTCCGGAGAGAAGGCCCTCGGGGGAAGGGGTGAGGATGGGGCATATGGGGCCAGAGTGCTGGCCCTGCAGGTAACCAGGGCTTGCTGGTGGCCAGGAGGGCTGGAGCTGCTGCCGGGACACAGGGGAGCAGCCTTCGCATAGCCCCAGCCTGGGGACAAGAGGAACCCTCTCACCAGGGCGAGTGAGGCCGTGCCAGCCCCACCGGTTCTGGACCCCTTTGCTCACACCAGATGCCTGCTGATGCTGCGGACAAGATCCCCAGCAAGGCCAGAGCTCATTACCTTGGCAATATCACAGGGAATGGACAGTACAGAAAATGGAAATCTTGTATCCTTCAATATCTTGCGGCGCTGCACATGATTTTCCATGTCCTTTGTCAGTGAGCTTTCTAAACAGTGGGAAACAGCGAAGAGTCAGTAGGGAAGAGCATCTCTGCCAACAAGCTTGCCAAATGGTGAAAAGCACCTTCACTAGTGTGAGGAATGTTTTAACAATTCGTGTCCATAAAGAACAATTCTGTTTGAAATGTTTGAATCCTGTCTGCCTCTGGGCCCTGCACTGGCAATTCAATGCTTGAACCACAGCTGCAGTGTGTCCCAGTCTCCCCCTCATTCCTCATTCTAGCCAATTTATCACTTCTTAAATTTATGAACCTGTTTGCTTTTGTTATTCCAGACTTCTATTTCTAACACTGCTATAGATGTGTCTGTGAATGGCTGGGGAAGAATGTTTTAATTACCCGTGTGTCTGGGAGTTTCAGAACAACTGATAACAACTAGTGACTGTTATGGGATACTGTGTGGATCTTTGGTATCTGGTTAGGGGGGGGGGGCTGAGAAAGAAGCTGAATGGCGGCTGGGAGACAAGATTTGAAGAAGGTGTTTTGAAGAAGGTGTTCCGTAAACTTGGGATGGTGCCCAGTAAGTACAAAGGGGAAGAGGAAGACTGCGAGCCTTCAGCATGGAAGACCCCTAGAGACCCCCAGAAGAGACCCCAGAGGAGACTGCGCATGCTCCAGTAGGAGGGACTGCACCCCGGAAGCTAATTTTAATAATCTATTTTTTTAAGAAGTAGTAATGAATATGTATTAGTCTAGGAGCATAAAAATCAGTTGCTTGATGTAACTGGTGTGTGTCCTGGTGGAGCGGAGACTCCCGGTGCACCCAGCGCTGTTTGCTTACCTCTATTCCTTTATATCCTTTAATAAATCCTATTTTTCATTTAATTCTAATTTGAATCCTGAGCCATTTATAACACTAGGAATGGTTGAGGAGGGAGGCTCAGACCCATGGCGAGGAGAGTGATGGGCAGGGATGTAAAGCACAAGGCGAGGAGTGCTGGGAGCAAGAGGGACCTCAGGGATGATGCAGAAGGAGGAGAAGCAATGGCGTTGGGTGCCGCGGGGGTAGCAGCATGTCACAGACCCCCTTCTGCTCGGGGTCAGGATGTGCAGGAAGCCCCCTGACACCTGCTTGCAAGACGGCAGGGAGCAAACAGTCAGGGAGAATTCTGGAGGGCGTCACCATCCCTGGTGATGCATGGCTGGCTCTGCTGTTCACTCCTCGGGGAAGATGCAGTTTGGGAAGTGCTCATCGATTGATGGCTTAGACTGGGGGAGACCACAAAACAGCGTGGTAGGTGATCTGGGGAGGGTTGGGAAGGACAGCAGCAGAGAACTGCTCCTGGACGTCAGGTGAGCGTCCAGCTTCTGCGGAAAACGATAGCCAGAATGCTGCGGGAAGCTGCTGTGAGGAGCAGAGGAGGTCAGGGAACCTGGCAGAATTCCGTGGGCAGCCTCCCCCAAGCACAAAAACAATCCTTCACAATACTCGGGGAGAACAAGCAGACAAAGCAGCAGATGTCTGCGTGCAGACAAAGCTCTGATTCTGGTGGTATCTTTGCCACCGCTGAAAATGAAGAGGTGGCCCAGCAGCTGTCCCAGGATGGGGATGTGGACCTCTTTGTGGGTGCCAGGGCTGCCCTTGCATTTTCTAGCAGTGAACAAGGTCTGGGCGAGGGAGAGAGGAGAGAAGAAGGGTTAAGTGGAGGCAGAGAGCAGGACCTGGGGAAGGAAGAGCAAGGGCAAAGGAGGGACAAAGACCCTTTCTTCAGGGCAGAGCTCTGCTGAGGCCTCCACCTGTGCCCAGTCTTGCTGCACAGGCACCCCCAAGCTGCAGGATGCTCTGGAAGGTAGGGAAGGGGAGACAGGCTGGCTGAAAGGTTCCTGGCATCTTACCTTCCCCAAATATGTGACCAGGAAATCACTCATCCTCTCAATCTTCTGCAGGGCAATCTTGCGCACAGCTGTGTTATGGGAGGTGGCATAGTGCAGCAGCGCCTGTGAGGAGAGAAGCTGCTGGTCTGCCCTTGGAGCTGATGCCTTCTCCAGCAGAAGCAGCACTGCTGAACCCCTGGCTGTGCTCACGCCGTCCATCAAAGCTTCCCCCAAGGTGGAGCAAAGCCCTCAGCAGGGCTCCTGCCCCTGGGTTCCCGCCCCTGGGTTCCCTTGCAGGCTTGCCACAGATCCACCAGCCAACTTTGTGGTCAGGCAGACAGGCAGATGCCACCTGCCAGTGCAGCCTCAGCTCCTTCCTGCGCCCTCCCCCAGAACGTGGCCCTCTGTCCCCTCTCCGTGAAGGCTGGCTTCTGTGGCTTGAACCAGGGGTCCGCAATGGGGCAGGGATACAGCCACTGGACAGTCAGGAGATCAGGGCATCAGGGCCACGCTCCCGTGCAGGATGGGCATGTCCCTGGGGATCTCTGCCCCATTCACACCTGGCAAGAGAACTCTGGAGGGACTGGGGGAAAGGAGGAGAGCAGCTCCAGCTGCCGCCACTGTGGTGCCCAAGGAGTGGGCTAAAAGTCTCCCACTGCTTTGGCACACGGTGATCTCTTGGGGTCTGCAGGGGCTGGCCCAGAAGTGCCATGGGCAAGGTTTTGCTGTGACATGAGAGGATTCTTCAGAGGGGAAAGGGTCTTTGACCACAGCCAGGGGATGCCAGGCTCCCAGAAGAACTTGGTGGGCTTCCCCAAAGGAGGTGGGCGCCTGCCTGCAGTATGCTCAGTCCTAGCACTAGGGGTGGGCCATCCACTGCAGCATGGACATTCGTTACCCCCCCAGCTGTGGAACCACTCCTGGGAAACCGACTCTTTGCAAATGCCAGACCTGCAAAATATTCTGCAACTCCTCGCCGACACTGGAGATTGGACAGTTGCGTACAAAGGCCTGCAGCATGATTTCCATGGCGTTCATGGTCTGCAAGGAGGACAGAGGATCAGAGAAGCATTTCTGAGCTCCTTCTCACCCCCAGGAGCTGACTGAACCTCCAGCAGCAAGGGAGGACACATGCACCGCCTCACAGAGCCCGGGGGTGACTTTGGGGCTAAACAACTTCTGTGTGGAGACCTCCTGAGAGCACTGGATCAGGCCAGAGAAGGGGAAGGGGAAGAAGAGATTAGGCTGGGAAAGCAAATCTGGGCCCCGGCCCTGCATTGGTTGTCCGGTTGTCTCAGCATGTGGGAGCATGGCAGCAGCCCAGCGGGACTGGGGGTGTCGCTACCTCACCCAGCACATACCTTGGTGTAGAGATCTTTTTCTGCCGCTGACATGTCCAAATAGGGAGGCAGAAAGAAGACGCTCTTGAAGCAGGCATGCAGGAGACTCTCCTTTTTGCCATCCAGTGCTGACTCCACTGTGGCGCTAAGAAGGGAGATAGGAGCTTGTTGGATGCTGGTGCTGGAGTGGTGCCTCAAGGCTTAGGGAAGGAGGACAGGCATGTCCCTGGGAGGACAGGCATGTCCCTGGGAGGACATGTCTTCCCATGGACAGGCATCCCTGGGAGGGATGGGAAACCTTCCCGCCAGCTTCAGGGCCACCAGGACCTTGCCCAGGGATGTGCTGGCCAAAGTAGGGGCTTAGCAGGTACCTGAGCGTGGCAATAGTTAGCATGGCTTTCATTCGAAACGCTGTGTGCAAACTGTCTGTGGGCTCCTCTTCCAGCAAAACCTGCAAAACACAACCAGGATGGGACGTGGCAGACACTCGCCCCCAGTGCCTGCTGCTGAAGGCCCAGCAGCACACCCAGTCCTGCCTTGGGCAGCTTGGTTTGTCTCCACCTGTGCATGGTTTGTCTCCACCCCCCCTGCCCCAGCCTCACAGGGGGCTGGCGCTCGAGGGGCCTTGCCCCTTCCCCAACCCGCCACGCGTCCCCTCACCTTGATGTTCTCTGCCAGCTCCATCTCGCGGCAGAAGGCGTCCATGTCCTCCAACAAGGAACAGTCTCTGCACGTGGTGCAGATGCTCTCCAGGAACTTCATTTTCTTTTCCTCATCCTGGCAGCCACAGAGAGAAGCACGGGGAGCGTGAGGGGGGAGAACCAGAGCCCACAGCACTGGAGTGCTGCGACGTGCGGTGCTGTCTGAGACACACAGAGGGCAGCAGCTCTGCCCAGCCAGCAGCGCTCCTGCTGCCTGGCAGCAGGGCCAGGGCCCCGTCAGGACACACCAGCACAGCCACGACAGAAGTGGCTGCCCTTACCTTCTCTGTGCTGACAAAAATCTGGATGAAGTTCTTGGCTTCCTCTTTGCCAAAATCCCATAACCAGGCATCTAGCAATGGAGAAGAGCGAGCAGTGCTGCAGTGAGGGGCTGAAGGCAGGAGCGAGGAGAGGAAGGGCCCCCAGCACGAGAGACACACGGCCCTGCTGGAGCAGGTCCAGAGGAGGCCCTGATGCAGATCAGAGGCCTGGAGCACCTCCCCTAGGACAGGCTGAGAGAGCTGGGCTTCTTCAGCCTGGAGAAGAGGAGGCTCCAGGGGGCCCTTAGAGCGGCCTTCCTGTACCTAGAGGTGGGCCTGGCCGACAGGATAGCTGGGGAGGGACTCTTTCTCAGGAGTGCTGTGACAGGACAAGGCCTAACAGGTTTAAGCTAACGGAGGGTAGATTTCAATTAGGTATTCAATTAGCAACAAATTCTATACTCAGAGGGTGCTGAGGCAGCAGGATCTGGGCCCCCTCTAAGCTCCCTCCCAAGCCGGGGCGAGGCCATGCTGCGTTGGGCTCCCAGCACCCCCAGTATCCAGGTGCCCTTCTTCTCCACGGGCTGCAGCACCAGCCCAGGGCCTGCTCCACCGGGGGCTCCTCCACGGGCTGCAGCGTGGAGATCTGCTCCATGTGGGACCCATGGGTGCAGGGGAACAGCCTGCTCCACCAAGGGCCTCTCCACAGGCCACAGGGGATCTTCTGCTGAAGAGAGATCCACAGGGGATCTCCCTGCGGCCTTCCAGTACGTAAAGGGGGCTCATAAAAAAGATGGAGAGCAACCCTTTGCTTGGGCAGGCAGCGATGGGGCGAGAGGGAATGGGTTTAAACTGCAGGAGGGGAGAGTTAGGTTAGACACGAGGACGTAATTCTTCACTGCCAGGGTGGGGAGGTTGTCCAGAGCCGTGGATGCTCCGTCCCTGGAGGTCTGGAGGTGGTCGTGCCAGCACCATCCAGTAGGTACTTGGTGGGCCAATACCCCCCAGTACTGCCCAGTACTCCCCAGAGTTCACAGTACCCTCCCAGTGCCTGCCGGTACTGCCTGGAAGCCCCCCCAGTATCCTCCCAGTGCACCCCAGTAGCACCCAGAACCCCTCAGAACTCCACCATTGACTGCAGTACTGCCCACAGTCCCCCAGTGTGCTCATAGTATCCCCCCAACACTGCCTAGAACACCACCAGCATTGCCTAGAGCTCCCCCACCATGCTCCCACTGCCCCCCAGTACCCTCCCAGTGCTGCCAAACTCAGCCCCCAAGCTCCCCACCACCCCCTGGAGCTGCCCATTCGCGTCCAAGCCCCCCAAAACCGCCCCATTCCCCCGCCCTGCACCGAAGCTGTGTGCCCACAGAAACACCCCCAAACCCACCCAGAACGCAGAGCAGAGCCCCCCCCCCAACACCCCGTGGCGGGGTGTCCCCATTGCCTGGATCCTCATTAAGGCCCCTCATTACAGCACCTCGTTAAGGCTGTGAGTACTGCAAAACCAGTGCTTTATTTCACAGCTTTGGCCGCCCATGACAGCGCCCAAATAGGGGGATGGGTGTTAGGGTCCTCCAAATCCCCCCAAAATACCCCAAAACTACGGCCTGGTCCCAGTCCCCCACGCCCAGGGATCCCCAGGCCTCCTGAGACCCCCAGATCACCCTGAAATGTCCCCAAATGTTCTCCTGGGACAATAAAGGGTCCTGCCGTGTTTTGGGAGGGGGACCCTGGATCTGCCCCGGACCTCTCAAACCCTCCATAGGGACATGCGAGGCACCCCGCCCCCCACCCCGGGTTCCTCCCAAGCCCCCCGTGGGGAAACGCGGTCCCCCCACATCCCCTTCCAAAGCCCCTATGGAGGATATAGGGTCCCTCTGTCCTGTTGGGGTTCCCCCCCTCCCTATAAAGCCCCTGTGGGTGCCCCCAAACGGTGGGGACAGGCATTGGCAGCAAGGGGGCCCTGGTGGCCTCGTGCCCCCCCCTCTCACTTGGCCGTCATCATCTGCACGAGCTCTGCCGGGAGAGCAGGGGATGCTCAGAGGGGACAGGGACGCAGCGGGGACACAGCAGGGGTTGGGGACATGGCGGGGGGACAGGAACACAGCAAAGACTGAGGGAATAGGAACGGGAATGGGAAAACGTGGAGTCTATAGGGACGGGGACAGAGCAGGCATGGGGGGGCCCCATAGGGACAAGGGGAGGACACGGGGGGGACACGCTGCCGGCCAGAGATCCCCCAGAGCAACCCTGTGGTGTCCGCACAGCCTTGCCCACGTAACTGCTCAGCTCTGAGATCTGTACCTTTGCTACGCTCTCACTCTGGTCTCTCACGCGAAAGTAGAGTGGGAGAAGGCTGCTGTGCACTGTCCTCTTCATGACCAGCACCGCGGGGCCGGGGTCACACGGCTGCCCCCAGCCCCCCCCCCAAAAAGGGGGTCCTCCGGGGGGGGGGGCGCAAGGGGGCTCACCGTCGGTGTCCACCTCCTTGATCATGTCCTGCAGCTCGGCCTCGGTGGGGTTCCAGTCCAGTCTCCTGGACTCTTTCCTCTCGCTATTGTGCTTCCCCATGAGAGCAAGGGCTAGCAATCATGACCCTGCTCCTAGCTGCTTGTAGGCTGTTTCATCTCCCTCTTCGTCCTGGTTGCGTGCTCTACAACAGGCTCCCACCTTCTGTCAGCCTTACTGCCCTTTCCCCTGACTCTTCCTCAGGGACACTCAACCCTTTCAGCGGCACTGCCCAGCTCCAGGCTGGGAGGCCATTCCCTGACACCACAGGCCACCCCGTCTCCTCTCCCTCGTTCCTATGCCTGCATTGCTCCTCCGCCCTCCTCAGCATTTCCCTGGAGCAGGGCAAGGCACGGGGGCCTCTGCCGCTGTCCCCCCAGCCCTAGCACACCCCCCACTGCCCTCACTCACCGCTGAGGATTTCATTCAGCTTCTCCTCGCTCTGGTCCTTGCAGTAGCGCGCAGCAAGACCTAGACACAGAGATCCCATCAGAGCCCCGCTCCCCAGCACGCTCCCAGCAGCGCAGCCCCTGGCCTGGCCAGCCAGGCTGTGCCCCCTCCTGCACCCTGGAGCAAGGGCCCAGTCGGGGGGCTCTGGGGGCAACAGGGCTGTGCCTCACTGCCAGGGCAGTGCCTGGGGCTGCCAAAGGCTGCCCCAAGAGGGACCCAGGGGCTGGGCTCACCAATGAATCTGACGGCCTCAAGTCGCAAAAGGGTCTGCGTGTCCTGCAGGTAGGGCTGGCTCTGCTGCAGGTATTCTTCTACTCTGCCTCTGTCCTGCTGCAGCTGGAGAGAGAGAGAACGCAAGGTCACGGGGCTTGCACAGCCTCTCCAGGGTCTCCTCCAGCATCCTGGGGGCAGGGAGGGCAGAGGGGCCTGCAGAAGAGCCCCCTGGGGCTCTGTGCTGGAAGGAAGGGAGCGAGGATGCGGCTGCAGGCAGCGGGCTCTGGCCGGGCACGTTTGCCCAGCTGGGGCAAACCAAGTTGGGTCCTTACCAAGCACTCCCCGATCCTCCACGTCTGTTCTGTCTGGGCCAAGCGCTTGAGCTCTTTGCGTCGCAGAAACTCTGCAGCCACGGCGAGAGCTTCCCCAGAGGCCTGCGGAGCAGCAGAGGTTGGCAGGTAGCACCACAGCCTTGGGAAGGAGACCCTCTGTCCCCTCCTCTTGGCAGAGCTGCGAGCCTTTCCCAGCGCGTTATGGGGGCTGTGGTGGGGGAGAGCGTGCACTGGGTTCAGTGGCCAAGGCAAGGCCACGGGACGGCCACCATCGGAGGCAGCTCACGCTGCCGGCCAGAGATCCCCCAGAGCAACCCTGTGGTGTCCACACAGCCTTGCCCACGTAACTGCTCAGCTCTGAGATCTGTACCTTTGCTACGCTCTCACTCTGGTCTCTCATGTGAAAGTAGAGTGGGAGAAGGCTGCTGTGCACTGTCCTCTTCATGACCGGCACCGCGGGGCCGGGGTCACACGGCTGCCCCCAGCCCCCCCCCCAAAAAGGGGGTCCTCCGGGGGGGGGCGCAAGGGGGCTCACCGTCGGTGTCCACCTCCTTGATCATGTCCTGCAGCTCGGCCTCGGTGGGGTTCCGGCCCAGGGAGCGCATGACGGTGCCCAGCTCCTCGGCGGTGATGGTGCCGTCGCCGTCCTTGTCGAAGAGCGAGAACTCCTCCCTGAACTCTGGGGACCGGCACCGCGGGGCCGGGGTCACACGGCTGCCCCCAGCCCCCCCCCCAGAAAGGGGGTCCTCCGGGGCAGGCGGGGGCGCAGAGGGGCTCACCGTCGGTGTCCACCTCCTTGATCATGTCCTGCAGCTCGGCCTCGGTGGGGTTCCAGTCCAGTCTCCTGGACTCTTTCCTCTCGCTATTGTGCTTCCCCATGAGAGCAAGGGCTAGCAATCATGACCCTGCTCCTAGCTGCTTGTAGGCTGTTTCATCTCCCTCTTCGTCCTGGTTGCGTGCTCTACAACAGGCTCCCACCTTCTGTCAGCCTTACTGCCCTTTCCCCTGACTCTTCCTCAGGGACACTCAACCCTTTCAGCGGCACTGCCCAGCTCCAGGCTGGGAGGCCATTCCCTGACACCACAGGCCACCCCGTCTCCTCTCCCTCGTTCCTATGCCTGCATTGCTCCTCCGCCCTCCTCAGCATTTCCCTGGAGCAGGGCAAGGCACGGGGGCCTCTGCCGCTGTCCCCCCAGCCCTAGCACACCCGCCACTGCCCTCACTCACCGCTGAGGATTTCATTCAGCTTCTCCTCGCTCTGGTCCTTGCAGTAGCGCGCAGCAAGACCTAGACACAGAGATCCCATCAGAGCCCCGCTCCCCAGCACGCTCCCAGCAGCGCAGCCCCTGGCCTGGCCAGCCAGGCTGTGCCCCCTCCTGCACCCTGGAGCAAGGGCCCAGTCGGGGGGCTCTGGGGGCAACAGGGCTGTGCCTCACTGCCAGGGCAGTGCCTGGGGCTGCCAAAGGCTGCCCCAAGAGGGACCCAGGGGCTGGGCTCACCAGTGAATCTGACGGCCTCAAGTCGCAAAAGGGTCTGCGTGTCCTGCAGGTAGGGCTGGCTCTGCTGCAGGTATTCTTCTACTCTGCCTCTGTCCTGCTGCAGCTGGAGAGAGAGAGAACGCAAGGTCACGGGGCTTGCACAGCCTCTCCAGGGTCTCCTCCAGCATCCTGGGGGCAGGGAGGGCAGAGGGGCCTGCAGAAGAGCCCCCTGGGGCTCTGTGCTGGAAGGAAGGGAGCGAGGATGCGGCTGCAGGCAGCGGGCTCTGGCCGGGCACGTTTGCCCAGCTGGGGCAAACCAAGTTGGGTCCTTACCAAGCACTCCCCGATCCTCCACGTCTGTTCTGTCTGGGCCACGCGCTTGAGCTCTTTGCGTCGCAGAAACTCTGCAGCCACGGCGAGAGCTTCCCCAGAGGCCTGCGGAGCAGCAGAGGTTGGCAGGTAGCACCACAGCCTTGGGGGACCCTCTGTCCCCTCCTCTTGGCAGGGCTGCGAGCCTTTCCCAGTGCTTTATGGGAGGCTGTGGTGGGGGACAGCGTGCACTGGGTTCAGTGGCCAAGGCAAGGCCACGGGACGGCCACCATCGGAGGCAGCTCACGCTGCCGGCCAGAGATCCCCCAGAGCAACCCTGTGGTGTCCGCACAGCCTTGCCCACGTAACTGCTCAGCTCTGAGATCTGTACCTTTGCTACCCTCTCACTCTGGTCTCTCAAGCGAAAGTAGAGTGGGAGAAGGCTGCTGTGCACCCTCCTCTTCATTTCCTTCTTCCTTTGCCGCAGCACAGCCTCCGTCACGGCTTGGAAGAGGCAGATGGAGTGCTCCCGCACCTGGCTGGACTCCTGGCAGGGAGGAGAACAGGAGGAATTTCAGCATTAGCGTGGCTGCTGTGAAGGGAGCTCACAGAACTGTGAGATGCTTCAGCGCTGGATCCTTCCCAGAGGAGCTGCTCGGGGCAGCTGCAAGGCCTGGTGCCCGTGAAGGGCAACGCAATCGGTTGCCATCGCAGGCTGCCCGCCAGCCACCCCACTTTCGCCACCAGCAGCACCAGCCATGCCCAAGCAGAGCTCCCCAGCGCCTGGGCTGACGAGGAGACTGGGAAGGCCCTGCCTGAGTGCTGCCCACAGGGCCGGGCTGAAGGGCAGCCCTCGTTACAGGGGGCCCAGCTGCGGGCTCGGGCTCCCGCAGCACACTTACGTGGTCAAAGAGTGGCAGGAGCTTCTCAGCCAGCTGCAGAGCCGGGCCACTGGCCTTCCTCCTCTCCACATGAGCCATCATCTTTCTCAGCACAAGCAGGGACTTGAGCATGACGTCTGTGTTGGTGTCCTGCAGGGCCTCCACGATGGCTGGTAACACAACCTGAAGTTTTCTTGCCTGTAGGAAAGACACCATTTCCCTTCCGTGAAGCACTGAGAGACCACCCTGGGCAAAGGGCTCTGGTTCCTGAGCACCAGCCTCCTGCCTTGCTTCCTGGCAGCGGGGAGGGACAGGAGGGCAGAAGAGCAAAGGCCCAGGCTGCCAACATGGCTTTGCTTGACGATGGCCCACTCACCTTCTCAGGGCTCTGTGACACGGTGCAGAGCCCTTTCAGAACCATCAAGCGCATCTCTGGGCTTGGGTGCTTCAGGTAACTCTGGAGGTGCACTGGGTTACCAAACTCCTCCTCAGAAATGTGATTCTGGGCCAGCATCTGCAAGAAAGAGCAGTGAGAGCCTGGCAGGGCCTGCAGGGCTCCCTGCAGCCTCTTCTTCTCCCACCTTTGGGCAGGGATGGGGCAGCGCCAGCTGGCACCAAAGAGGCACCAGGCGCGGGGAGCTACGGGGGCTTGCCGGCCCCAGGGACCATGCGTCCGTACGTCCTGCGGGAGCTGGCAGTTTGGGGGTAGATGGGCACAGGGCTGTGCCTGTGTGCCTGAAGGGGCACACATAGCCCTGCTGGGAGCAAGGTTTCATCTGGGAACTCACAGCCAAGCGACGGATGCAGGTGTCTTCGGTGACTGCGGTGCACCAGTTGCACAGCGGCAAGTCTTCCATCATGATGTTTAAAACTTTCTCCAACGTCTGCGGCATGGCCAGGATCACCTCCCACATGCCCTGGTCAGTGCTGCAAGCCCAGAATACTCTGTCAGTGAGGCTGCCTCAGCCGCAGGGCCACAAACTGGGCCAGCCCCAGAGGAGCCAGGCTGTCCTGCAGCCCCTGTGACTTGGGGAGCACTGAGGGCCCAGCCTGGGCAAGCAGGAGGGGGCTGAGCTGGTGTTCCCTGGGGGCAGGGGGACTCTGGGCTGCCTTGGACAGCTGGGCTGCTGCAGCCCTGGCTGGCCCAGTAGGGCTGGAACACATTGGTGGGAAGGAGGGCTGTGCTCCCTGGGGATGTCCTGCTCTTTGCCATGGCTCTGGCAAGCAGAGAGTCTCCAGGTGCATCTCCCGACATGGAACAAGCCCTCAAGGATGTCAAGGCCAGGACCTGTCACATGGCGGAGAGAACTGCAGCAGGTTCTTGACTTCTTCCCTGGACATCTTGTTGGTCAGCTGGAGAAGCAGGGAGTCCAGGCACTGCCGCGCCGATGCCGTGTGGATGCTGCCCAGGTTTTTCCTGATGCACTCCATGATCTTTGGCACCTTGGGGGACAAAGTGGGAATGGTGTTGCCAGCAGACTGCAGCCATTTCCACAGCTGCCACTCAAACTTTGGCCCCTTCCATTGCTCTCTGCTGGCTTCACGTGGCTTCTGGAGCCCAAGAGACCCCGATGTGCGAGGGAGGCAGGGAGGGAGGCAGGGAAGGAGAGAGGAACAACGCCTGGAAGAGCTCAAGGGCAGGGCCATGGCCACAGGCCACTTACATCTGTCAGCCAGTAGTCAGGGTCCTCCAAGGCTGCGTCCAGCACACCGAAGGCCCCCTCCTTGTCATGGATGCTGGAGTCTGGTAAAGCTTCAAGGGCTGTGAGGATGACGTCCACCCTCTCAGCAGGGAAGAGGTGTCCTCCAAACCCCTGTGGGAAGAAGGAGGAGCGAAGACATGCCTCACTGAGTGTCCCAAGGGTGCTGCTTAGCTGAGCAGCAAGGGCAGCTCCGGAGAGAAGGCCCTCGGGGGAAGGGGTGAGGATGGGGCATATGGGGCCAGAGTGCTGGCCCTGCAGGTAACCAGGGCTTGCTGGTGGCCAGGAGGGCTGGAGCTGCTGCCGGGACACAGGGGAGCAGCCTTCGCATAGCCCCAGCCTGGGGACAAGAGGAACCCTCTCACCAGGGCGAGTGAGGCCGTGCCAGCCCCACCGGTTCTGGACCCCTCTGCTCACACCAGATGCCTGCTGATGCTGCGGACAAGATCCCCGGCAAGGCCAGAGCTCATTACCTTGGCAGTTTCACAGGGAGTTGATGTTATAGAAAATGGAAATTCTGTATCCTTCAATATCCTGCAGCGCTGCACATAATTTTCCATGTCCTTTGTCAGTGAGCTTTCTAAACAGTGGGAAACAGCGAAGAGTCAGTAGGGAAGAGCATCTTTGCCAACAAGCTTGCCAAATGGTGAAAAGCACCTTCACTAGGAATGGTTGAGGAGGGAGGCTCAGACCCATGGTGAGGAGAGTGATGGGCAGGGATGTAAAGCACAAGGCGAGGAGTGCTGGGAGCAAGAGGGACCTCAGGGATGATGCAGAAGGAGGAGAAGCAATGGCGTTGGGTGCCGCGGGGGTAGCAGCGTGTCACAGACCCCCTTCTGCTCGGGGTCAGGATGTGCAGGAAGCCCCCTGACACCTGCTTGCAAGACGGCAGGGAGCAAACAGTCAGGGAGAATTCTGGAGGGCGTCACCATCCCTGGCGATGCACGGCTGGCTCTGCTGTTCACTCCTCGGGGAAGATGTGGTTGGGGAAGATGCGGTTTGGGAAGTGCTCATCGATTGATGGCTTAGACTGGGGGAGACCACAAAACAGCGTGGTAGGTGATCTGGGGAGGGTTGGGAAGGACAGCAGCAGAGAACTGCTCCTGGACGTCAGGTGAGCGTCCAGCTTCTGCAGAAAACGATAGCCAGAATGCTGCGGGAAGCTGCTGTGAGGAGCAGAGGAGGTCAGGGAACCTGGCAGAATTCCGTGGGCAGCCTCCCCCAAGCACAAAAACAATCCTTCACAATACTCGGGGAGAACAAGCAGACAAAGCAGCAGATGTCTGCGTGCAGACGGATGCTGCCCACCACACCTTCTCTTACCTCTTCCTTCTGTGAGGAATGCATAGAAGTGATAAAGAGCATCCAAAGCTCTGATTCTGGTGGTATCTTTGCCACCGCTGAAAATGAAGAGGTGGCCCAGCAGCTGTCCCAGGATGGGGATGTGGACCTCTTTGTGGGTGCCAGGGCTGCCCTTGCATTTTCTAGCAGTGAACAAGGTCTGGGCGAGGGAGAGAGGAGAGAAGAAGGGTTAAGTGGAGGCAGAGAGCAGGACCTGGGGAAGGAAGAGCAAGGGCAAAGGAGGGACAAAGACCCTTTCTTCAGGGCAGAGCTCTGCTGAGGCCTCCACCTGTGCCCAGTCTTGCTGCACAGGCACCCCCAAGCTGCAGGATGCTCTGGAAGGTAGGGAAGGGGAGACAGGCTGGCTGAAAGGTTCCTGGCATCTTACCTTCCCCAAATATGTGACCAGGAAATCACTCATCCTCTCAATCTTCTGCAGGGCAATCTTGCGCACAGCTGTGTTATGGGAGGTGGCATAGTGCAGCAGCGCCTGTGAGGAGAGAAGCTGCTGGTCTGCCCTTGGAGCTGATGCCTTCTCCAGCAGAAGCAGCACTGCTGAACCCCTGGCTGTGCTCACGCCGTCCATCAAAGCTTCCCCCAAGGTGGAGCAAAGCCCTCAGCAGGGCTCCTGCCCCTGGGTTCCCGCCCCTGGGTTCCCTTGCAGGCTTGCCACAGATCCACCAGCCAACTTTGTGGTCAGGCAGACAGGCAGATGCCACCTGCCAGTGCAGCCTCAGCTCCTTCCTGCGCCCTCCCCCAGAACGTGGCCCTCTGTCCCCTCTCCGTGAAGGCTGGCTTCTGTGGCTTGAACCAGGGGTCCGCAATGGGGCAGGGATACAGCCACTGGACAGTCAGGAGATCAGGGCATCAGGGCCACGCTCCCGTGCAGGATGGGCATGTCCCTGGGGATCTCTGCCCCATTCACACCTGGCAAGAGAACTCTGGAGGGACTGGGGGAAAGGAGGAGAGCAGCTCCAGCTGCCGCCACTGTGGTGCCCAAGGAGTGGGCTAAAAGTCTCCCACTGCTTTGGCACACGGTGATCTCTTGGGGTCTGCAGGGGCTGGCCCAGAAGTGCCATGGGCAAGGTTTTGCTGTGACATGAGAGGATTCTTCAGAGGGGAAAGGGTCTTTGACCACAGCCAGGGGATGCCAGGCTCCCAGAAGAACTTGGTGGGCTTCCCCAAAGGAGGTGGGCGCCTGCCTGCAGTATGCTCAGTCCTAGCACTAGGGGTGGGCCATCCACTGCAGCATGGACATTCGTTACCCCCCCATCTGTGGAACCACTCCTGGGAAACCGACTCTTTGCAAATGCCAGACCTGCAAAATATTGTGCAACTCCTCGCCGACACTGGAGATTGGACAGTTGCGTACAAAGGCCTGCAGCATGATTTCCATGGCGTTCATGGTCTGCAAGGAGGACAGAGGATCAGAGAAGCATTTCTGAGCTCCTTCTCACCCCCAGGAGCTGACTGAACCTCCAGCAGCAAGGGAGGACACACGCACCGCCTCACAGAGCCCGGGGGTGACTTTGGGGCTAAACAACTTCTGTGTGGAGACCTCCTGAGAGCACTGGATCAGGCCAGAGAAGGGGAGGGGGAAGAAGAGATTAGGCTGGGAAAGCAAATCTGGGCCCCGGCCCTGCATTGGTTGTCCGGTTGTCTCAGCATGTGGGAGCATGGCAGCAGCCCAGCGGGACTGGGGGTGTCGCTACCTCACCCAGCACATACCTTGGTGTAGAGATCTTTTTCTGCCGCTGACATGTCCAAATAGGGAGGCAGAAAGAAGACGCTCTTGAAGCAGGCATGCAGGAGACTCTCCTTTTTGCCATCCAGTGCTGACTCCACTGTGGCGCTAAGAAGGGAGATAGGAGCTTGTTGGATGCTGGTGCTGGAGTGGTGCCTCAAGGCTTAGGGAAGGAGGACAGGCATCCATGGGAGGACAGGCATGTCCCTGGGAGGACATGTCTTCCCATGGACAGGCATCCCTGGGAGGGATGGGAAACCTTCCCGCCAGCTTCAGGGCCACCAGGACCTTGCCCAGGGATGTGCTGGCCAAAGTAGGGGCTTAGCAGGTACCTGAGCGTGGCAATAGTTAGCATGGCTTTCATTCGAAACGCTGTGTGCAAACTGTCTGTGGGCTCCTCTTCCAGCAAAACCTGCAAAACACAACCAGGATGGGACGTGGCAGACACTCGCCCCCAGTGCCTGCTGCTGAAGGCCCAGCAGCACACCCAGTCCTGCCTTGGGCAGCTTGGTTTGTCTCCACCTGTGCATGGTTTGTCTCCACCCCCCCTGCCCCAGCCTCACAGGGGGCTGGCGCTCGAGGGGCCTTGCCCCTTCCCCAACCCGCCACGCGTCCCCTCACCTTGATGTTCTCTGCCAGCTCCATCTCGCGGCAGAAGGCGTCCATGTCCTCCAACAAGGAACAGTCTCTGCACGTGGTGCAGATGCTCTCCAGGAACTTCATTTTCTTTTCCTCATCCTGGCAGCCACAGAGAGAAGCACGGGGAGCGTGAGGGGGGAGAACCAGAGCCCACAGCACTGGAGTGCTGCGACGTGCGGTGCTGTCTGAGACACACAGAGGGCAGCAGCTCTGCCCAGCCAGCAGCGCTCCTGCTGCCTGGCAGCAGGGCCAGGGCCCCGTCAGGACACACCAGCACAGCCACGACAGAAGTGGCTGCCCTTACCTTCTCTGTGCTGACAAAAATCTGGATGAAGTTCTTGGCTTCCTCTTTGCCAAAATCCCATAACCAGGCATCTAGCAATGGAGAAGAGCGAGCAGTGCTGCAGTGAGGGGCTGAAGGCAGGAGCGAGGAGAGGAAGGGCCCCCAGCACGAGAGACACACGGCCCTGCTGGAGCAGGTCCAGAGGAGGCCCTGATGCAGATCAGAGGCCTGGAGCACCTCCCCTAGGACAGGCTGAGAGAGCTGGGCTTCTTCAGCCTGGAGAAGAGGAGGCTCCAGGGGGCCCTTAGAGCGGCCTTCCTGTACCTAGAGGTGGGCCTGGCCGACAGGATAGCTGGGGAGGGACTCTTTCTCAGGAGTGCTGTGACAGGACAAGGCCTAACAGGTTTAAGCTAACGGAGGGTAGATTTCAATTAGGTATTCAATTAGCAACAAATTCTATACTCGGAGGGTGCTGAGGCAGCAGGATCTGGGCCCCCTCTAAGCTCCCTCCCAAGCCGGGGCGAGGCCATGCTGGGTTGGGCTCCCAGCACCCCCAGCATCCAGGTGCCCTTCTTCTCCACGGGCTGCAGCACCAGCCCAGGGCCTGCTCCACCGGGGGCTCCTCCACGGGCTGCAGCGTGGAGATCTGCTCCATGTGGGACCCATGGGTGCAGGGGAACAGCCTGCTCCACCAAGGGCCTCTCCACAGGCCACAGGGGATCTTCTGCTGAAGAGAGATCCACAGGGGATCTCCCTGCGGCCTTCCAGTACGTAAAGGGGGCTCATAAAAAAGATGGAGAGCAACCCTTTGCTTGGGCAGGCAGCGATGGGGCGAGAGGGAATGGGTTTAAACTGCAGGAGGGGAGAGTTAGGTTAGACACGAGGACATAATTCTTCACTGCCAGGGTGGGGAGGTTGTCCAGAGCCGTGGATGCTCCGTCCCTGGAGGTCTGGAGGTGGTCGTGCCAGCACCATCCAGTAGGTACTTGGTGGGCCAATACCCCCCAGTACTGCCCAGTACTCCCCAGAGTTCACAGTACCCTCCCAGTGCCTGCCGGTACTGCCTGGAAGCCCCCCCAGTATCCTCCCAGTGCACCCCAGTAGCACCCAGAACCCCTCAGAACTCCACCATTGACTGCAGTACTGCCCACAGTCCCCCAGTGTGCTCATAGTATCCCCCCAACACTGCCTAGAACACCACCAGCATTGCCTAGAGCTCCCCCACCATGCTCCCACTGCCCCCCAGTACCCTCCCAGTGCTGCCAAACTCAGCCCCCAAGCTCCCCACCACCCCCTGGAGCTGCCCATTCGCGTCCAAGCCCCCCAAAACCGCCCCATTCCCCCGCCCTGCACCAAAGCTGTGTGCCCACAGAAACACCCCCAAACCCACCCAGAACGAGGGGCAGAGCCCCCCCCCCAACACCCCGTGGCGGGGTGTCCCCATTGCCTGGATCCTCATTAAGGCCCCTCATTACAGCACCTCGTTAAGGCTGTGAGTACTGCAAAACCAGTGCTTTATTTCACAGCTTTGGCCGCCCACGACAGCGCCCAAATAGGGGGATGGGTGTTAGGGTCCTCCAAATCCCCCCAAAATACGCCCAAACTACGGCCTGGTCCCAGTCCCCCACGCCCAGGGATCCCCAGGCCTCCTGAGACCCCCAGATCACCCTGAAATGTCCCCAAATGTTCTCCTGGGACAATAAAGGGTCCTGCCGTGTTTTGGGAGGGGGACCCTGGATCTGCCCCGGACCTCTCAAACCCTCCATAGGGACATGGGAGGCACCCCGCCCCCCCCCCCGGGTTCCTCCCAAGCCCCCCGTGGGGAAACGCGGTCCCCCCACATCCCCTTCCAAAGCCCCTATGGAGGATATAGGGTCCCTCTGTCCTGTTGGGGTTCCCCCCCTCCCTATAAAGCCCCTGTGGGTGCCCCCAAACGGTGGGGACAGGCATTGGCAGCAAGGGGGCCCTGGTGGCTTTGTGCCCCCCCCTCTCACTTGGCCGTCATCATCTGCACGAGCTCTGCCGGGAGAGCAGGGGATGCTCAGAGGGGACAGGGATGCAGCGGGGACACAGCAGGGGTTGGGGACATGGCGGGGGGACAGGAACACAGCAAAGACTGAGGGAATGGGAACGGGAATGGGAAAACGTGGAGTCTATAGGGACGGGGACAGAGCAGGCATGGGGGTGCCCCATGGGGACAAGGGGAGGACACGGGGGGGACACGCTGCCGGCCAGAGATCCCCCAGAGCAACCCTGTGGTGTCCACACAGCCTGGCCCACGTAACTGCTCAGCTCTGAGATCTGTACCTTTGCTACGCTCTCACTCTGGTCTCTCATGCGAAAGTAGAGTGGGAGAAGGCTGCTGTGCACTGTCCTCTTCATGACCGGCACCGCGGGGCCGGGGTCACACGGCTGCCCCCAGCCCCCCCCCCAAAAAGGGGGTCCTCCGGGGGGGGGCGCAGGGGGGCTCACCGTCGGTGTCCACCTCCTTGATCATGTCCTGCAGCTCGGCCTCGGTGGGGTTCCAGTCCAGTCTCCTGGACTCTTTCCTCTCGCTATTGTGCTTCCCCATGAGAGCAAGGGCTAGCAATCATGACCCTGCTCCTAGCTGCTTGTAGGCTGTTTCATCTCCCTCTTCGTCCTGGTTGCGTGCTCTACAACAGGCTCCCACCTTCTGTCAGCCTTACTGCCCTTTCCCCTGACTCTTCCTCAGGGACACTCAACCCTTTCAGCGGCACTGCCCAGCTCCAGGCTGGGAGGCCATTCCCTGACACCACAGGCCACCCCGTCTCCTCTCCCTCGTTCCTATGCCTGCATTGCTCCTCCGCCCTCCTCAGCATTTCCCTGGAGCAGGGCAAGGCACGGGGGCCTCTGCCGCTGTCCCCCCAGCCCTAGCACACCCCCCACTGCCCTCACTCACCGCTGAGGATTTCATTCAGCTTCTCCTCGCTCTGGTCCTTGCAGTAGCGCGCAGCAAGACCTAGACACAGAGATCCCATCAGAGCCCCGCTCCCCAGCACGCTCCCAGCAGCGCAGCCCCTGGCCTGGCCAGCCAGGCTGTGCCCCCTCCTGCACCCTGGAGCAAGGGCCCAGTCGGGGGGCTCTGGGGGCAACAGGGCTGGGCCTCACTGCCAGGGCAGTGCCTGGGGCTGCCAAAGGCTGCCCCAAGAGGGACCCAGGGGCTGGGCTCACCAATGAATCTGACGGCCTCAAGTCGCAAAAGGGTCTGCGTGTCCTGCAGGTAGGGCTGGCTCTGCTGCAGGTATTCTTCTACTCTGCCTCTGTCCTGCTGCAGCTGGAGAGAGAGAGAGAACACAAGGTCACGGGGCTTGCACAGCCTCTCCAGGGTCTCCTCCAGCATCCTGGGGGCAGGGAGGGCAGAGGGGCCTGCAGAAGAGCCCCCTGGGGCTCTGTGCTGGAAGGAAGGGAGCGAGGATGCGGCTGCAGGCAGCGGGCTCTGGCCGGGCACGTTTGCCCAGCTGGGGCAAACCAAGCTGGGTCCTTACCAAGCACTCCCCGATCCTCCACGTCTGTTCTGTCATGGCCACGCGCTTGAGCTCTTTGCGTCGCAGAAACTCTGCAGCCACGGCAAGAGCTTCCCCAGAGGCCTGCGGAGCAGCAGAGGTTGGGAATTAGCACCACAGCCTTGGGGGACCCTCTGTCCCCTCCTCTTGGCAGAGCTGTGAGCCTTTCCCAGCGCGTTATGGGAGGCTGTGGTAGGGGACAGCGTGCACTGGGTTCAGTGGCCAAGGCAAGGCCACGGGACGGCCACCATCGGAGGCAGCTCACGCTGCCGGCCAGAGATCCCCTAGAGCAACCCTGTGGTGTCCGCACAGCCTTGCCCACGTAACTGCTCAGCTCTGAGATCTGTACCTTTGCTACGCTCTCACTCTGGTCTCTCATGTGAAAGTAGAGTGGGAGAAGGCTACTGTGCACTGTCCTCTTCATGACCGGCACCGCGGGGCTGGGGTCACACGGCTGCCCCCAGCCCCCCCCCCAAAAAGGGGGTCCTCCGGGGGGGGGGGGCGCAGGGGGGCTCACCGTCGGTGTCCACCTCCTTGATCATGTCCTGCAGCTCGGCCTCGGTGGGGTTCCGGCCCAGGGAGCGCATGACGGTGCCCAGCTCCTCGGCGGTGATGGTGCCGTCGCCGTCCTTGTCGAAGAGCGAGAACTCCTCCCTGAACTCTGGGGACCGGCACCGCGGGGCCGGGGTCACACGGCTTCCCCCAGCCCCCCCCCCAAAAAGGGGGTCCTCCGGGGGTGGGCGCAGGGGGCGCAGGGGGGCTCACCGTCGGTGTCCACCTCCTTGATCATGTCCTGCAGCTCGGCCTCGGTGGGGTTCCAGTCCAGTCTCCTGGACTCTTTCCTCTCGCTATTGTGCTTCCCCATGAGAGCAAGGGCTAGCAATCATGACCCTGCTCCTAGCTGCTTGTAGGCTGTTTCATCTCCCTCTTCGTCCTGGTTGCGTGCTCTACAACAGGCTCCCACCTTCTGTCAGCCTTACTGCCCTTTCCCCTGACTCTTCCTCAGGGACACTCAACCCTTTCAGCGGCACTGCCCAGCTCCAGGCTGGGAGGCCATTCCCTGACACCACAGGCCACCCCGTCTCCTCTCCCTCGTTCCTATGCCTGCATTGCTCCTCCGCCCTCCTCAGCATTTCCCTGGAGCAGGGCAAGGCACGGGGGCCTCTGCCGCTGTCCCCCCAGCCCTAGCACACCCCCCACTGCCCTCACTCACCGCTGAGGATTTCATTCAGCTTCTCCTCGCTCTGGTCCTTGCAGTAGCACGCAGCAAGACCTAGACACAGAGATCCCATCAGAGCCCCGCTCCCCAGCACGCTCCCAGCAGCGCAGCCCCTGGCCTGGCCAGCCAGGCTGTGCCCCCTCCTGCACCCTGGAGCAAGGGCCCAGTCGGGGGGCTCTGGGGGCAACAGGGCTGTGCCTCACTGCCAGGGCAGTGCCTGGGGCTGCCAAAGGCTGCCCCAAGAGGGACCCAGGGGCTGGGCTCACCAGTGAATCTGACGGCCTCAAGTCGCAAAAGGGTCTGCGTGTCCTGCAGGTAGGGCTGGCTCTGCTGCAGGTATTCTTCTACTCTGCCTCTGTCCTGCTGCAGCTGGAGAGAGAGAGAACGCAAGGTCACGGGGCTTGCACAGCCTCTCCAGGGTCTCCTCCAGCATCCTGGGGGCAGGGAGGGCAGAGGGGCCTGCAGAAGAGCCCCCTGGGGCTCTGTGCTGGAAGGAAGGGAGCGAGGATGCGGCTGCAGGCAGCGGGCTCTGGCCGGGCACGTTTGCCCAGCTGGGGCAAACCAAGTTGGGTCCTTACCAAGCACTCCCCGATCCTCCACGTCTGTTCTGTCTGGGCCAAGCGCTTGAGCTCTTTGCGTCGCAGAAACTCTGCAGCCACGGCGAGAGCTTCCCCAGAGGCCTGCGGAGCAGCAGAGTTTGGGAATTAGCACCACAGCCTTGGGAAGGAGACCCTCTGTCCCCTCCTCTTGGCAGAGCTGTGAGCCTTTCCCAGCGCGTTATGGGAGGCTGTGGTGGGGGAGAGCGTGCACTGGGTTCAGTGGCCAAGGCAAGGCCACGGGACGGCCACCATCGGAGGCAGCTCATGCTGCCGGCCAGAGATCCCCCAGAGCAACTCTGTAGAGCGTGTGGGTGACCAGCTCATAAACAGACCATGTGCACAGAACAAGCCTCTGGACAGATGGCCTGATCACAAATACTTCCAGTATCGGCCAGAATATCTACTCAAGCTCTCTGGGACTGGGTTTAGTTATCCAGTGCTCTGCTAGGAATAGGACATCCTGACAACTTCTCAAAGGTTGTCATAGAATCGTAGAATCATAGAAACATAGGGTTGGAAAGGACAACCTTTCAAGATCAAGATCAAGATCACCTAGTCCAACTGTCTTCCTATCCCCAATACTACCCACTAAGCTACTAAATCATATCTCGTAAGACCAGCTCCATTCCGGCGAGTGGTCCTTGGAAGGTGCATTCATCACTACGCCACCTTTACCGTAGACTTCATGGACAAATGACAGCATTGCTCTGTGAACCCCCCCACTGCCCAAACCTGCAGGACAGAGCTGAGAGGGAGCTGTAGGAGCTGGGCTGAGCTCCAGTCCTTCCCCTGGAACCACAAGAAATGGATTCCCCAAAGAAGGGACAGCAGCGTAGAACAAGATCTGGGCCACTGCTCATGGACAGTCCCTCTACAAATATCTTCCTCTGTCAAAAATATATAATGGGAACAAGCATGCCGAATGCACATGTGGGGTGCCAGTCTTTTTTAGGGGTGATACAAAGAGCTGGGGAAATATTTATCATCACAGCATGCAGGGAGCAAGTGGTTCTTCCTGAGCAGCCTCCGGCTGGGTCAGCAAGAGCAACACTGGACTGTGACGCTGTTGGTTAGCCCCAGTAGGCAGCTAAGCACCACACAACCACATCCCGTGGCACTGAGGAGAGAAGGAAAGCAACAAAAGTTGTGCGTTGAGATAAAAATTATTAAGCAAAGGAAAAGTGGAAGAAGAAGGACACACAGCACCATAGAAGCTGCTGTGAAGACAAAGAAGTCCTTCCCAGACAGACTCAGTACAGAAGTGTTGCAAGATTTTGTCACATTTACAAATGGGTAACACTTCAATCTTGATTCTGGAATGATTTGCTCTATAAAAGATTTTATTTATTCATTTGTTTGCTTAGAACTGTTTGCTTATTCCCCCGGTAAGAAGTTAGTCTGGTAGATGGCACTGGAACAGGTTGCCAGAGAAGCTGTGGATGCCCCATCCCTGGAGGTGTTCAAGGCCAGGCTGGATGGGACTTTGGCCAGCCTGATCTAATGGGAGATGTCCCTGTCTGTGGCAGGGGGGTTGGAGTTAAATTATCTCTAGGGTCCTTTCCAACTCAAGACATTCTATGATTCTACAATTCTATGGATGAAATGGCATTAAATACCTTGTTGAGAAGCAGCATCCAACAGCTGAGTCTCTGGACCAGAGAACTGACATTCCCATTAGCTGTCTGCAGCTGGGGGTGTCTGCCTCTAACCTTACTTTAGGGTTAGAAACCACGTGCCCCTGCATTTGGAGTCAAAACTTTGTCCCCCATAGACCATTGCCTTTCATCCTTGGTGTTTGTTTTCTATCAGTTTCAGTGACAGAAGGAAATTACAATTAGAAATCCTACAGCCCATGGAACCACCAGGGATAAAAGTTGGCTCCAAACCCGTGGGATTCTCTGGGTCAGGGCTTTGTTTTGTCCTCTGCTGCTCAGTGGAGGGAAGGATCATGACAGCTTACGGGATCCCCCATGTCCTCAGGGCTGCCTATGGCTGCAAATGGGACCCCAGAAGGGACCATCTTGAGGGCAGCACCTTCTTGACCACCTTCTTGGTGGTTGAGATGCCTCTGATGGCCTTCCTCAAGGCCCGTGGTGGAAGGTGCCATAATGCTGGTGCCAGCCAGGGACAGCAAGAAATCTCCTGTGTCGCAGCCAGCATGAAGCAAAGGCAGCTGCTCACGACGAGCGTGTAGCACGAGAACCAAGATGAGCTGACTGTCTCATGCACCATCCCACAGCCTCCTGTGATCTTTCCCACAAAGCAAGAATCAAATGGCCCTGTAGGACTGGGTCTGCCCTTGAAGCTGATGGAGCCCTGAGCAGGGCTCAGGCTCAGAAAAGCCTTTTCAGCCTCTTACCTTCTCCACAGGTGTGGTGCCCCTGATGGGACACAGAGTGTCCTAGCCCTCACTGCCAGCACCACTGCCTGGCAGGAGCTCAACCCATGTGCCAAGGACTAGGAGGGGTCCCTGAGCAGCCCCTGCAGGTGCAAAATTATCTGAGGAACCATTCTGCAACTGCATTATTGAAACCCTTAACTAGGACTCGATGTAGGAAGACATTAAACAAGGGAAGGACTTGGCTGGTTTGATTCTGATGAACAGAAAGGAGAAGTTTTTCCTTCTGCAAGCTGTTAGGTTCTTGCTGTGTGGGTGAAATGTTGGTCCTTCACCACCTCTAGCTTGAATCATTTTTGCAGGTGCGTCTTCCTTATGCAATCCTTTCTTTTTTTTTCTGACCTAACATGGACTCAAGTTGCTGTTGCTGGTGCCTGATTTTCACAGTGCCATTTGTAAAGCACTCCACCAAAGGCCACCAGAAGTTCCCAGGTACCTCCCGGGGTTGTGGCACCCTGCCTGCCATTCTCCACTCCACCTCCTAATTGCTGCGTCTGGTCAGGGCAGTATTGCTGCAGCGTGTTCTGATTCTAGACCCACAAAAAAATTGAAGGTCTAATGGCTTAAAAGAAAAACACCGAAGCAACAGGATTACATATAAGAATATCCTCTGTGTGGGGGGAATGCTGGCACAAAAAGGGATCTCTATGACAAGCAGCTGCAGTTTTGCCAGGTTAAATCCAGACAATGCAAGACTTCACAACCTCACTGGGCAACCTGTTCCCCTGTTCCATCACCCACACAGTACAGAAGGATTTTCTGACATTCAGGCAGAACCACTTGTATTTTAGTTTGTGCCACTGTCTCTTGTCCTATTACTGGACATCACTGAGAAGAGCATGGTTCCATTTTCCTTGCACCCTCCCTTCAGGTATATATGTTGATAAGATCCACCCCGGGCCTTCTTTCTTCTAAGCTAGAGTCCTATATCTCTTAGCATTTCATCATCTTCGGGGCCCCTTCATGAACTCTCTCCAGTAGTTCTGTGTCTCTTGTACTGGGGAGCCCAGGATATCATTGGCCTTCTTTGTGGCAAAAGCACACGCCTGGCTCTTGTTCAGCTTGCTGTCCTCCAGGACCCCCAGATCCCTTTCTGTCAGTCAGGAAGACAGTGACAAAGGCCTTCCTGAAGTCCAGGTAGACAGCAGCCGCTGCTCTTCCCCTCGTCAATCAGGCTGGTCATTCAAAACCGAGATGCAGACAAGACTTCGAAGAGGGTGTTGAGTAACTAAAATGGGTAGGAAGGGAATATACAAAACCCTGGAACAGAGGAAACACCTCACACTGAAGCACCAAAACCTTCTGCTTAATGGCAAGAGCAGTGATGTTCACAGTGAAGACACAGGACTGGAAATCTGAGTATTTCCTTTGGGGGAAATGTTGACCCCAGAAAGGCTCTTTGCTCTGTGGAGACACAATTCTGTGAGGTTAAAACAAGAAAAGTTGCAATGTGACATGCAAAGCTTTGGAGGAAGCATACCCGTTACATGGTGACAAACCCTAGAAATAAAAAGTCCTCAAGATCTCTGCTTGGGAGATCACTGGTAGCTCATGGCTGGGCTGGTGAGCTGCCCACAGCCATATGTTGGGAAGAGGGAGCTCAGCATGGTCCCGTGCTGAGGCACATCTTGGGCAATCTCATTGATGGAGAGAGGGAAACACTTGGCTGTACATGACAGCAACTACAGAAGATGGAGCATGGTTTTATAACACAGCCAGGAAGTCTTTACCTCCTGAAAAAGCTTCCTTTCCTAGGTTTTCTAACTCCACTTTTTCAGCTGGCTCCATTGATTCAGAGAAGAGACCGTCATTTTGGAGGAAAATCACGCTCTTACAGAGATCTTGTTCATTTATTTTTCTAGGAGAGCTCTTCCTGTGGAGCCGCTCTGTAGGTCCTCTTCAATGGACATCTTTGTTCTCACTGAGGTTGGTGGACACATTTTGCAAGTGTCTAAGGGCTTACGTTTGTGGTCAGCTTCACACAGGCCAGTAAATGCATCAGCTGAGATTTGGTTCATGACTGTGGGAGTAAAGCTAGCCCATAGCAAAGGCAAGCTGATGCAATTGGAAGTAGTAGCTCACTTGTTTTGCAGGCTTTGCTGATGGGCACCGCAACACCACAGAGCTGGGAAGCTGCCAGAGCTCAGCAGTACCTTGATACACAATACAAACATGGCCCTGAGTTTGCAACCCCCTTACAAAACAGGCATTTCCCCTTGAAATTCATTCTACACCTATGCTTCTTCTTTACTAAATGGCTCGCATTGCAAGGTTGCACCTAGGACACTTAATTATCAAACAGTCACTGGAGTGGAAATTTAGGTTTCCAAATTTAATAATAATAATAATAATAATAATAATAATAATAATAATAATAATAATAATAATAATAATAAAGATTTCATTGAATTTCGTATTTCCAATCTCAATGTGACTGGAATTGGTTGATTTTCTCTGTGTAGTGGGTTTACGTGGCAAGGTTTTGGTAGCAGGGGGCCATAGGGGTGGTTTCTGTGAGAAAGATCTAGAAGCTGCCCCATGTTTGGGAAGGGCCCCATTGTTTTCCAGAGCTGAGCCAATAAGCGATGTTGTTTTGCGCCTCTGTGAGAGCATATTTAAGACAGGGAAAAAAAATGCTGCGCCACACAGCAGCCGGGAGAGTGAAGGGAGTGAGGAACAGCCTTGCAGGTGCCAAGGTCAGTGTAGAAGGAGGGGGAGAGGTGCTCCAGGCGCCGGAGCAGAAGTCCCCTGCGGCCTGTGGTGAGGAGCCTGGTGAAGCAGGTTGTCTCCCTGCAGCCTCATGGAGCACCACGGTGGAGCAGGGTTCCACGCTGCAGCGCGTGGAGGAGACCACGGTGGAGCAGGTAGACCTGCACCGATGGAGGCTGCGGCCCGTGGAAGACCCCTGCCGGAGCAGATTCCGGGCCACACCTGTAGCCCGTGGAGAGGAGACCACGCAGGAGCAAGTGACGTGGCAGGAGCTGCTGCCCGTGGGGGACCCAGATTGGAGCAGTTTGCTCCTGAGGGATGGACCCCGTGCTACGGACCCATATCTGGAGCAGTTCTGGAAGAACTGCTGCCTGTGGGAAGCCCACGCCGGATCAGTTCAGCAAGGACTGCATCCCATGGGAGGGATCCCACAGCAAAAGGGACGAGAGTGACCGAGAAGGAGCGGCGGCGAAGAAGCGCTGTAGACTGACCATAACCTCTGTTCCTTCGTTCCCCTGCACTGCTCGGGGGGAGGAGGTGGAAGAGGGTAGATGGGGGAGAAGGTACTTTTGGCGAGCGGTCGTGGTGAAGCTCAGCTGCCCACCCAAGTAAAACCACCACACTCTCTCAGAGAGGGGTAAGGATTTTTGCTCAGGAGTTGGCAGGGCTGATAGATAGGGCTTTAAACTAGAGTCGAAGGAGGAAGGGGATAGAACCAGACACGCCGCTGATGAGCTGAGGGATGGTGCGCTAGAATCAGAGGGACGGTGTGCTAGTGAGGTCCTGCGGTCAGCTCCACAAGGCGCTGCCTGTAGGGACGCACATTTGAAGTGCTTCTACACAAACGCATGCAGTATGAGGAATCAAATGGATGAGCTAGAAGTCTTGGCCCTGTCCCACAGCTACGACATCATCGGCATAAGCGAAACCTGGTGGGATGAGTCCTGTGGCTGGTGTGTGGTGGAATTTTCTCCCAACAGAGGCAAACAGCACCTCTGTAGCCCTGCCATGTCACACAACCTCGCTTCCAGCGGCCACACACTTTCTTTTTCCACTTAAGCTCTAGAAGAAGATCCCTGCTCAGCCAAGCTGGCCTCCTGCCCCGCCTGCTTGACTTCCGACATTTTGGAATCGCCTGCTCCTGTGCTCTTAGGAGGTCGTGCTTAAAAAGATGGACCCCGATACCTTCCAAAACAGCTTCTCAGGGGATCTTCCTAAGTAGCTCCCTGAGCAGCCTGAACTCTGCCCTCCCCGTGTCCAAAGCTCACAGAATTGGAGGGGTTGGAAGGGACCTCAAGAGATCATCGGGTCCAACCCCCCTGCCAAAAGCAGGTGTACTGGCAGTTTTCCTCCTATCGCCAAAGATTTTTAAACTCAACTGCTTCATGATTGCTATGGCCAAGATGGCCGCCCATCACCACTTCACCCACCGCACCCTCTGTGTTCACAAGTGTGAGATATGTTCATCTGATTCGTGTCAATATGGAACAATGCTAGGGCCGCATGGTATGATGAATGTCACCTTCTGTCTTACATACCCTTGTATAACCACAAGTCTAAGAAAAACAGAATGGTTAATGTATATAGTTCTTGTACCTTGCAAAGGAATGTTTTAACAATTCATGTCAATAGAGAGCAGTTCTGTCTGTCTCTGGGTCCTGCACTGGCAATTTAATTCTTCCACAGATGTGGTTTCTTCCCTTTCCTCCCCGTGTCCCAGTCTCCCCCTCATTATAGTCAATTTATCAAAGCTTCAGAAATATTCCTCAAATCCATGAGCCTATTTGCTTTTGTTACTGATTCCGAACTCTTATTCCTACCAGTTGCAGCCTTCTTGCCTTCTTTGTGGTTGATTTAGCACTGCTATAGATGTGACTGGAGTGTCCCTGGGAATGGCCTGTGAGGAATGTTTTAACAACTCGTGAAGTGTCAATAGAGAGCTATCTGTGTTTGTATGTTCTTTCTTTGAAGTCTCTGATGTCTGGGGGTTTCAGAACAACTGCTAACAACTAGTAACTGTTGTGACTTCTGAATGGGACACTCTGCAAGCCCCTGATACCTGGCCAGGTGGCCAGGAGATTAAGGAGAAGAAAGAAGCTGAAGGACGACTAGAAGGCAAAACTTGCAGGGAACGTTGTGTAAGCTTTTGACATGCTGCCAAGGAGTACAAAGGGGAAGGACAAGAAAAAAACTGAGAGGAAAACTACGAGCCTTCAGCATGAAAGACCCCCAGAGACCCACAGGGGGACCACCAGAGACTGATGCGCATGCTCCAGTAGGAGGGTTTGGATCCCGGAAGCTAATTATAATAACCCGTTTTTTTTTAGAAGTAGTAATGTATAGGTATCAGCCTAGGAGCATAAAAATCAGCTGCTTGATGTAACTGGTGTGTGTCCTGGTGGAGCAGAGACTCTCGGCGCACCCAGCGCTGTTTGCTTACCTCTATTCCTTTAAAAAAAAATTGTAAACTTTGATTATAATCCTATTTTGAAGACTGAGCCATTTATAACACAAGCAACAGGTCTAGGATGGCACCTTTCCTTGTCGCCCTCAGTAGCTGTACCAAGGAGTTGTCATCAAGGTGTGTGAGGAATCTCCTGGACCTGCTTGTATCAGCTGTGCGGTCTTCCCAGGTAATGTCTGGCAAGTTGAAGTCCCCCATCAGGACAAGGGCAGTTGAGCTAAGAGAGGTCTCTCTTAGTTCCTTAGCGAATAATTCATTGGTATCGCAAACACCCACTGCAACATCCAAGTGATTGGTTTCTCCCTTAATCCTTACCCAGAGGCTCTCAGCCGCGTCCTTGTGCCAGCCCCTTGCCTCGCCTGCCCTGCCTATCCTTCCTGAAGAGCCCATAACCGTCCATCACAGCACACCAAGTCTCGCTTGTTCTGGGACGGAGCTGAAGCTTCCAGCTCCTCCTGCTTGTCCCTCCTGCTGGGTGCATCGGTGCAGAAACATTCCAAATGTGCTCCAGTGTACCCAGCGTGGCATGGAGCAGGCAGAAGGATCTCACTAGCACACAGTCCCTCCCATTTTGGTGTGCCACTTAGCAGATTCTGTCGGGACAGAACAATAATGAATGATGCTCAGAGGTCCTTATGGGGCAAGTGAGCTTTCTAGAAACATCTTTTACCCTGATCTCCTGGGAGGCAGCAGACTTCTCCATGGGTTAGGTCAGGTCGGCATATGCGGCCCTCTGATCTGCTCAGAAGGGAGTCGCTTATGACAGTAACCCTTCTCTTTTTCTTGATGGAGGTGGTCATGATACTGGGGAAGGCTGACTTGCCCTAGAAAACCCCTCCAACCTGGATGGACCTTCATGCACATCATTGTTTGTGTGTCCATTAGTTCCAGAGTCTGTTGTTTCAGGGCACCTGAAAGGAAGGTGAGGTAGGCAAGGAGGGGTTCGCCTGCTGCCCCGAGCAGATCTCAACTTCCATCCCTTCATCACTGAGATCCACTCCTTCTGCCTGACGGACAGAGGGTAGGGGATCCTCCATTTCCTCTGCTGTGTCTGCCTGACGCATCTGTCCCAGGGCTGGCAGAGTACAGTTCAACCTTCTCCGACTCCCTGGTGCTCCTCAGCCTGCCCACCTCCTCCCGAAGCTCTGCCAGGAGGCTGAGCAGTTCTTCTACCTGGGCGCACCTACCACAGGTGGACTCACAGGATGGGATGTCAGGAAGAATTTCTTCATGGAAAGGGTGGAACCGGCTGCCCAGGGCACTGCTGGAGTCCCCAGGCCTGGAGCTATTAAAGAAATGCGTGGACTTGGCGCTAAGCGCCGTGGTTTTGTGGTGGGCCTGGTAGTGTTAGCTGACGCTTGGCCTTGAGCTGAAGGCCCTTTTCCAAGCGCAAGGGTTCTGTGACTCTTTCATTGGTTGAGTAGGCGCCAAGCAGTCACCGGGCCCAGGGAAAAGACGTCCTTGGTGGCCTCCAAGTTAGCTCAGCGTCATGGCACCGAGTCACTTTGAAGGAGCTGCTGGAATAATGAGACAACAGCCTAGTTCTATTAAAATATATATTGCTCTTTTGAGGACTGCTGCGGGGCTAGCAGCACCACAGCAGTGGAAATCTCCGTCCTGACGTTGCGTTATGCCTTGACGTCAGGATCAGGGTGGTTTGAACTGCCAGGGAACGGACCATGGGTTCCGGGTCGCTGTCTGAAGGCCGGAGGGCTGCCAAAGAAAGAAGAGCAGAGATGAAAACCCACTCCTTGCAGAGATCCCCAGGTATCCCCTGCAGACCATGCCAGCCCCACTCGACTCTTCCCCAGGCCAGGAGGAGCAGGAGGGACAAAGGAATCTGTTGAAAGCTGCTGCTCAGCAATGTCCCAAATGCACCCACCAGTCCTTCCCCACCTGCGCACCACAGGTCAAGTGGGGCACCTTCACAAGCTGGTTCCCTCACCACCTGCCTCCATCCCCTGGGAGGATTCACACACTCCAGGAATCTCGTGGACTCTTTCCTCTCGCTATTGTGCTTCCCCATGAGAGCAAGGGCTAGCAATCATGACCCTGCTCCTAGCTGCTTGTAGGCTGTTTCATCTCCCTCTTCGTCCTGGTTGCGTGCTCTACAACAGGCTCCCACCTTCTGTCAGCCTTACTGCCCTTTCCCCTGACTCTTCCTCAGGGACACTCAACCCTTTCAGCGGCACTGCCCAGCTCCAGGCTGGGAGGCCATTCCCTGACACCACAGGCCACCCCGTCTCCTCTCCCTCGTTCCTATGCCTGCATTGCTCCTCCGCCCTCCTCAGCATTTCCCTGGAGCAGGGCAAGGCACGGGGGCCTCTGCCGCTGTCCCCCCAGCCCTAGCACACCCCCCACTGCCCTCATTCACCGCTGAGGATTTCATTCAGCTTTTCCTCGCTCTGGTCCTTGCAGTAGCGCGCAGCAAGACCTAGACACAGAGATCCCATCAGAGCCCCCTCCCCAGCACGCTCCCAGCAGCGCAGCCCCTGGCCTGGCCAGCCAGGCTGTGCCCCCTCCTGCACCCTGGAGCAAGGGCCCAGTCGGGGGGCTCTGGGGGCAACAGGGCTGTGCCTCACTGCCAGGGCAGTGCCTGGGGCTGCCAAAGGCTGCCCCAAGAGGGACCCAGGGGCTGGGCTCACCAATGAATCTGACGGCCTCAAGTCGCAAAAGGGTCTGCTTGTCCTGCAGGTAGGGCTGGCTCTGCTGCAGGTATTCTTCTACTCTGCCTCTGTCCTGCTGCAGCTGGAGAGAGAGAGAACGCAAGGTCACGGGGCTTGCACAGCCTCTCCAGGGTCTCCTCCAGCATCCTGGGGGCAGGGAGGGCAGAGGGGCCTGCAGAAGAGCCCCCTGGGGCTCTGTGCTGGAAGGAAGGGAGCGAGGATGCGGCTGCAGGCAGCGGGCTCTGGCCGGGCACGTTTGCCCAGCTGGGGCAAACCAAGTTGGGTCCTTACCAAGCACTCCCCGATCCTCCACGTCTGTTCTGTCTGGGCCACGCGCTTGAGCTCTTTGCGTCGCAGAAACTCTGCAGCCACGGCGAGAGCTTCCCCAGAGGCCTGCGGAGCAGCAGAGGTTGGCAGGTAGCACCACAGCCTTGGGGGACCCTCTGTCCCCTCCTCTTGGCAGGGCTGCGAGCCTTTCCCAGTGCTTTATGGGAGGCTGTGGTGGGGGACAGCGTGCACTGGGTTCAGTGGCCAAGGCAAGGCCACGGGACGGCCACCATCGGAGGCAGCTCACGCTGCCGGCCAGAGATCCCCCAGAGCAACCCTGTGGTGTCCGCACAGCCTTGCCCACGTAACTGCTCAGCTCTGAGATCTGTACCTTTGCTACGCTCTCACTCTGGTCTCTCATGTGAAAGTAGAGTGGGAGAAGGCTCCTGTGCACGCTCCTCTTCATTTCCTTCTTCTTTTGCCGCAGCACAGCCTCCGTCACGGCTTGGAAGAGGCAGATGGAGTGCTCCCGCACCTGGCTGGACTCCTGGCAGGGAGGAGAACAGGAGGAATTTCAGCATTAGCGTGGCTGCTGTGAAGGGAGCTCACAGAACTGTGAGATGCTTCAGCGCTGGATCCTTCCCAGAGGAGCTGCTCGGGGCAGCTGCAAGGCCTGGTGCCCGTGAAGGGCAACGCAATCGGTTGCCATCGCAGGCTGCCCGCCAGCCACCCCACTTTCGCCACCAGCAGCACCAGCCATGCCCAAGCAGAGCTCCCCAGCGCCTGGGCTGACGAGGAGACTGGGAAGGCCCTGCCTGAGTGCTGCCCACAGGGCCGGGCTGAAGGGCAGCCCTCGTTACAGGGGGCCCAGCTGCGGGCTCGGGCTCCCGCAGCACACTTACGTGGTCAAAGAGTGGCAGGAGCTTCTCAGCCAGCTGCAGAGCCGGGCCACTGGCCTTCCTCCTCTCCACATGAGCCATCATCTTTCTCAGCACAAGCAGGGACTTGAGCATGACGTCTGTGTTGGTGTCCTGCAGGGCCTCCACGATGGCTGGTAACACAACCTGAAGTTTTCTTGCCTGTAGGAAAGACACCATTTCCCTTCCGTGAAGCACTGAGAGACCACCCTGGGCAAAGGGCTCTGGTTCCTGAGCACCAGCCTCCTGCCTTGCTTCCTGGCAGCAGGGAGGGACAGGAGGGCAGAAGAGCAAAGGCCCAGGCTGCCAACATGGCTTTGCTTGACGATGGCCCACTCACCTTCTCAGGGCTCTGTGACACGGTGCAGAGCCCTTTCAGAACCATCAAGCGCATCTCTGGGCTTGGGTGCTTCAGGTAACTCTGGAGGTGCACTGGGTTACCAAACTCCTCCTCAGAAATGTGATTCTGGGCCAGCATCTGCAAGAAAGAGCAGTGAGAGCCTGGCAGGGCCTGCAGGGCTCCCTGCAGCCTCTTCTTCTCCCACCTTTGGGCAGGGATGGGGCAGCGCCAGCTGGCACCAAAGAGGCACCAGGCGCGGGGAGCTACGGGGGCTTGCCGGCCCCAGGGACCATGCGTCCGTACGTCCTGCGGGAGCTGGCAGTTTGGGGGTAGATGGGCACAGGGCTGTGCCTGTGTGCCTGAAGGGACACACGTAGCCCTGCTGGGAGCAAGGTTTCATCTGGGAACTCACAGCCAAGCGACGGATGCAGGTGTCTTCGGTGACTGCGGTGCACCAGCTGCACAGCGGCAAGTCTTCCATCATGATGTTTAAAACTTTCTCCAACGTCTGCGGCATGGCCAGGATCACCTCCCACATGCCCTGGTCAGTGCTGCAAGCCCAGAATACTCTGTCAGTGAGGCTGCCTCAGCCGCAGGGCCACAAACTGGGCCAGCCCCAGAGGAGCCAGGCTGTCCTGCAGCCCCTGTGACTTGGGGAGCACTGAGGGCCCAGCCTGGGCAAGCAGGAGGGGGCTGAGCTGGTGTTCCCTGGGGGCAGGGGGACTCTGGGCTGCCTTGGACAGCTGGGCTGCTGCAGCCCTGGCTGGCCCAGTAGGGCTGGAACACATTGGTGGGAAGGAGGGCTGTGCTCCCTGGGGATGTCCTGCTCTTTGCCATGGCTCTGGCAAGCAGAGAGTCTCCAGGTGCATCTCCCGACATGGAACAAGCCCTCAAGGATGGCAAGGCCAGGACCTGTCACATGGCGGAGAGAACTGCAGCAGGTTCTTGACTTCTTCCCTGGACATCTTGTTGGTCAGCTGGAGAAGCAGGGAGTCCAGGCACTGCCGCGCCGATGCCATGTGGATGCTGCCCAGGTTTTTCCTGATGCACTCCATGATCTTTGGCACCTTGGGGGACAAAGTGGGAATGGCGTTGCCAGCAGACTGCAGCCATTTCCACAGCTGCCACTCAAACTTTGGCCCCTTCCATTGCTCTCTGCTGGCTTCACGTGGCTTCTGGAGCCCAAGAGACCCCGATGTGCGAGGGAGGCAGGGAGGGAGGCAGGGAAGGAGAGAGGAACAACGCCTGGAAGAGCTCAAGGGCAGGGCCATGGCCACAGGCCACTTACATCTGTCAGCCAGTAGTCAGGGTCCTCCAAGGCTGCGTCCAGCACACCGAAGGCCCCCTCCTTGTCATGGATGCTGGAGTCTGGTAAAGCTTCAAGGGCTGTGAGGATGACGTCCACCCTCTCAGCAGGGAAGAGGTGTCCTCCAAACCCCTGTGGGAAGAAGGAGGAGCGAAGACATGCCTCACTGAGTGTCCCAAGGGTGCTGCTTAGCTGAGCAGCAAGGGCAGCTCCGGAGAGAAGGCCCTCGGGGGAAGGGGTGAGGATGGGGCATATGGGGCCAGAGTGCTGGCCCTGCAGGTAACCAGGGCTTGCTGGTGGCCAGGAGGGCTGGAGCTGCTGCCGGGACACAGGGGAGCAGCCTTCGCATAGCCCCAGCCTGGGGACAAGAGGAACCCTCTCACCAGGGCGAGTGAGGCCGTGCCAGCCCCACCGGTTCTGGACCCCTCTGCTCACACGAGATGCCTGCTGATGCTGCGGACAAGATCCCCGGCAAGGCCAGAGCTCATTACCTTGGCAGTTTCACAGGGAGTTGATGTTATAGAAAATGGAAATTCTGTATCCTTCAATATCCTGCAGCGCTGCACATAATTTTCCATGTCCTTTGTCAGTGAGCTTTCTAAACAGTGGGAAACAGCGAAGAGTCGGTAGGGAAGAGCATCTTTGCCAACAAGCTTGCCAAATGGTGAAAAGCATCTTCACTAGGAATGGTTGAGGAGGGAGGCTCAGACCCATGGCGAGGAGAGTGATGGGCAGGGATGTAAAGCACAAGGTGAGGAGTGCTGGGAGCAAGAGGGACCTCAGGGATGATGCAGAAGGAGGAGAAGCAATGGCGTTGGGTGCCGCGGGGGTAGCAGCGTGTCACAGACCCCCTTCTGCTCGGGGTCAGGATGTGCAGGAAGCCCCCTGACACCTGCTTGCAAGACGGCAGGGAGCAAACAGTCAGGGAGAATTCTGGAGGGCGTCACCATCCCTGGTGATGCACGGCTGGCTCTGCTGTTCACTCCTCGGGGAAGATGCGGTTTGGGAAGTGCTCATCGATTGATGGCTTAGACTGGGGGAGACCACAAAACAGCGTGGTAGGTGATCTGGGGAGGGTTGGGAAGGACAGCAGCAGAGAACTGCTCCTGGACGTCAGGTGAGCGTCCAGCTTCTGCGGAAAACGATAGCCAGAATGCTGCGGGAAGCTGCTGTGAGGAGCAGAGGAGGTCAGGGAACCTGGCAGAATTCCGTGGGCAGCCTCCCCCAAGCACAAAAACAATCCTTCACAATACTCGGGGAGAACAAGCAGACAAAGCAGCAGATGTCTGCGTGCAGACGGATGCTGCCCACCACACCTTCTCTTACCTCTTCCTTCTGTGAGGAATGCATAGAAGTGATAAAGAGCATCCAAAGCTCTGATTCTGGTGGTATCTTTGCCACCGCTGAAAATGAAGAGGTGGCCCAGCAGCTGTCCCAGGATGGGGATGTGGACCTCTTTGTGGGTGCCAGGGCTGCCCTTGCATTTTCTAGCAGTGAACAAGGTCTGGGCGAGGGAGAGAGGAGAGAAGAAGGGTTAAGTGGAGGCAGAGAGCAGCACCTGGGGAAGGAAGAGCAAGGGCAAAGGAGGGACAAAGACCCTTTCTTCAGGGCAGAGCTCTGCTGAGGCCTCCACCTGTGCCCAGTCTTGCTGCACAGGCACCCCCAAGCTGCAGGATGCTCTGGAAGGTAGGGAAGGGGAGACAGGCTGGCTGAAAGGTTCCTGGCATCTTACCTTCCCCAAATATGTGACCAGGAAATCACTCATCCTCTCAATCTTCTGCAGGGCAATCTTGCGCACAGCTGTGTTATGGGAGGTGGCATAGTGCAGCAGCGCCTGTGAGGAGAGAAGCTGCTGGTCTGCCCTTGGAGCTGATGCCTTCTCCAGCAGAAGCAGCACTGCTGAACCCCTGGCTGTGCTCACGCCGTCCATCAAAGCTTCCCCCAAGGTGGAGCAAAGCCCTCAGCAGGGCTCCTGCCCCTGGGTTCCCGCCCCTGGGTTCCCTTGCAGGCTTGCCACAGATCCACCAGCCAACTTTGTGGTCAGGCAGACAGGCAGATGCCACCTGCCAGTGCAGCCTCAGCTCCTTCCTGCGCCCTCCCCCAGAACGTGGCCCTCTGTCCCCTCTCCGTGAAGGCTGGCTTCTGTGGCTTGAACCAGGGGTCCGCAATGGGGCAGGGATACAGCCACTGGACAGTCAGGAGATCAGGGCATCAGGGCCACGCTCCCGTGCAGGATGGGCATGTCCCTGGGGATCTCTGCCCCATTCACACCTGGCAAGAGAACTCTGGAGGGACTGGGGGAAAGGAGGAGAGCAGCTCCAGCTGCCGCCACTGTGGTGCCCAAGGAGTGGGCTAAAATTCTCCCACTGCTTTGGCACACGGTGATCTCTTGGGGTCTGCAGGGGCTGGCCCAGAAGTGCCATGGGCAAGGTTTTGCTGTGACATGAGAGGATTCTTCAGAGGGGAAAGGGTCTTTGACCACAGCCAGGGGATGCCAGGCTCCCAGAAGAACTTGGTGGGCTTCCCCAAAGGAGGTGGGCGCCTGCCTGCAGTATGCTCAGTCCTAGCACTAGGGGTGGGCCATCCACTGCAGCATGGACATTCGTTACCCCCCCAGCTGTGGAACCACTCCTGGGAAACCGACTCTTTGCAAATGCCAGACCTGCAAAATATTCTGCAACTCCTCGCCGACACTGGAGATTGGACAGTTGCGTACAAAGGCCTGCAGCATGATTTCCATGGCGTTCATGGTCTGCAAGGAGGACAGAGGATCAGAGAAGCATTTCTGAGCTCCTTCTCACCCCCAGGAGCTGACTGAACCTCCAGCAGCAAGGGAGGACACATGCACCGCCTCACAGAGCCCGGGGGTGACTTTGGGGCTAAACAACTTCTGTGTGGAGACCTCCTGAGAGCACTGGATCAGGCCAGAGAAGGGGAAGGGGAAGAAGAGATTAGGCTGGGAAAGCAAATCTGGGCCCCGGCCCTGCATTGGTTGTCCGGTTGTCTCAGCATGTGGGAGCATGGCAGCAGCCCAGCGGGACTGGGGGTGTCGCTACCTCACCCAGCACATACCTTGGTGTAGAGATCTTTTTCTGCCGCTGACATGTCCAAATAGGGAGGCAGAAAGAAGACGCTCTTGAAGCAGGCATGCAGGAGACTCTCCTTTTTGCCATCCAGTGCTGACTCCACTGTGGCGCTAAGAAGGGAGATAGGAGCTTGTTGGATGCTGGTGCTGGAGTGGTGCCTCAAGGCTTAGGGAAGGAGGACAGGCATGTCCCTGGGAGGACAGGCATGTCCCTGGGAGGACATGTCTTCCCATGGACAGGCATCCCTGGGAGGGATGGGAAACCTTCCCGCCAGCTTCAGGGCCACCAGGACCTTGCCCAGGGATGTGCTGGCCAAAGTAGGGGCTTAGCAGGTACCTGAGCGTGGCAATAGTTAGCATGGCTTTCATTCGAAACGCTGTGTGCAAACTGTCTGTGGGCTCCTCTTCCAGCAAAACCTGCAAAACACAACCAGGATGGGACGTGGCAGACACTCGCCCCCAGTGCCTGCTGCTGAAGGCCCAGCAGCACACCCAGTCCTGCCTTGGGCAGCTTGGTTTGTCTCCACCTGTGCATGGTTTGTCTCCACCCCCCCTGCCCCAGCCTCACAGGGGGCTGGCGCTCGAGGGGCCTTGCCCCTTCCCCAACCCGCCACGCGTCCCCTCACCTTGATGTTCTCTGCCAGCTCCATTTCGCGGCAGAAGGCGTCCATGTCCTCCAACAAGGAACAGTCTCTGCACGTGGTGCAGATGCTCTCCAGGAACTTCATTTTCTTTTCCTCATCCTGGCAGCCACAGAGAGAAGCACGGGGAGCGTGAGGGGGGAGAACCAGAGCCCACAGCACTGGAGTGCTGCGACGTGCGGTGCTGTCTGAGACACACAGAGGGCAGCAGCTCTGCCCAGCCAGCAGCGCTCCTGCTGCCTGGCAGCAGGGCCAGGGCCCCGTCAGGACACACCAGCACAGCCACGACAGAAGTGGCTGCCCTTACCTTCTCTGTGCTGACAAAAATCTGGATGAAGTTCTTGGCTTCCTCTTTGCCAAAATCCCATAACCAGGCATCTAGCAATGGAGAAGAGCGAGCAGTGCTGCAGTGAGGGGCTGAAGGCAGGAGCGAGGAGAGGAAGGGCCCCCAGCACGAGAGACACACGGCCCTGCTGGAGCAGGTCCAGAGGAGGCCCTGATGCAGATCAGAGGCCTGGAGCACCTCCCCTAGGACAGGCTGAGAGAGCTGGGCTTCTTCAGCCTGGAGAAGAGGAGGCTCCAGGGGGCCCTTAGAGCGGCCTTCCTGTACCTAGAGGTGGGCCTGGCCGACAGGATAGCTGGGGAGGGACTCTTTCTCAGGAGTGCTGTGACAGGACAAGGCCTAACAGGTTTAAGCTAACGGAGGGTAGATTTCAATTAGGTATTCAATTAGCAACAAATTCTATACTCTGAGGGTGCTGAGGCAGCAGGATCTGGGCCCCCTCTAAGCTCCCTCCCAAGCCGGGGCGAGGCCATGCTGCGTTGGGCTCCCAGCACCCCCAGTATCCAGGTGCCCTTCTTCTCCACGGGCTGCAGCACCAGCCCAGGGCCTGCTCCACCGGGGGCTCCTCCACAGGCTGCAGCGTGGAGATCTGCTCCATGTGGGACCCATGGGTGCAGGGGAACAGCCTGCTCCACCAAGGGCCTCTCCACAGGCCACAGGGGATCTTCTGCTGAAGAGAGATCCACAGGGGATCTCCCTGCGGCCTTCCAGTACGTAAAGGGGGCTCATAAAAAAGATGGAGAGCAACCCTTTGCTTGGGCAGGCAGCGATGGGGCGAGAGGGAATGGGTTTAAACTGCAGGAGGGGAGAGTTAGGTTAGACACGAGGACGTAATTCTTCACTGCCAGGGTGGGGAGGTTGTCCAGAGCCGTGGATGCTCCGTCCCTGGAGGTCTGGAGGTGGTCGTGCCAGCACCATCCAGTAGGTACTTGGTGGGCCAATACCCCCCAGTACTGCCCAGTACTCCCCAGAGTTCACAGTACCCTCCCAGTGCCTGCCGGTACTGCCTGGAAGCCCCCCCAGTATCCTCCCAGTGCACCCCAGTAGCACCCAGAACCCCTCAGAACTCCACCATTGACTGCAGTACTGCCCACAGTCCCCCAGTGTGCTCATAGTATCCCCCCAACACTGCCTAGAACACCACCAGCATTGCCTAGAGCTCCCCCACCATGCTCCCACTGCCCCCCAGTACCCTCCCAGTGCTGCCAAACTCAGCCCCCAAGCTCCCCACCACCCCCTGGAGCTGCCCATTCGCGTCCAAGCCCCCCAAAACCGCCCCATTCCCCCGCCCTGCACCGAAGCTGTGTGCCCACAGAAACACCCCCAAACCCACCCAGAACGCAGAGCAGAGCCCCCCCCCCAACACCCCGTGGCGGGGTGTCCCCATTGCCTGGATCCTCATTAAGGCCCCTCATTACAGCACCTCGTTAAGGCTGTGAGTACTGCAAAACCAGTGCTTTATTTCACAGCTTTGGCCGCCCATGACAGCGCCCAAATAGGGGGATGGGTGTTAGGGTCCTCCAAATCCCCCCAAAATACCCCAAAACTACGGCCTGGTCCCAGTCCCCCACGCCCAGGGATACCCAGGCCTCCTGAGACCCCCAGATCACCCTGAAATGTCCCCAAATGTTCTCCTGGGACAATAAAGGGTCCTGCCGTGTTTTGGGAGGGGGACCCTGGATCTGCCCCGGACCTCTCAAACCCTCCATAGGGACATGGGAGGCACCCCGCCCCCCCCCCGGGTTCCTCCCAAGCCCCCCGTGGGGAAACGCGGTCCCCCCACATCCCCTTCCAAAGCCCCTATGGAGGATATAGGGTCCCTCTGTCCTGTTGGGGTTCCCCCCCTCCCTATAAAGCCCCTGTGGGTGCCCCCAAACGGTGGGGACAGGCATTGGCAGCAAGGGGGCCCTGGTGGCCTCGTGCCCCCCCCTCTCACTTGGCCGTCATCATCTGCACGAGCTCTGCCGGGAGAGAAGGGGATGCTCAGAGGGGACAGGGACGCAGCGGGGACACAGCAGGGGTTGGGGACGTGGCGGGGGGACAGGAACACAGCAAAGACTGAGGGAATGGGAACGGGAATGGGAAAACGTGGAGTCTATAGGGACGGGGACAGAGCAGGCATGGGGGTGCCCCATGGGGACAAGGGGAGGACACGGGGGGGACACGCTGCCAGCCAGAGATCCCCCAGAGCAACCCTGTGGTGTCCACACAGCCTTGCCCACGTAACTGCTCAGCTCTGAGATCTGTACCTTTGCTACGCTCTCACTCTGGTCTCTCATGCGAAAGTAGAGTGGGAGAAGGCTGCTGTGCACTGTCCTCTTCATGACCGGCACCGCGGGGCCGGGGTCACACGGCTGCCCCCAGCCCCCCCCCCAAAAAGGGGGTCCTCCGGGTTGGGGGGCGCAGGGGGGCTCACCGACGGTGTCCACCTCCTTGATCATGTCCTGCAGCTCGACCTCGGTGAGGTTCCGGCCGAGGGAGCGCATGACGGTGCCCAGCTCCTCGGAGGTGATGGTGCCGTCGCCGTCCTTGTCGAAGAGCGAGAACGCCTCCCTGAACTCTGGGGACCGGCACCGCGGGGCCGGGGTCACACGGCTGCCCCCAGCCCCCCCCCCAGAAAGGGGGTCCTCCGGGGCGGGGGGGGGCGCAAGGGGGCTCACCGTCGGTGTCCACCTCCTTGATCATGTCCTGCAGCTCGGCCTCGGTGGGGTTCCAGTCCAGTCTCCTGGACTCTTTCCTCTCGCTATTGTGCTTCCCCATGAGAGCAAGGGCTAGCAATCATGACCCTGCTCCTAGCTGCTTGTAGGCTGTTTCATCTCCCTCTTCGTCCTGGTTGCGTGCTCTACAACAGGCTCCCACCTTCTGTCAGCCTTACTGCCCTTTCCCCTGACTCTTCCTCAGGGACACTCAACCCTTTCAGCGGCACTGCCCAGCTCCAGGCTGGGAGGCCATTCCCTGACACCACAGGCCACCCCGTCTCCTCTCCCTCGTTCCTATGCCTGCATTGCTCCTCCGCCCTCCTCAGCATTTCCCTGGAGCAGGGCAAGGCACGGGGGCCTCTGCCGCTGTCCCCCCAGCCCTAGCACACCCGCCACTGCCCTCACTCACCGCTGAGGATTTCATTCAGCTTCTCCTCGCTCTGGTCCTTGCAGTAGCGCGCAGCAAGACCTAGACACAGAGATCCCATCAGAGCCCCGCTCCCCAGCACGCTCCCAGCAGCGCAGCCCCTGGCCTGGCCAGCCAGGCTGTGCCCCCTCCTGCACCCTGGAGCAAGGGCCCAGTCGGGGGGCTCTGGGGGCAACAGGGCTGTGCCTCACTGCCAGGGCAGTGCCTGGGGCTGCCAAAGGCTGCCCCAAGAGGGACCCAGGGGCTGGGCTCACCAATGAATCTGACGGCCTCAAGTCGCAAAAGGGTCTGCGTGTCCTGCAGGTAGGGCTGGCTCTGCTGCAGGTATTCTTCTACTCTGCCTCTGTCCTGCTGCAGCTGGAGAGAGAGAGAACGCAAGGTCACGGGGCTTGCACAGCCTCTCCAGGGTCTCCTCCAGCATCCTGGGGGCAGGGAGGGCAGAGGGGCCTGCAGAAGAGCCCCCTGGGGCTCTGTGCTGGAAGGAAGGGAGCGAGGATGCGGCTGCAGGCAGCGGGCTCTGGCCGGGCACGTTTGCCCAGCTGGGGCAAACCAGGTTGGGTCCTTACCAAGCACTCCCCGATCCTCCACGTCTGTTCTGTCTGGGCCAAGCGCTTGAGCTCTTTGCGTCGCAGAAACTCTGCAGCCACGGCGAGAGCTTCCCCAGAGGCCTGCGGAGCAGCAGAGGTTGGGAATTAGCACCACAGCCTTGGGAAGGAGACCCTCTGTCCCCTCCTCTTGGCAGAGCTGCGAGCCTTTCCCAGCGCGTTATGGGAGGCTGTGGTGGGGGACAGCGTGCACTGGGTTCAGTGGCCAAGGCAAGGCCACGGGACGGCCACCATCGGAGGCAGCTCACGCTGCCGGCCAGAGATCCCCCAGAGCAACTCTGTAGAGCGTGTGGGTGACCAGCTCATAAACAGACCATGTGCACAGAAGAAGCCTCTGGACAGATGGCCTGATCACAAATACTTCCAGTATCGGCGAGAATATCTACTCAAGCTCTCTGGGACTGGGTTTAGTTATCCAGTGCTCTGCTAGGAATAGGACATCCTGACAACTTCTCAAAGGTTGTCATAGAATCGTAGAATCATAGAAACATAGGGTTGGAAAGGACAACCTTTCAAGATCAAGATCAAGATCACCTAGTCCAACTGTCTTCCTATCACCAATACTACCCACTAAGCTACTAAATCATATCTCGTAAGACCAGCTCCATTCCGGCGAGTGGTCCTTGGAAGGTGCATTCATCACTACGCCACCTTTACCGTAGACTTCATGGACAAATGACAGCATTGCTCTGTGAACCCCCCCACTGCCCAAACCTGCAGGACAGAGCTGAGAGGGAGCTGTAGGAGCTGGGCTGAGCTCCAGTCCTTCCCCTGGAACCACAAGAAATGGATTCCCCAAAGAAGGGACAGCAGCGTAGAACAAGATCTGGGCCACTGCTCATGGACAGTCCCTCTACAAATATCTTCCTCTGTCAAAAATATATAATGGGAACAAGCATGCCGAATGCACATGTGGGGTGCCAGTCTTTTTTAGGGGTGATACAAAGAGCTGGGGAAATATTTATCATCACAGCATGCAGGGAGCAAGTGGTTCTTCCTGAGCAGCCTCCGGCTGGGTCAGCAAGAGCAACACTGGACTGTGACGCTGTTGGTTAGCCCCAGTAGGCAGCTAAGCACCACACAACCACATCCCGTGGCACTGAGGAGAGAAGGAAAGCAACAAAAGTTGTGCGTTGAGATAAAAATTATTAAGCAAAGGAAAAGTGGAAGAAGAAGGACACACAGCACCATAGAAGCTGCTGTGAAGACAAAGAAGTCCTTCCCAGACAGACTCAGTACAGAAGTGTTGCAAGATTTTGTCACATTTACAAATGGGTAACACTTCAATCTTGATTCTGGAATGATTTGCTCTATAAAAGATTTTATTTATTCATTTGTTTGCTTAGAACTGTTTGCTTATTCCCCCGGTAAGAAGTTAGTCTGGTAGATGGCACTGGAACAGGTTGCCAGAGAAGCTGTGGATGCCCCATCCCTGGAGGTGTTCAAGGCCAGGCTGGATGGGACTTTGGCCAGCCTGATCTAATGGGAGATGTCCCTGTCTGTGGCAGGGGGGTTGGAGTTAAATTATCTCTAGGGTCCTTTCCAACTCAAGACATTCTATGATTCTACAATTCTATGGATGAAATGGCATTAAATACCTTGTTGAGAAGCAGCATCCAACAGCTGAGTCTCTGGACCAGAGAACTGACATTCCCATTAGCTGTCTGCAGCTGGGGGTGTCTGCCTCTAACCTTACTTTAGGGTTAGAAACCACGTGCCCCTGCATTTGGAGTCAAAACTTTGTCCCCCATAGACCATTGCCTTTCATCCTTGGTGTTTGTTTTCTATCAGTTTCAGTGACAGAAGGAAATTACAATTAGAAATCGTACAGCCCATGGAACCACCAGGGATAAAAGTTGGCTCCAAACCCGTGGGATTCTCTGGGTCGGGGCTTTGTTTTGTCCTCTGCTGCTCAGTGGAGGGAAGGATCATGACAGCTTACGGGATCCCCCATGTCCTCAGGGCTGCCTATGGCTGCAAATGGGACCCCAGAAGGGACCATCTTGAGGGCAGCACCTTCTTGACCACCTTCTTGGTGGTTGAGATGCCTCTGATGGCCTTCCTCAAGGCCCGTGGTGGAAGGTGCCATAATGCTGGTGCCAGCCAGGGACAGCAAGAAATCTCCTGTGTCGCAGCCAGCATGAAGCAAAGGCAGCTGCTCACGACGAGCGTGTAGCACGAGAACCAAGATGAGCTGACTGTCTCATGCACCATCCCACAGCCTCCTGTGATCTTTCCCACAAAGCAAGAATCAAATGGCCCTGTAGGACTGGGTCTGCCCTTGAAGCTGATGGAGCCCTGAGCAGGGCTCAGGCTCAGAAAAGCCTTTTCAGCCTCTTACCTTCTCCACAGGTGTGGTGCCCCTGATGGGACACAGAGTGTCCTAGCCCTCACTGCCAGCACCACTGCCTGGCAGGAGCTCAACCCATGTGCCAAGGACTAGGAGGGGTCCCTGAGCAGCCCCTGCAGGTGCAAAATTATCTGAGGAACCATTCTGCAACTGCATTATTGAAACCCTTAACTAGGACTCGATGTAGGAAGACATTAAACAAGGGAAGGACTTGGCTGGTTTGATTTTGATGAACAGAAAGGAGAAGTTTTTCCTTCTGCAAGCTGTTAGGTTCTTGCTGTGTGGGTGAAATGTTGGTCCTTCACCACCTCTAGCTTGAATCATTTTTGCAGGTGCGTCTTCCTTATGCAATCCTTTCTTTTTTTTTCTGACCTAACATGGACTCAAGTTGCTGTTGCTGGTGCCTGATTTTCACAGTGCCATTTGTAAAGCACTCCACCAAAGGCCACCAGAAGTTCCCAGGTACCTCCCGGGGTTGTGGCACCCTGCCTGCCATTCTCCACTCCACCTCCTATTTGCTGCGTCTGGTCAGGGCAGTATTGCTGCAGCGTGTTCTGATTCTAGACCCACAAAAAAATTGAAGGTCTAATGGCTTAAAAGAAAAACACCGAAGCAACAGGATTACATATAAGAATATCCTCTGTGTGGGGGGAATGCTGGCACAAAAAGGGATCTCTATGACAAGCAGCTGCAGTTTTGCCAGGTTAAATCCAGACAATGCAAGACTTCACAACCTCACTGGGCAACCTGTTCCCCTGTTCCATCACCCACACAGTACAGAAGGATTTTCTGACATTCAGGCAGAACCACTTGTATTTTAGTTTGTGCCACTGTCTCTTGTCCTATTACTGGACATCACTGAGAAGAGCATGGTTCCATTTTCCTTGCACCCTCCCTTCAGGTATGTATGTTGATAAGATCCACCCCGGGCCTTCTTTCTTCTAAGCTAGAGTCCTATATCTCTTAGCATTTCATCATCTTCGGGGCCCCTTCATGAACTCTCTCCAGTAGTTCTGTGTCTCTTGTACTGGGGAGCCCAGGATATCATTGGCCTTCTTTGTGGCAAAAGCACACGCCTGGCTCTTGTTCAGCTTGCTGTCCTCCAGGACCCCCAGATCCCTTTCTGTCAGTCAGGAAGACAGTGACAAAGGCCTTCCTGAAGTCCAGGTAGACAGCAGCCGCTGCTCTTCCCCTCGTCAATCAGGCTGGTCATTCAAAACCGAGATGCAGACAAGACTTCGAAGAGGGTGTTGAGTAACTAAAATGGGTAGGAAGGGAATATACAAAACCCTGGAACAGAGGAAACACCTCACACTGAAGCACCAAAACCTTCTGCTTAATGGCAAGAGCAGTGATGTTCACAGTGAAGACACAGGACTGGAAATCTGAGTATTTCCTTTGGGGGAAATGTTGACCCCAGAAAGGCTCTTTGCTCTGTGGAGACACAATTCTGTGAGGTTAAAACAAGAAAAGTTGCAATGTGACATGCAAAGCTTTGGAGGAAGCATACCCGTTACATGGTGACAAACCCTAGAAATAAAAAGTCCTCAAGATCTCTGCTTGGGAGATCACTGGTAGCTCATGGCTGGGCTGGTGAGCTGCCCACAGCCATATGTTGGGAAGAGGGAGCTCAGCATGGTCCCGTGCTGAGGCACATCTTGGGCAATCTCATTGATGGAGAGAGGGAAACACTTGGCTGTACATGACAGCAACTACAGAAGATGGAGCATGGTTTTATAACACAGCCAGGAAGTCTTTACCTCCTGAAAAAGCTTCCTTTCCTAGGTTTTCTAACTCCACTTTTTCAGCTGGCTCCATTGATTCAGAGAAGAGACCGTCATTTTGGAGGAAAATCACACTCTTACAGAGATCGTGTTCATTTATTTTTCTAGGAGAGCTCTTCCTGTGGAGCCGCTCTGTAGGTCCTCTTCAATGGACATCTTTGTTCTCACTGAGGTTGGTGGACACATTTTGCAAGTGTCTAAGGGCTTACGTTTGTGGTCAGCTTCACACAGGCCAGTAAATGCATCAGCTGAGATTTGGTTCATGACTGTGGGAGTAAAGCTAGCCCATAGCAAAGGCAAGCTGATGCAATTGGAAGTAGTAGCTCACTTGCTTTGCAGGCTTTGCTGATGGGCACCGCAACACCACAGAGCTGGGAAGCTGCCAGAGCTCAGCAGTACCTTGATACACAATACAAACATGGCCCTGAGTTTGCAACCCCCTTACAAAACAGGCATTTCCCCTTGAAATTCATTCTACACCTATGCTTCTTCTTTACTAAATGGCTCGCATTGCAAGGTTGCACCTAGGACACTTAATTATCAAACAGTCACTGGAGTGGAAATTAAGGTTTCCAAATTTAATAATAATAATAATAATAATAATAATAATAATAATAATAATAATAATAATAATAATAATAATAATAATAATAAAGATTTCATTGAATTTCGTATTTCCAATCTCAGTGTGACTGGAATTGGTTGATTTTCTCTGTGTAGTGGGTTTACGTGGCAAGGTTTTGGTAGCAGGGGGCCATAGGGGTGGTTTCTGTGAGAAAGATCTAGAAGCTGCCCCATGTTTGGGAAGGGCCCCATTGTTTTCCAGAGCTGAGCCAATAAGCGATGTTGTTTTGCGCCTCTGTGAGAGCATATTTAAGACAGGGAAAAAAACGCTGCGCCACACAGCAGCCGGGAGAGTGAAGGGAGTGAGGAACAGCCTTGCAGGCGCCAAGGTCAGTGTAGAAGGAGGGGGAGAGGTGCTCCAGGCGCCGGAGCAGAAGTCCCCTGCGGCCTGTGGTGAGGAGCCTGGTGAAGCAGGTTGTCTCCCTGCAGCCTCATGGAGCACCACGGTGGAGCAGGGTTCCACGCTGCAGCGCGTGGAGGAGACCACGGTGGAGCAGGTGGACCTGCACCGATGGAGGCTGCGGCCCGTGGAAGACCGCTGCCAGAGCAGATTCCGGGCCACACCTGTAGCCCGTGGAGAGGAGCCCACGCAGGAGCAGGTGACGTGGCAGGAGCTGCTGCCCGTGGGGGACCCAGATTGGAGCAGTTTGCTCCTGAGGGATGGACCCCGTGCTACGGACCCATATCTGGAGCAGTTCTGGAAGAACTGCTGCCTGTGGGAAGCCCACGCCGGATCAGTTCAGCAAGGACTGCATCCCATGGGAGGGATCCCACAGCAAAAGGGACGAGAGTGACCGAGAAGGAGCGGCGGAGAAGAAGCGCTGTAGACTGACCATAACCTCTGTTCCTTCGTTCCCCTGCACTGCTCGGGGGGAGGAGGTGGAAGAGGGTAGATGGGGGAGAAGGTACTTTTGGCGAGCGGTCGTGGTGAAGCTCGGCTGCCCACCCAAGTAAAACCACCACACTCTCTCAGAGAGGGGTAAGGATTTTTGCTCAGGAGTTGGCAGGGCTGATAGATAGGGCTTTAAACTAGAGTCGAAGGAGGAAGGGGATAGAACCAGACACGCCGCTGATGAGCTGAGGGATGGTGCGCTAGAATCAGAGGGACGGTGTGCTAGTGAGGTCCTGCGGTCAGCTCCACAAGGCGCTGCCTGTAGGGACGCACATTTGAAGTGCTTCTACACAAACGCATGCAGTATGAGGAATCAAATGGATGAGCTAGAAGTCTTGGCCCTGTCCCACAGCTACGACATCATCGGCATAAGCGAAACCTGGTGGGATGAGTCCTGTGGCTGGTGTGTGGTGGAATTTTCTCCCAACGGAGGCAAACAGCACCTCTGTAGCCCTGCCATGTCACACAACCTCGCTTCCAGCGGCCACACACTTTCTTTTTCCACTTAAGCTCTAGAAGAAGATCCCTGCTCAGCCAAGCTGGCCTCCTGCCCCGCCTGCTTGACTTCCGACATTTTGGAATCACCTGCTCCTGTGCTCTTAGGAGGTCGTGCTTAAAAAGATGGACCCCGATACCTGCCAAAACAGCTTCTCAGGGGATCTTCCTAAGTAGCTCCCTGAGCAGCCTGAACTCTGCCCTCCCCGTGTCCAAAGCTCACAGAATTGGAGGGGTTGGAAGGGACCTCAAGAGATCATCGGGTCCAACCCCCCTGCCAAAAGCAGGTGTACTGGCAGTTTTCCTCCTATCGCCAAAGATTTTTAAACTCAACTGCTTCATGATTGCTATGGCCAAGATGGCCGCCCATCACCACTTCACCCACCGCACCCTCTGTGTTCACAAGTGTGAGATATGTTCATCTGATTCGTGTCAATATGGAACAATGCTAGGGCCGCATGGTATGATGAATGTCACCTTCTGTCTTACATACCCTTGTATAACCACAAGTCTAAGAAAAACAGAATGGTTAATGTATATAGTTCTTGTACCTTGCAAAGGAATGTTTTAACAATTCATGTCAATAGAGAGCAGTTCTGTCTGTCTCTGGGTCCTGCACTGGCAATTTAATTCTTCCACAGATGTGGTTTCTTCCCTTTCCTCCCCGTGTCCCAGTCTCCCCCTCATTATAGTCAATTTATCAAAGCTTCAGAAATATTCCTCAAATCCATGAGCCTATTTGCTTTTGTTACTGATTCCGAACTCTTATTCCTACCAGTTGCAGCCTTCTTGCCTTCTTTGTGGTTGATTTAGCACTGCTATAGATGTGACTGGAGTGTCCCTGGGAATGGCCTGTGAGGAATGTTTTAACAACTCGTGAAGTGTCAATAGAGAGCTATCTGTGTTTGTATGTCCTTTCTTTGAAGTCTCTGATGTCTGGGGGTTTCAGAACAACTGCTAACAACTAGTAACTGTTGTGACTTCTGAATGGGACACTCTGCAAGCCCCTGATACCTGGCCAGGTGGCCAGGAGATAAGGAGAAGAAAGAAGCTGAAGGACGACTAGAAGGCAAAACTTGCAGGGAACGTTGTGTAAGCTTTTGACATGCTGCCAAGGAGTACAAAGGGGAAGGACAAGAAAAAAACTGAGAGGAAGACTACGAGCCTTCAGCATGAAAGACCCCCAGACACCCCCAGGGGGACCACCAGAGACTGATGCGCATGCTCCAGTAGGAGGGTTTGGATCCCGGAAGCTAATTATAATAACCCCTTATTTTTAGAAGTAGTAATGTATATGTATCAGCCTAGGAGCATAAAAATCAGCTGCTTGATGTAACTGGTGTGTGTCCTGGTGGAGCAGAGACTCCCGGCACACCCAGCGCTGTTTGCTTACCTCTATTCCTTTAAAAAAAAATTGTAAACTTTGATTATAATCCTATTTTGAAGACTGAGCCATTTATAACACAAGCAACAGGTCTAGGATGGCACCTTTCCTTGTCGCCCTCAGTAGCTGTACCAAGGAGTTGTCATCAAGGTGTGTGAGGAATCTCCTGGACCTGCTTGTATCAGCTGTGTGGTCTTCCCAGGTAATGTCTGGCAAGTTGAAGTCCCCCATCAGGACAAGGGCAGTTGAGCTAAGAGAGGTCTCTCTTAGTTCCTTAGCGAATAATTCATTGGTATCGCAAACACCCACTGCAACATCCAAGTGATTGGTTTCTCCCTTAATCCTTACCCAGAGGCTCTCAGCCGCGTCCTTGTGCCAGCCCCTTGCCTCGCCTGCCCTGCCTATCCTTCCTGAAGAGCCCATAACCGTCCATCACAGCACACCAAGTCTCGCTTGTTCTGGGACGGAGCTGAAGCTTCCAGCTCCTCCTGCTTGTCCCTCCTGCTGGGTGCATAGGTGCAGAAACATTCCAAATGTGCTCCAGTGTACCCAGCGTGGCATGGAGCAGGCAGAAGGATCTCACTAGCACACAGTCCCTCCCATTTTGGTGTGCCACTTAGCAGATTCTGTCGGGACAGAACAATAATGGATGATGCTCAGAGGTCCTTACGGGGCAAGTGAGCTTTCTAGAAACATCTTTTACCCTGATCTCCTGGGAGGCAGCAGACTTCTCCATGGGTTAGGTCAGGTCGGCATATGCGGCCCTCTGATCTGCTCAGAAGGGAGTCGCTTATGACAGTAACCCTTCTCTTTTTCTTGATGGAGGTGGTCGTGATACTGGGGAAGGCTGACTTGCCCTTGAACACCCCTCCAACCTGGATGGACCTTCATGCACATCATTGTTTGTGTGTCCATTAGTTCCAGAGTCTGTTGTTTCAGGGCACCTGAAAGGAAGGTGAGGTAGGCAAGGAGGGGTTCGCCTGCTGCCCCGAGCAGATCTCAACTTCCATCCCTTCGTCACTGAGATCCACTCCTTCTGCCCGACGGACAGAGGGTAGGGGATCCTCCATTTCCTCTGCTGTGTCTGCCTGACGCATCTGTCCCAGGGCTGGCAGAGTACAGTTCAACCTTCTCCGACTCCCTGGTGCTCCTCAGCCTGCCCACCTCCTCCCGAAGCTCTGCCAGGAGGCTGAGCAGTTCTTCTACCTGGGCGCACCTACCACAGGTGGACTCACAGGATGGGATGTCAGGAAGAATTTCTTCATGGAAAGGGTGGAACCGGCTGCCCAGGGCACTGCTGGAGTCCCCAGGCCTGGAGCTATTAAAGAAATGCGTGGACTTGGCGCTAAGCGCCGTGGTTTTGTGGTGGGCCTGGTAGTGTTAGCTGACGCTTGGCCTTGAGCTGAAGGCCCTTTTCCAAGCGCAAGGGTTCTGTGACTCTTTCATTGGTTGAGTAGGCGCCAAGCAGTCACCGGGCCCAGGGAAAAGACGTCCTTGGTGGCCTCCAAGTTAGCTCAGCGTCATGGCACCGAGTCACTTTGAAGGAGCTGCTGGAATAATGAGACAACAGCCTAGTTCTATTAAAATATATATTGCTCTTTTGAGGACTGCTGCGGGGCTAGCAGCACCACAGCAGTGGAAATCTCCGTCCTGACGTTGCGTTATGCCTTGACGTCAGGATCAGGGTGGTTTGAACTGCCAGGGAACGGACCATGGGTTCCGGGTCGCTGTCTGAAGGCCGGAGGGCTGCCAAAGAAAGAAGAGCAGAGATGAAAACCCACTCCTTGCAGAGATCCCCAGGCATCCCCTGCAGACCATGCCAGCCCCACTCGACTCTTCCCCAGGCCAGGAGGAGCAGGAGGGACAAAGGAATCTGTTGAAAGCTGCTGCTCAGCAATGTCCCAAATGCTCCCACCAGTCCTTCCCCACCTGCGCACCACAGGTCAAGTGGGGCACCTTCACAAGCTGGTTCCCTCACCACCTGCCTCCATCCCTTGGGAGGATTCACACACTCCAGGAATCTCGTGGACTCTTTCCTCTCGCTATTGTGCTTCCCCATGAGAGCAAGGGCTAGCAATCATGACCCTGCTCCTAGCTGCTTGTAGGCTGTTTCATCTCCCTCTTCGTCCTGGTTGCGTGCTCTACAACAGGCTCCCACCTTCTGTCAGCCTTACTGCCCTTTCCCCTGACTCTTCCTCAGGGACACTCAACCCTTTCAGCGGCACTGCCCAGCTCCAGGCTGGGAGGCCATTCCCTGACACCACAGGCCACCCCGTCTCCACTCCCTCGTTCCTATGCCTGCATTGCTCCTCCGCCCTCCTCAGCATTTCCCTGGAGCAGGGCAAGGCACGGGGGCCTCTGCCGCTGTCCCCCCAGCCCTAGCACAGCCCCCACTGCCCTCACTCACCGCTGAGGATTTCATTCAGCTTCTCCTCGCTCTGGTCCTTGCAGTAGCGTGCAGCAAGACCTAGACACAGAGATCCCATCAGAGCCCCGCTCCCCAGCACGCTCCCAGCAGCGCAGCCCCTGGCCTGGCCAGCCAGGCTGTGCCCCCTCCTGCACCCTGGAGCAAGGGCCCAGTCGGGGGGCTCTGGGGGCAACAGGGCTGTGCCTCACTGCCAGGGCAGTGCCTGGGGCTGCCAAAGGCTGCCCCAAGAGGGACCCAGGGGCTGGGCTCACCAATGAATCTGACGGCCTCAAGTCGCAAAAGGGTCTGCGTGTCCTGCAGGTAGGGCTGGCTCTGCTGCAGGTATTCTTCTACTCTGCCTCTGTCCTGCTGCAGCTGGAGAGAGAGAGAACGCAAGGTCACGGGGCTTGCACAGCCTCTCCAGGGTCTCCTCCAGCATCCTGGGGGCAGGGAGGGCAGAGGGGCCTGCAGAAGAGCCCCCTGGGGCTCTGTGCTGGAAGGAAGGGAGCGAGGATGCGGCTGCAGGCAGCAGGCTCTGGCCGGGCACGTTTGCCCAGCTGGGGCAAACCAAGTTGGGTCCTTACCAAGCACTCCCCGATCCTCCACGTCTGTTCTGTCTGGGCCAAGCGCTTGAGCTCTTTGCGTCGCAGAAACTCTGCAGCCACGGCGAGAGCTTCCCCAGAGGCCTGCGGAGCAGCAGAGGTCGGGAATTAGCACCACAGCCTTGGGGGACCCTCTGTCCCCTCCTCTTGGCAGAGCTGCGAGCCTTTCCCAGCGCGTTATGGGAGGCTGTGGTGTGGAAGAGCGTGCACTGGGTTCAGTGGCCAAGGCAAGGCCACGGGACGGCCACCATCGGAGGCAGCTCACACTGCCGGCCAGAGATCCCCCAGAGCAACCCTGTGGTGTCCACACAGCCTTGCCCACGTAACTGCTCAGCTCTGAGATCTGTACCTTTGCTACGCTCTCACTCTGGTCTCTCATGTGAAAGTAGAGTGGGAGAAGGCTCCTGTGCACGCTCCTCTTCATTTCCTTCTTCTTTTGCCGCAGCACAGCCTCCGTCACGGCTTGGAAGAGGCAGATGGAGTGCTCCCGCACCTGGCTGGACTCCTGGCAGGGAGGAGGACAGGAGGAATTTCAGCATTAGCGTGGCTCATGTGAAGGGAGCTCACAGAACTGTGAGATGCTTCAGCGCTGGATCCTTCCCAGAGGAGCTGCTCGGGGCAGCTGCAAGGCCTGGTGCCCGTGAAGGGCAACGCAATCGGTTGCCATCGCAGGCTGCCCGCCAGCCACCCCACTTTCGCCACCAGCAGCACCAGCCATGCCCAAGCAGTGCTCCCCAGTGCCTGGGCTGACGAGGAGACTGGGAAGGCCCTGCCTGAGTGCTGCCCACAGGGCCGGGCTGAAGGGCAGCCCTCGTTACAGGGGGCCCAGCTGCGGGCTCGGGCTCCCGCAGCACACTTACGTGGTCAAAGAGTGGCAGGAGCTTCTCAGCCAGCTGCAGAGCCGGGCCACTGGCCTTCCTCCTCTCCACATGAGCCATCATGTTTCTCAGCACAAGCAGGGCCTTGAGCATGACGTCTGTGTTGGTGTCCTGCAGGGCCTCCGCGATGTCTGGCAGCACGACCTGAAGTTTTCTTGCCTGTAGGAAAGACACCATTTCCCTTCCGTGAAGCAGTGAGAGACCACCCTGGGCAAAGGGCTCTGGTTCCTGAGCACCAGCCTCCTGCCTTGCTTCCTGGCAGCGGGGAGGGACAGGAGGGCAGAAGAGCAAAGGCCCAGGCTGCCAACATGGCTTTGCTTGACGATGGCCCACTCACCTTCTCAGGGCTCTGTGACACGGTGCAGAGCCCTTTCAGAACCATCAAGCGCATCTCTGGGCTTGGGTGCTTCAGGTAACTCTGGAGGTGCACTGGGTTACCAAACTCCTCCTCAGAAATGTGATTCTGGGCCAGCATCTGCAAGAAAGAGCAGTGAGAGCCTGGCAGGGCCTGCAGGGCTCCCTGCAGCCTCTTCTTCTCCCACCTTTGGGCAGGGATGGGGCAGCGCCAGCTGGCACCAAAGAGGCACCAGGCACGGGGAGCTACGGGGTCTTGCCGGCCCCAGGGACCATGCGTCCGTACGTCCTGCGGGAGCTGGCAGTTTGGGGGTAGATGGGCACAGGGCTGTGCCTGTGTGCCTGAAGGGACACACGTAGCCCTGCTGGGAGCAAGGTTTCATCTGGGAACTCACAGCCAAGCGACGGATGCAGGTGTCTTCGGTGACTGCGGTGCACCAGTTGCACAGCGGCAAGTCTTCCGTCATGATGTTTAAAACCTTCTCCAACGTCTGCGGCATGGCCAGGATCACCTCCCACATGCCCAGGTCAGTGCTGCAAGCCCAGAATACTCTGTCAGTGAGGCTGCCTCAGCCGCAGGGCCACAAACTGGGCCAGCCTCAGAGGAGCCAGGCTGTCCTGCAGCCCCTGTGACTTGGGGAGCACTGAGGGCCCAGCCTGGGCAAGCAGGAGGGGGCTGAGCTGGTGTTCCCTGGGGGCAGGGGGACTCTGGGCTGCCTTGGACAGCTGGGCTGCTGCAGCCCTGGCTGGCCCAGTAGGGCTGGAACACATTGGTGGGAAGGAGGGCTGTGCTCCCTGGGGATGTCCTGCTCTTTGCCATGGCTCTGGCAAGCAGAGAGTCTCCAGGTGCATCTCCCGACATGGAACAAGCCCTCAAGGATGTCAAGGCCAGGACCTGTCACATGGCGGAGAGAACTGCAGCAGGTTCTTGACTTCTTCCCTGGACATCTTGTTGGTCAGCTGGAGAAGCAGGGAGTCCAGGCACTGCCGCGCCGATGCCGTGTGGATGCTGCCCAGGTTTTTCCTGATGCACTCCATGATCTTTGGCACCTTGGGGGACAAAGTGGGAATGGTGTTGCCAGCAGACTGCAGCCATTTCCACAGCTGCCACTCAAACTTTAGCCCCTTCCATTGCTCTCTGCTGGCTTCACGTGGCTTCTGGAGCCCAAGAGAACCCGATGTGCGAGGGAGGCAGGGAGGGAGGCAGGGAAGGAGAGAGGAACAATGCCTGGAAGAGCTCAAGGGCAGGGCCATGGCCACAGGCCACTTACATCTGTCAGCCAGTAGTCAGGGTCCTCCAAGGCTGCGTCCAGCACACCGAAGGCCCCCTCCTTGTCATGGATGCTGGAGTCTGGTAAAGCTTCAAGGGCTGTGAGGATGACGTCCACCCTCTCAGCAGGGAAGAGGTGTCCTCCAAACCCCTGTGGGAAGAAGGAGGAGCGAAGACATGCCTCACTGAGTGTCCCAAGGGTGCTGCTTAGCTGAGCAGCAAGGGCAGCTCCGGAGAGAAGGCCCTCGGGGGAAGGGGTGAGGATGGGGCATATGGGGCCAGAGTGCTGGCCCTGCAGGTAACCAGGGCTTGCTGGTGGCCAGGAGGGCTGGAGCTGCTGCCGGGACACAGGGGAGCAGCCTTCGCATAGCCCCAGCCTGGGGACAAGAGGAACCCTCTCACCAGGGCGAGTGAGGCCGTGCCAGCCCCACCGGTTCTGGACCCCTTTGCTCACACCAGATGCCTGCTGATGCTGCGGACAAGATCCCCAGCAAGGCCAGAGCTCATTACCTTGGCAATATCACAGGGAATGGACAGTACAGAAAATGGAAATCTTGTATCCTTCAATATCTTGCGGCGCTGCACATGATTTTCCATGTCCTTTGTCAGTGAGCTTTCTAAACAGTGGGAAACAGCGAAGAGTCAGTAGGGAAGAGCATCTCTGCCAACAAGCTTGCCAAATGGTGAAAAGCACCTTCACTAGTGTGAGGAATGTTTTAACAATTCGTGTCCATAAAGAACAATTCTGTTTGAAATGTTTGAATCCTGTCTGCCTCTGGGCCCTGCACTGGCAATTCAATGCTTGAACCACAGCTGCAGTGTGTCCCAGTCTCCCCCTCATTCCTCATTCTAGCCAATTTATCACTTCTTAAATTTATGAACCTGTTTGCTTTTGTTATTCCAGACTTCTATTTCTAACACTGCTATAGATGTGTCTGTGAATGGCTGGGGAAGAATGTTTTAATTACCCGTGTGTCTGGGAGTTTCAGAACAACTGATAACAACTAGTGACTGTTATGGGATACTGTGTGGATCTTTGGTATCTGGTTGGGGGGGGGGCTGAGAAAGAAGCTGAATGGCGGCTGGGAGACAAGATTTGAAGAAGGTGTTTTGAAGAAGGTGTTCCGTAAACTTGGGATGGTGCCCAGTAAGTACAAAGGGGAAGAGGAAGACTGCGAGCCTTCAGCATGGAAGACCCCTAGAGACCCCCAGAAGAGACCCCAGAGGAGACTGCGCATGCTCCAGTAGGAGGGACTGCACCCCGGAAGCTAATTTTAATAATCTATTTTTTTAAGAAGTAGTAATGAATATGTATTAGTCTAGGAGCATAAAAATCAGTTGCTTGATGTAACTGGTGTGTGTCCTGGTGGAGCGGAGACTCCCGGTGCACCCAGCGCTGTTTGCTTACCTCTATTCCTTTATATCCTTTAATAAATCCTATTTTTCATTTAATTCTAATTTGAATCCTGAGCCATTTATAACACTAGGAATGGTTGAGGAGGGAGGCTCAGACCCATGGCGAGGAGAGTGATGGGCAGGGATGTAAAGCACAAGGCGAGGAGTGCTGGGAGCAAGAGGGACCTCAGGGATGATGCAGAAGGAGGAGAAGCAATGGCGTTGGGTGCCGCGGGGGTAGCAGCATGTCACAGACCCCCTTCTGCTCGGGGTCAGGATGTGCAGGAAGCCCCCTGACACCTGCTTGCAAGACGGCAGGGAGCAAACAGTCAGGGAGAATTCTGGAGGGCGTCACCATTCCTGGTGATGCATGGCTGGCTCTGCTGTTCACTCCTCGGGGAAGATGCAGTTTGGGAAGTGCTCATCGATTGATGGCTTAGACTGGGGGAGACCACAAAACAGCGTGGTAGGTGATCTGGGGAGGGTTGGGAAGGACAGCAGCAGAGAACTGCTCCTGGACGTCAGGTGAGCGTCTAGCTTCTGCGGAAAACGATAGCCAGAATGCTGCGGGAAGCTGCTGTGAGGAGCAGAGGAGGTCAGGGAACCTGGCAGAATTCCGTGGGCAGCCTCCCCCAAGCACAAAAGCAATCCTTCACAATACTCGGGGAGAACAAGCAGACAAAGCAGCAGATGTCTGCGTGCAGACAAAGCTCTGATTCTGGTGGTATCTTTGCCACCGCTGAAAATGAAGAGGTGGCCCAGCAGCTGTCCCAGGATGGGGATGTGGACCTCTTTGTGGGTGCCAGGACTGCCCTTGCATTTTCTAGCAGTGAACAAGGTCTGGGCGAGGGAGAGAGGAGAGAAGAAGGGTTAAGTGGAGGCAGAGAGCAGGACCTGGGGAAGGAAGAGCAAGGGCAAAGGAGGGACAAAGACCCTTTCTTCAGGGCAGAGCTCTGCTGAGGCCTCCACCTGTGCCCAGTCTTGCTGCACAGGCACCCCCAAGCTGCAGGATGCTCTGGAAGGTAGGGAAGGGGAGACAGGCTGGCTGAAAGGTTCCTGGCATCTTACCTTCCCCAAATATGTGACCAGGAAATCACTCATCCTCTCAATCTTCTGCAGGGCAATCTTGCGCACAGCTGTGTTATGGGAGGTGGCATAGTGCAGCAGCGCCTGTGAGGAGAGAAGCTGCTGGTCTGCCCTTGGAGCTGATGCCTTCTCCAGCAGAAGCAGCACTGCTGAACCCCTGGCTGTGCTCACGCCGTCCATCAAAGCTTCCCCCAAGGTGGAGCAAAGCCCTCAGCAGGGCTCCTGCCCCTGGGTTCCCGCCCCTGGGTTCCCTTGCAGGCTTGCCACAGATCCACCAGCCAACTTTGTGGTCAGGCAGACAGGCAGATGCCACCTGCCAGTGCAGCCTCAGCTCCTTCCTGCGCCCTCCCCCAGAACGTGGCCCTCTGTCCCCTCTCCGTGAAGGCTGGCTTCTGTGGCTTGAACCAGGGGTCCGCAATGGGGCAGGGATACAGCCACTGGACAGTCAGGAGATCAGGGCATCAGGGCCACGCTCCCGTGCAGGATGGGCATGTCCCTGGGGATCTCTGCCCCATTCACACCTGGCAAGAGAACTCTGGAGGGACTGGGGGAAAGGAGGAGAGCAGCTCCAGCTGCCGCCACTGTGGTGCCCAAGGAGTGGGCTAAAAGTCTCCCACTGCTTTGGCACACGGTGATCTCTTGGGGTCTGCAGGGGCTGGCCCAGAAGTGCCATGGGCAAGGTTTTGCTGTGACATGAGAGGATTCTTCAGAGGGGAAAGGGTCTTTGACCACAGCCAGGGGATGCCAGGCTCCCAGAAGAACTTGGTGGGCTTCCCCAAAGGAGGTGGGCGCCTGCCTGCAGTATGCTCAGTCCTAGCACTAGGAGTGGGCCATCCACTGCAGCATGGACATTCGTTACCCCCCCAGCTGTGGAACCACTCCTGGGAAACCGACTCTTTGCAAATGCCAGACCTGCAAAATATTCTGCAACTCCTCGCCGACACTGGAGATTGGACAGTTGCGTACAAAGGCCTGCAGCATGATTTCCATGGCGTTCATGGTCTGCAAGGAGGACAGAGGATCAGAGAAGCATTTCTGAGCTCCTTCTCACCCCCAGGAGCTGACTGAACCTCCAGCAGCAAGGGAGGACACATGCACCGCCTCACAGAGCCCGGGGGTGACTTTGGGGCTAAACAACTTCTGTGTGGAGACCTCCTGAGAGCACTGGATCAGGCCAGAGAAGGGGAAGGGGAAGAAGAGATTAGGCTGGGAAAGCAAATCTGGGCCCCGGCCCTGCATTGGTTGTCCGGTTGTCTCAGCATGTGGGAGCATGGCAGCAGCCCAGCGGGACTGGGGGTGTCGCTACCTCACCCAGCACATACCTTGGTGTAGAGATCTTTTTCTGCCGCTGACATGTCCAAATAGGGAGGCAGAAAGAAGACGCTCTTGAAGCAGGCATGCAGGAGACTCTCCTTTTTGCCATCCAGTGCTGACTCCACTGTGGCGCTAAGAAGGGAGATAGGAGCTTGTTGGATGCTGGTGCTGGAGTGGTGCCTCAAGGCTTAGGGAAGGAGGACAGGCATGTCCCTGGGAGGACATGTCTTCCCATGGACAGGCATCCCTGGGAGGGATGGGAAACCTTCCCGCCAGCTTCAGGGCCACCAGGACCTTGCCCAGGGATGTGCTGGCCAAAGTAGGGGCTTAGCAGGTACCTGAGCGTGGCAATAGTTAGCATGGCTTTCATTCGAAACGCTGTGTGCAAACTGTCTGTGGGCTCCTCTTCCAGCAAAACCTGCAAAACACAACCAGGATGGGACGTGGCAGACACTCGCCCCCAGTGCCTGCTGCTGAAGGCCCAGCAGCACACCCAGTCCTGCCTTGGGCAGCTTGGTTTGTCTCCACCTGTGCATGGTTTGTCTCCACCCCCCCTGCCCCAGCCTCACAGGGGGCTGGCGCTCGAGGGGCCTTGCCCCTTCCCCAACCCGCCACGCGTCCCCTCACCTTGATGTTCTCTGCCAGCTCCATCTCGCGGCAGAAGGCGTCCATGTCCTCCAACAAGGAACAGTCTCTGCACGTGGTGCAGATGCTCTCCAGGAACTTCATTTTCTTTTCCTCATCCTGGCAGCCACAGAGAGAAGCACGGGGAGCGTGAGGGGGGAGAACCAGAGCCCACAGCACTGGAGTGCTGCGACGTGCGGTGCTGTCTGAGACACACAGAGGGCAGCAGCTCTGCCCAGCCAGCAGCGCTCCTGCTGCCTGGCAGCAGGGCCAGGGCCCCGTCAGGACACACCAGCACAGCCACGACAGAAGTGGCTGCCCTTACCTTCTCTGTGCTGACAAAAATCTGGATGAAGTTCTTGGCTTCCTCTTTGCCAAAATCCCATAACCAGGCATCTAGCAATGGAGAAGAGCGAGCAGTGCTGCAGTGAGGGGCTGAAGGCAGGAGCGAGGAGAGGAAGGGCCCCCAGCACGAGAGACACACGGCCCTGCTGGAGCAGGTCCAGAGGAGGCCCTGATGCAGATCAGAGGCCTGGAGCACCTCCCCTAGGACAGGCTGAGAGAGCTGGGCTTCTTCAGCCTGGAGAAGAGGAGGCTCCAGGGGGCCCTTAGAGCGGCCTTCCTGTACCTAGAGGTGGGCCTGGCCGACAGGATAGCTGGGGAGGGACTCTTTCTCAGGAGTGCTGTGACAGGACAAGGCCTAACAGGTTTAAGCTAACGGAGGGTAGATTTCAATTAGGTATTCAATTAGCAACAAATTCTATACTCTGAGGGTGCTGAGGCAGCAGGATCTGGGCCCCCTCTAAGCTCCCTCCCAAGCCGGGGCGAGGCCATGCTGCGTTGGGCTCCCAGCACCCCCAGTATCCAGGTGCCCTTCTTCTCCACGGGCTGCAGCACCAGCCCAGGGCCTGCTCCACCGGGGGCTCCTCCACAGGCTGCAGCGTGGAGATCTGCTCCATGTGGGACCCATGGGTGCAGGGGAACAGCCTGCTCCACCAAGGGCCTCTCCACAGGCCACAGGGGATCTTCTGCTGAAGAGAGATCCACAGGGGATCTCCCTGCGGCCTTCCAGTACGTAAAGGGGGCTCATAAAAAAGATGGAGAGCAACCCTTTGCTTGGGCAGGCAGCGATGGGGCGAGAGGGAATGGGTTTAAACTGCAGGAGGGGAGAGTTAGGTTAGACACGAGGACGTAATTCTTCACTGCCAGGGTGGGGAGGTTGTCCAGAGCCGTGGATGCTCCGTCCCTGGAGGTCTGGAGGTGGTCGTGCCAGCACCATCCAGTAGGTACTTGGTGGGCCAATACCCCCCAGTACTGCCCAGTACTCCCCAGAGTTCACAGTACCCTCCCAGTGCCTGCCGGTACTGCCTGGAAGCCCCCCCAGTATCCTCCCAGTGCACCCCAGTAGCACCCAGAACCCCTCAGAACTCCACCATTGACTGCAGTACTGCCCACAGTCCCCCAGTGTGCTCATAGTATCCCCCCAACACTGCCTAGAACACCACCAGCATTGCCTAGAGCTCCCCCACCATGCTCCCACTGCCCCCCAGTACCCTCCCAGTGCTGCCAAACTCAGCCCCCAAGCTCCCCACCACCCCCTGGAGCTGCCCATTCGCGTCCAAGCCCCCCAAAACCGCCCCATTCCCCCGCCCTGCACCGAAGCTGTGTGCCCACAGAAACACCCCCAAACCCACCCAGAACGCAGAGCAGAGCCCCCCCCCCAACACCCCGTGGCGGGGTGTCCCCATTGCCTGGATCCTCATTAAGGCCCCTCATTACAGCACCTCGTTAAGGCTGTGAGTACTGCAAAACCAGTGCTTTATTTCACAGCTTTGGCCGCCCATGACAGCGCCCAAATAGGGGGATGGGTGTTAGGGTCCTCCAAATCCCCCCAAAATACCCCAAAACTACGGCCTGGTCCCAGTCCCCCACGCCCAGGGATCCCCAGGCCTCCTGAGACCCCCAGATCACCCTGAAATGTCCCCAAATGTTCTCCTGGGACAATAAAGGGTCCTGCCGTGTTTTGGGAGGGGGACCCTGGATCTGCCCCGGACCTCTCAAACCCTCCATAGGGACATGCGAGGCACCCCGCCCCCCACCCCGGGTTCCTCCCAAGCCCCCCGTGGGGAAACGCGGTCCCCCCACATCCCCTTCCAAAGCCCCTATGGAGGATATAGGGTCCCTCTGTCCTGTTGGGGTTCCCCCCCTCCCTATAAAGCCCCTGTGGGTGCCCCCAAACGGTGGGGACAGGCATTGGCAGCAAGGGGGCCCTGGTGGCCTCGTGCCCCCCCCTCTCACTTGGCCGTCATCATCTGCACGAGCTCTGCCGGGAGAGAAGGGGATGCTCAGAGGGGACAGGGACGCAGCGGGGACACAGCAGGGGTTGGGGACATGGCGGGGGGACAGGAACACAGCAAAGACTGAGGGAATAGGAACGGGAATGGGAAAACGTGGAGTCTATAGGGACGGGGACAGAGCAGGCATGGGGGGGCCCCATAGGGACAAGGGGAGGACACGGGGGGGACACGCTGCCGGCCAGAGATCCCCCAGAGCAACCCTGTGGTGTCCGCACAGCCTTGCCCACGTAACTGCTCAGCTCTGAGATCTGTACCTTTGCTACGCTCTCACTCTGGTCTCTCACGCGAAAGTAGAGTGGGAGAAGGCTGCTGTGCACTGTCCTCTTCATGACCAGCACCGCGGGGCCGGGGTCACACGGCTGCCCCCAGCCCCCCCCCCAAAAAGGGGGTCCTCCGGGGGGGGGGGCGCAAGGGGGCTCACCGTCGGTGTCCACCTCCTTGATCATGTCCTGCAGCTCGGCCTCGGTGGGGTTCCAGTCCAGTCTCCTGGACTCTTTCCTCTCGCTATTGTGCTTCCCCATGAGAGCAAGGGCTAGCAATCATGACCCTGCTCCTAGCTGCTTGTAGGCTGTTTCATCTCCCTCTTCGTCCTGGTTGCGTGCTCTACAACAGGCTCCCACCTTCTGTCAGCCTTACTGCCCTTTCCCCTGACTCTTCCTCAGGGACACTCAACCCTTTCAGCGGCACTGCCCAGCTCCAGGCTGGGAGGCCATTCCCTGACACCACAGGCCACCCCGTCTCCTCTCCCTCGTTCCTATGCCTGCATTGCTCCTCCGCCCTCCTCAGCATTTCCCTGGAGCAGGGCAAGGCACGGGGGCCTCTGCCGCTGTCCCCCCAGCCCTAGCACACCCCCCACTGCCCTCACTCACCGCTGAGGATTTCATTCAGCTTCTCCTCGCTCTGGTCCTTGCAGTAGCGCGCAGCAAGACCTAGACACAGAGATCCCATCAGAGCCCCGCTCCCCAGCACGCTCCCAGCAGCGCAGCCCCTGGCCTGGCCAGCCAGGCTGTGCCCCCTCCTGCACCCTGGAGCAAGGGCCCAGTCGGGGGGCTCTGGGGGCAACAGGGCTGGGCCTCACTGCCAGGGCAGTGCCTGGGGCTGCCAAAGGCTGCCCCAAGAGGGACCCAGGGGCTGGGCTCACCAATGAATCTGACGGCCTCAAGTCGCAAAAGGGTCTGCGTGTCCTGCAGGTAGGGCTGGCTCTGCTGCAGGTATTCTTCTACTCTGCCTCTGTCCTGCTGCAGCTGGAGAGAGAGAGAACGCAAGGTCACGGGGCTTGCACAGCCTCTCCAGGGTCTCCTCCAGCATCCTGGGGGCAGGGAGGGCAGAGGGGCCTGCAGAAGAGCCCCCTGGGGCTCTGTGCTGGAAGGAAGGGAGCGAGGATGCGGCTGCAGGCAGCGGGCTCTGGCCGGGCACGTTTGCCCAGCTGGGGCAAACCAAGTTGGGTCCTTACCAAGCACTCCCCGATCCTCCACGTCTGTTCTGTCTGGGCCAAGCGCTTGAGCTCTTTGCGTCGCAGAAACTCTGCAGCCACGGCGAGAGCTTCCCCAGAGGCCTGCGGAGCAGCAGAGGTTGGCAGGTAGCACCACAGCCTTGGGAAGGAGACCCTCTGTCCCCTCTTCTTGGCAGAGCTGCGAGCCTTTCCCAGCGCGTTATGGGGGCTGTGGTGGGGGAGAGCGTGCACTGGGTTCAGTGGCCAAGGCAAGGCCACGGGACGGCCACCATCGGAGGCAGCTCACGCTGCCGGCCAGAGATCCCCCAGAGCAACCCTGTGGTGTCCACACAGCCTTGCCCACGTAACTGCTCAGCTCTGAGATCTGTACCTTTGCTACGCTCTCACTCTGGTCTCTCATGTGAAAGTAGAGTGGGAGAAGGCTGCTGTGCACTGTCCTCTTCATGACCGGCACCGCGGGGCCGGGGTCACACGGCTGCCCCCAGCCCCCCCCCCAAAAAGGGGGTCCTCCGGGGGGGGGCGCAAGGGGGCTCACCGTCGGTGTCCACCTCCTTGATCATGTCCTGCAGCTCGGCCTCGGTGGGGTTCCGGCCCAGGGAGCGCATGACGGTGCCCAGCTCCTCGGCGGTGATGGTGCCGTCGCCGTCCTTGTCGAAGAGCGAGAACTCCTCCCTGAACTCTGGGGACCGGCACCGCGGGGCCGGGGTCACACGGCTGCCCCCAGCCCCCCCCCCAAAAAGGGGGTCCTCCGGGGGGGGGCGCAGGGGGCGCAGGGGGGCTCACCGTCGGTGTCCACCTCCTTGATCATGTCCTGCAGCTCGGCCTCGGTGGGGTTCCAGTCCAGTCTCCTGGACTCTTTCCTCTCGCTATTGTGCTTCCCCATGAGAGCAAGGGCTAGCAATCATGACCCTGCTCCTAGCTGCTTGTAGGCTGTTTCATCTCCCTCTTCGTCCTGGTTGCGTGCTCTACAACAGGCTCCCACCTTCTGTCAGCCTTACTGCCCTTTCCCCTGACTCTTCCTCAGGGACACTCAACCCTTTCAGCGGCACTGCCCAGCTCCAGGCTGGGAGGCCATTCCCTGACACCACAGGCCACCCCGTCTCCTCTCCCTCGTTCCTATGCCTGCATTGCTCCTCCGCCCTCCTCAGCATTTCCCTGGAGCAGGGCAAGGCACGGGGGCCTCTGCCGCTGTCCCCCCAGCCCTAGCACACCCCCCACTGCCCTCACTCACCGCTGAGGATTTCATTCAGCTTCTCCTCGCTCTGGTCCTTGCAGTAGCGCGCAGCAAGACCTAGACACAGAGATCCCATCAGAGCCCCGCTCCCCAGCACGCTCCCAGCAGCGCAGCCCCTGGCCTGGCCAGCCAGGCTGTGCCCCCTCCTGCACCCTGGAGCAAGGGCCCAGTCGGGGGGCTCTGGGGGCAACAGGGCTGTGCCTCACTGCCAGGGCAGTGCCTGGGGCTGCCAAAGGCTGCCCCAAGAGGGACCCAGGGGCTGGGCTCACCAGTGAATCTGACGGCCTCAAGTCGCAAAAGGGTCTGCGTGTCCTGCAGGTAGGGCTGGCTCTGCTGCAGGTATTCTTCTACTCTGCCTCTGTCCTGCTGCAGCTGGAGAGAGAGAGAACGCAAGGTCACGGGGCTTGCACAGCCTCTCCAGGGTCTCCTCCAGCATCCTGGGGGCAGGGAGGGCAGAGGGGCCTGCAGAAGAGCCCCCTGGGGCTCTGTGCTGGAAGGAAGGGAGCGAGGATGCGGCTGCAGGCAGCGGGCTCTGGCCGGGCACGTTTGCCCAGCTGGGGCAAACCAAGTTGGGTCCTTACCAAGCACTCCCCGATCCTCCACGTCTGTTCTGTCTGGGCCAAGCGCTTGAGCTCTTTGCGTCGCAGAAACTCTGCAGCCACGGCGAGAGCTTCCCCAGAGGCCTGCGGAGCAGCAGAGTTTGGGAATTAGCACCACAGCCTTGGGAAGGAGACCCTCTGTCCCCTCCTCTTGGCAGAGCTGTGAGCCTTTCCCAGCGCGTTATGGGAGGCTGTGGTGGGGGAGAGCGTGCACTGGGTTCAGTGGCCAAGGCAAGGCCACGGGACGGCCACCATCGGAGGCAGCTCATGCTGCCGGCCAGAGATCCCCCAGAGCAACTCTGTAGAGCGTGTGGGTGACCAGCTCATAAACAGACCATGTGCACAGAACAAGCCTCTGGACAGATGGCCTGATCACAAATACTTCCAGTATCGGCCAGAATATCTACTCAAGCTCTCTGGGACTGGGTTTAGTTATCCAGTGCTCTGCTAGGAATAGGACATCCTGACAACTTCTCAAAGGTTGTCATAGAATCGTAGAATCATAGAAACATAGGGTTGGAAAGGACAACCTTTCAAGATCAAGATCAAGATCACCTAGTCCAACTGTCTTCCTATCACCAATACTACCCACTAAGCTACTAAATCATATCTCGTAAGACCAGCTCCATTCCGGCGAGTGGTCCTTGGAAGGTGCATTCATCACTACGCCACCTTTACCGTAGACTTCATGGACAAATGACAGCATTGCTCTGTGAACCCCCCCACTGCCCAAACCTGCAGGACAGAGCTGAGAGGGAGCTGTAGGAGCTGGGCTGAGCTCCAGTCCTTCCCCTGGAACCACAAGAAATGGATTCCCCAAAGAAGGGACAGCAGCGTAGAACAAGATCTGGGCCACTGCTCATGGACAGTCCCTCTACAAATATCTTCCTCTGTCAAAAATATATAATGGGAACAAGCATGCCGAATGCACATGTGGGGTGCCAGTCTTTTTTAGGGGTGATACAAAGAGCTGGGGAAATATTTATCATCACAGCATGCAGGGAGCAAGTGGTTCTTCCTGAGCAGCCTCCGGCTGGGTCAGCAAGAGCAACACTGGACTGTGACGCTGTTGGTTAGCCCCAGTAGGCAGCTAAGCACCACACAACCACATCCCGTGGCACTGAGGAGAGAAGGAAAGCAACAAAAGTTGTGCGTTGAGATAAAAATTATTAAGCAAAGGAAAAGTGGAAGAAGAAGGACACACAGCACCATAGAAGCTGCTGTGAAGACAAAGAAGTCCTTCCCAGACAGACTCAGTACAGAAGTGTTGCAAGATTTTGTCACATTTACAAATGGGTAACACTTCAATCTTGATTCTGGAATGATTTGCTCTATAAAAGATTTTATTTATTCATTTGTTTGCTTAGAACTGTTTGCTTATTCCCCCGGTAAGAAGTTAGTCTGGTAGATGGCACTGGAACAGGTTGCCAGAGAAGCTGTGGATGCCCCATCCCTGGAGGTGTTCAAGGCCAGGCTGGATGGGACTTTGGCCAGCCTGATCTAATGGGAGATGTCCCTGTCTGTGGCAGGGGGGTTGGAGTTAAATTATCTCTAGGGTCCTTTCCAACTCAAGACATTCTATGATTCTACAATTCTATGGATGAAATGGCATTAAATACCTTGTTGAGAAGCAGCATCCAACAGCTGAGTCTCTGGACCAGAGAACTGACATTCCCATTAGCTGTCTGCAGCTGGGGGTGTCTGCCTCTAACCTTACTTTAGGGTTAGAAACCACGTGCCCCTGCATTTGGAGTCAAAACTTTGTCCCCCATAGACCATTGCCTTTCATCCTTGGTGTTTGTTTTCTATCAGTTTCAGTGACAGAAGGAAATTACAATTAGAAATCCTACAGCCCATGGAACCACCAGGGATAAAAGTTGGCTCCAAACCAGTGGGATTCTCTGGGTCAGGGCTTTGTTTTGTCCTCTGCTGCTCAGTGGAGGGAAGGATCATGACAGCTTACGGGATCCCCCATGTCCTCAGGGCTGCCTATGGCTGCAAATGGGACCCCAGAAGGGACCATCTTGAGGGCAGCACCTTCTTGACCACCTTCTTGGTGGTTGAGATGCCTCTGATGGCCTTCCTCAAGGCCCGTGGTGGAAGGTGCCATAATGCTGGTGCCAGCCAGGGACAGCAAGAAATCTCCTGTGTCGCAGCCAGCATGAAGCAAAGGCAGCTGCTCACGACGAGCGTGTAGCACGAGAACCAAGATGAGCTGACTGTCTCATGCACCATCCCACAGCCTCCTGTGATCTTTCCCACAAAGCAAGAATCAAATGGCCCTGTAGGACTGGGTCTGCCCTTGAAGCTGATGGAGCCCTGAGCAGGGCTCAGGCTCAGAAAAGCCTTTTCAGCCTCTTACCTTCTCCACAGGTGTGGTGCCCCTGATGGGACACAGAGTGTCCTAGCCCTCACTGCCAGCACCACTGCCTGGCAGGAGCTCAACCCATGTGCCAAGGACTAGGAGGGGTCCCTGAGCAGCCCCTGCAGGTGCAAAATTGTCTGAGGAACCATTCTGCAACTGCATTATTGAAACCCTTAACTAGGACTCGATGTAGGAAGACATTAAACAAGGGAAGGACTTGGCTGGTTTGATTTTGATGAACAGAAAGGAGAAGTTTTTCCTTCTGCAAGCTGTTAGGTTCTTGCTGTGTGGGTGAAATGTTGGTCCTTCACCACCTCTAGCTTGAATCATTTTTGCAGGTGCGTCTTCCTTATGCAATCCTTTCTTTTTTTTTCTGACCTAACATGGACTCAAGTTGCTGTTGCTGGTGCCTGATTTTCACAGTGCCATTTGTAAAGCACTCCACCAAAGGCCACCAGAAGTTCCCAGGTACCTCCCGGGGTTGTGGCACCCTGCCTGCCATTCTCCACTCCACCTCCTATTTGCTGCGTCTGGTCAGGGCAGTATTGCTGCAGCGTGTTCTGATTCTAGACCCACAAAAAAATTGAAGGTCTAATGGCTTAAAAGAAAAACACCGAAGCAACAGGATTACATATAAGAATATCCTCTGTGTGGGGGGAATGCTGGCACAAAAAGGGATCTCTATGACAAGCAGCTGCAGTTTTGCCAGGTTAAATCCAGACAATGCAAGACTTCACAACCTCACTGGGCAACCTGTTCCCCTGTTCCATCACCCACACAGTACAGAAGGATTTTCTGACATTCAGGCAGAACCACTTGTATTTTAGTTCGTGCCACTGTCTCTTGTCGTATTACTGGACATCACTGAGAAGAGCATGGTTCCATTTTCCTTGCACCCTCCCTTCAGGTATATATGTTGATAAGATCCACCCCGGGCCTTCTTTCTTCTAAGCTAGAGTCCTATATCTCTTAGCATTTCATCATCTTCGGGGCCCCTTCATGAACTCTCTCCAGTAGTTCTGTGTCTCTTGTACTGGGGAGCCCAGGATATCATTGGCCTTCTTTGTGGCAAAAGCACACGCCTGGCTCTTGTTCAGCTTGCTGTCCTCCAGGACCCCCAGATCCCTTTCTGTCAGTCAGGAAGACAGTGACAAAGGCCTTCCTGAAGTCCAGGTAGACAGCAGCCGCTGCTCTTCCCCTCGTCAATCAGGCTGGTCATTCAAAACCAAGATGCAGACAAGACTTCGAAGAGGGTGTTGAGTAACTAAAATGGGTAGGAAGGGAATATACAAAACCCTGGAACAGAGGAAACACCTCACACTGAAGCACCAAAACCTTCTGCTTAATGGCAAGAGCAGTGATGTTCACAGTGAAGACACAGGACTGGAAATCTGAGTATTTCCTTTGGGGGAAATGTTGACCCCAGAAAGGCTCTTTGCTCTGTGGAGACACAATTCTGTGAGGTTAAAACCAGAAAAGTTGCAATGTGACATGCAAAGCTTTGGAGGAAGCATACCCGTTACATGGTGACAAACCCTAGAAATAAAAAGTCCTCAAGATCTCTGCTTGGGAGATCACTGGTAGCTCATGGCTGGGCTGGTGAGCTGCCCACAGCCATATGTTGGGAAGAGGGAGCTCAGCATGGTCCCGTGCTGAGGCACATCTTGGGCAATCTCATTGATGGAGAGAGGGAAACACTTGGCTGTACATGACAGCAACTACAGAAGATGGAGCATGGTTTTATAACACAGCCAGGAAGTCTTTACCTCCTGAAAAAGCTTCCTTTCCTAGGTTTTCTAACTCCACTTTTTCAGCTGGCTCCATTGATTCAGAGAAGAGACCGTCATTTTGGAGGAAAATCACGCTCTTACAGAGATCTTGTTCATTTATTTTTCTAGGAGAGCTCTTCCTGTGGAGCCGCTCTGTAGGTCCTCTTCAACGGACATCTTTGTTCTCACTGAGGTTGGTGGACACATTTTGCAAGTGTCTAAGGGCTTACGTTTGTGGTCAGCTTCACACAGGCCAGTAAATGCATCAGCTGAGATTTGGTTCATGACTGTGGGAGTAAAGTTAGCCCATAGCAAAGGCAAGCTGATGCAATTGGAAGTAGTAGCTCACTTGCTTTGCAGGCTTTGCTGATGGGCACCGCAACACCACAGAGCTGGGAAGCTGCCAGAGCTCAGCAGTACCTTGATACACAATACAAACATGGCCCTGAGTTTGCAACCCCCTTACAAAACAGGCATTTCCCCTTGAAATTCATTCTACACCTATGCTTCTTCTTTACTAAATGGCTCGCATTGCAAGGTTGCACCTAGGACACTTAATTATCAAACAGTCACTGGAGTGGAAATTTAGGTTTCCAAATTTAATAATAATAATAATAATAATAATAATAATAATAATAATAATAATAATAATAATAATAAAGATTTCATTGAATTTCGTATTTCCAATCTCAGTGTGACTGGAATTGGTTGATTTTCTCTGTGTAGTGGGTTTACGTGGCAAGGTTTTGGTAGCAGGGGGCCATAGGGGTGGTTTCTGTGAGAAAGATCTAGAAGCTGCCCCATGTTTGGGAAGGGCCCCATTGTTTTCCAGAGCTGAGCCAATAAGCGATGTTGTTTTGCGCCTCTGTGAGAGCATATTTAAGACAGGGAAAAAAACGCTGCGCCACACAGCAGCCGGGAGAGTGAAGGGAGTGAGGAACAGCCTTGCAGGTGCCAAGGTCAGTGTAGAAGGAGGGGGAGAGGTGCTCCAGGCGCCGGAGCAGAAGTCCCCTGCGGCCTGTGGTGAGGAGCCTGGTGAAGCAGGTTGTCTCCCTGCAGCCTCATGGAGCACCACGGTGGAGCAGGGTTCCACGCTGCAGCGCGTGGAGGAGACCACGGTGGAGCAGGTGGACCTGCACCGATGGAGGCTGCGGCCCGTGGAAGACCGCTGCCAGAGCAGATTCCGGGCCACACCTGTAGCCCGTGGAGAGGAGCCCACGCAGGAGCAGGTGACGTGGCAGGAGCTGCTGCCCGTGGGGGACCCAGATTGGAGCAGTTTGCTCCTGAGGGATGGACCCCGTGCTACGGACCCATATCTGGAGCAGTTCTGGAAGAACTGCTGCCTGTGGGAAGCCCACGCCTGGTCAGTACAGCAAGGACTGCATCCCGTGGGAGGGATCCCACAGCAAAAGGGACGAGAGTGACCGAGAAGGAGCGGCGGAGAAGAAGCGCTGTAGACTGACCATAACCTCTGTTCCTTCGTTCCCCTGCACTGCTCGGGGGGAGGAGGTGGAAGAGGGTAGATGGGGGAGAAGGTACTTTTGGCAAGCGGTCGTGGTGAAGCTCGGCTGCCCACCCAAGTAAAACCACCACACTCTCTCAGAGAGGGGTAAGGATTTTTGCTCAGGAGTTGGCAGGGCTGATAGATAGGGCTTTAAACTAGAGTCGAAGGAGGAAGGGGATAGAACCAGACACGCCGCTGATGAGCTGAGGGATGGTGCGCTAGAATCAGAGGGACGGTGTGCTAGTGAGGTCCTGCGGTCAGCTCCACAAGGCGCTGCCTGTAGGGACGCACATTTGAAGTGCTTCTACACAAACGCATGCAGTATGAGGAATCAAATGGATGAGCTAGAAGTCTTGGCCCTGTCCCACAGCTACGACATCATCGGCATAAGCGAAACCTGGTGGGATGAGTCCTGTGGCTGGTGTGTGGTGGAATTTTCTCCCAACGGAGGCAAACAGCACCTCTGTAGCCCTGCCATGTCACACAACCTCGCTTCCAGCGGCCACACACTTTCTTTTTCCACTTAAGCTCTAGAAGAAGATCCCTGCTCAGCCAAGCTGGCCTCCTGCCCCGCCTGCTTGACTTCCGACATTTTGGAATCACCTGCTCCTGTGCTCTTAGGAGGTCGTGCTTAAAAAGATGGACCCCGATACCTGCCAAAACAGCTTCTCAGGGGATCTTCCTAAGTAGCTCCCTGAGCAGCCTGAACTCTGCCCTCCCCGTGTCCAAAGCTCACAGAATTGGAGGGGTTGGAAGGGACCTCAAGAGATCATCGGGTCCAACCCCCCTGCCAAAAGCAGGTGTACTGGCAGTTTTCCTCCTATCGCCAAAGATTTTTAAACTCAACTGCTTCATGATTGCTATGGCCAAGATGGCCGCCCATCACCACTTCACACACCGCACCCTCTGTGTTCACAAGTGTGAGATATGTTCATCTGATTCGTGTCAATATGGAACAATGCTAGGGCCGCATGGTATGATGAATGTCACCTTCTGTCTTACATACCCTTGTATAACCACAAGTCTAAGAAAAACAGAATGGTTAATGTATATAGTTCTTGTACCTTGCAAAGGAATGTTTTAACAATTCATGTCAATAGAGAGCAGTTCTGTCTGTCTCTGGGTCCTGCACTGGCAATTTAATTCTTCCACAGATGTGGTTTCTTCCCTTTCCTCCCCGTGTCCCAGTCTCCCCCTCATTATAGTCAATTTATCAAAGCTTCAGAAATATTCCTCAAATCCATGAGCCTATTTGCTTTTGTTACTGATTCCGAACTCTTATTCCTACCAGTTGCAGCCTTCTTGCCTTCTTTGTGGTTGATTTAGCACTGCTATAGATGTGACTGGAGTGTCCCTGGGAATGGCCTGTGAGGAATGTTTTAACAACTCGTGAAGTGTCAATAGAGAGCTATCTGTGTTTGTATGTTCTTTCTTTGAAGTCTCTGATGTCTGGGGGTTTCAGAACAACTGCTAACAACTAGTAACTGTTGTGACTTCTGAATGGGACACTCTGCAAGCCCCTGATACCTGGCCAGGTGGCCAGGAGATTAAGGAGAAGAAAGAAGCTGAAGGACGACTAGAAGGCAAAACTTGCAGGGAACGCTGTGTAAGCTTTTGACATGCTGCCAAGGAGTACAAAGGGGAAGGACAAGAAAAAAACTGAGAGGAAAACTACGAGCCTTCAGCATGAAAGACCCCCAGACACCCCCAGGGGGACCACCAGAGACTGATGCGCATGCTCCAGTAGGAGGGTTTGGATCCCGGAAGCTAATTATAATAACCCGTTTTTTTTTAGAAGTAGTAATGTATAGGTATCAGCCTAGGAGCATAAAAATCAGCTGCTTGATGTAACTGGTGTGTGTCCTGGTGGAGCAGAGACTCCCGGCGCACCCAGCGCTGTTTGCTTACCTCTATTCCTTTAAAAAAAAATTGTAAACTTTGATTATAATCCTATTTTGAAGACTGAGCCATTTATAACACAAGCAACAGGTCTAGGATGGCACCTTTCCTTGTTGTCTCCCTCAGTAGCTGTACCAAGGAGTTGTCATCAAGGTGTGTGAGGAATCTCCTGGACCTGCTTGTATCAGCTGTGTGGTCTTCCCAGGTAATGTCTGGCAAGTTGAAGTCCCCCATCAGGACAAGGGCAGTTGAGCTAAGAGAGGTCTCTCTTAGTTCCTTAGCGAATAATTCATTGGTATCGCAAACACCCACTGCAACATCCAAGTGATTGGTTTCTCCCTTAATCCTTACCCAGAGGCTCTCAGCCGCGTCCTTGTGCCAGCCCCTTGCCTCGCCTGCCCTGCCTATCCTTCCTGAAGAGCCCATAACCGTCCATCACAGCACACCAAGTCTCGCTTGTTCTGGGACGGAGCTGAAGCTTCCAGCTCCTCCTGCTTGTCCCTCCTGCTGGGTGCATCGGTGCAGAAACATTCCAAATGTGCTCCAGTGTACCCAGCGTGGAATGGAGCAGGCAGAAGGATCTCACTAGCACACAGTCCCTCCCATTTTGGTGTGCCACTTAGCAGATTCTGTCGGGACAGAACAATAATGGATGATGCTCAGAGGTCCTTACGGGGCAAGTGAGCTTTCTAGAAACATCTTTTACCCTGATCTCATGGGAGGCAGCAGACTTCTCCATGGGTTAGGTCAGGTCGGCATATGCGGCCCTCTGATCTGCTCAGAAGGGAGTCGCTTATGACAGTAACTCTTCTCTTTTTCTTGATGGAGGTGGTCGTGATACTGGGGAAGGCTGACTTGCCCTAGAAAACCCCTCCAACCTGGATGGACCTTCATGCACATCATCGTTTGTGTGTCCATTAGTTCCAGAGTCTGTTGTTTCAGGGCACCTGAAAGGAAGGTGAGGTAGGCAAGGAGGGGTTCGCCTGCTGCCCCGAGCAGATCTCAACTTCCATCCCTTCGTCACTGAGATCCACTCCTTCTGCCTGACGGACAGAGGGTAGGGGATCCTCCATTTCCTCTGCTGTGTCTGCCTGACGCATCTGTCCCAGGGCTGGCAGAGTACAGTTCAACCTTCTCTGACTCCCTGGTGCTCCTCAGCCTGCCCACCTCCTCCCCAAGCTCTGCCAGGAGGCTGAGCAGTTCTTCTACCTGGGCGCACCTACCACAGGTGGACTCACAGGATGGGATGTCAGGAAGAATTTCTTCATGGAAAGGGTGGAACCGGCTGCCCAGGGCACTGCTGGAGTCCCCAGGCCTGGAGCTATTAAAGAAATGCGTGGACTTGGCGCTAAGCGCCGTGGTTTTGTGGTGGGCCTGGTAGTGTTAGCTGACGCTTGGCCTTGAGCTGAAGGCCCTTTTCCAAGCGCAAGGGTTCTGTGACTCTTTCACTGGTTGAGTAGGCGCCAAGCAGTCACCGGGCCCAGGGAAAAGATGTCCTTGGTGGCCTCCAAGTTAGCTCAGCGTCATGGCACCGAGTCACTTTGAAGGAGCTGCTGGAATAATGAGACAACAGCCTAGTTCTATTAAAATATATATTGCTCTTTTGAGGACTGCTGCGGGGCTAGCAGCACCACAGCAGTGGAAATCTCCGTCCTGACGTTGCGTTATGCCTTGACGTCAGGATCAGGGTGGTTTGAACTGCCAGGGAACGGACCATGGGTTCCGGGTCGCTGTCTGAAGGCCGGAGGGCTGCCAAAGAAAGAAGAGCAGAGATGAAAACCCACTCCTTGCAGAGATCCCCAGGCATCCCCTGCAGACCATGCCAGCCCCACTCGACTCTTCCCCAGGCCAGGAGGAGCAGGAGGGACAAAGGAATCTGTTGAAAGCTGCTGCTCAGCAATGTCCCAAATGCACCCACCAGTACTTCCCCACCTGCGCACCACAGGTCAAGTGGGGCACCTTCACAAGCTAGTTCCCTCACCACCTGCCTCCATCCCTTGGGAGGATTCACACACTCCAGGAATCTCGTGGACTCTTTCCTCTCGCTATTGTGCTTCCCCATGAGAGCAAGGGCTAGCAATCATGACCCTGCTCCTAGCTGCTTGTAGGCTGTTTCATCTCCCTCTTCGTCCTGGTTGCGTGCTCTACAACAGGCTCCCACCTTCTGTCAGCCTTACTGCCCTTTCCCCTGACTCTTCCTCAGGGACACTCAACCCTTTCAGCGGCACTGCCCAGCTCCAGGCTGGGAGGCCATTCCCTGACACCACAGGCCACCCCGTCTCCTCTCCCTCGTTCCTATGCCTGCATTGCTCCTCCGCCCTCCTCAGCATTTCCCTGGAGCAGGGCAAGGCACGGGGGCCTCTGCCGCTGTCCCCCCAGCCCTAGCACACCCCCCACTGCCCTCACTCACCGCTGAGGATTTCATTCAGCTTCTCCTCGCTCTGGTCCTTGCAGTAGCGCGCAGCAAGACCTAGACACAGAGATCCCATCAGAGCCCCGCTCCCCAGCACGCTCCCAGCAGCGCAGCCCCTGGCCTGGCCAGCCAGGCTGTGCCCCCTCCTGCACCCTGGAGCAAGGGCCCAGTCGGGGGGCTCTGGGGGCAACAGGGCTGTGCCTCACTGCCAGGGCAGTGCCTGGGGCTGCCAAAGGCTGCCCCAAGAGGGACCCAGGGGCTGGGCTCACCAATGAATCTGACGGCCTCAAGTCGCAAAAGGGTCTGCGTGTCCTGCAGGTAGGGCTGGCTCTGCTGCAGGTATTCTTCTACTCTGCCTCTGTCCTGCTGCAGCTGGAGAGAGAGAGAACGCAAGGTCACGGGGCTTGCACAGCCTCTCCAGGGTCTCCTCCAGCATCCTGGGGGCAGGGAGGGCAGGGGGGCCTGCAGAAGAGCCCCCTGGGGCTCTGTGCTGGAAGGAAGGGAGCGAGGATGCGGCTGCAGGCAGCGGGCTCTGGCCGGGCACGTTTGCCCAGCTGGGGCAAACCAAGTTGGGTCCTTACCAAGCACTCCCCGATCCTCCACGTCTGTTCTGTCTGGGCCAAGCGCTTGAGCTCTTTGCGTTGCAGAAACTCTGCAGCCGTGGCGAGAGCTTCCCCAGAGGCCTGCGGAGCAGCAGAGGTCGGGAATTAGCACCACAGCCTTGGGAAGGAGACCCTCTGTCCCCTCCTCTTGGCAGGGCTGCGAGCCTTTCCCAGCGCGTTATGGGAGGCTGTGGTGGGGGACGGCGTGCACTGGGTTTAGTGGCCAAGGCAAGGCCACGGGACGGCCACCATCGGAGGCAGCTCACGCTGCCGGCCAGAGATCCCCCAGAGCAACCCTGTGGTGTCGGCACAGCCTTGCCCACGTAACTGCTCAGCTCTGAGATCTGTACCTTTGCTACGCTCTCACTCTGGTCTCTCATGTGAAAGTAGAGTGGGAGAAGGCTCCTGTGCACGCTCCTCTTCATTTCCTTCTTCTTTTGCCGCAGCACAGCCTCCGTCACGGCTTGGAAGAGGCAGATGGAGTGCTCCCGCACCTGGCTGGACTCCTGGCAGGGAGGAGGACAGGAGGAATTTCAGCATTAGCGTGGCTCATGTGAAGGGAGCTCACAGAACTGTGAGATGCTTCAGCGCTGGATCCTTCCCAGAGGAGCTGCTCGGGGCAGCTGCAAGGCCTGGTGCCCGTGAAGGGCAATGCAATCGGTTGCCATCGCAGGCTGCCCGCCAGCCACCCCACTTTCGCCACCAGCAGCACCAGCCATGCCCAAGCAGTGCTCCCCAGTGCCTGGGCTGACGAGGAGACTGGGAAGGCCCTGCCTGAGTGCTGCCCACAGGGCCGGGCTGAAGGGCAGCCCTCGTTACAGGGGGCCCAGCTGCGGGCTCGGGCTCCCGCAGCACACTTACGTGGTCAAAGAGTGGCAGGAGCTTCTCAGCCAGCTGCAGAGCCGGGCCACTGGCCTTCCTCCTCTCCACATGAGCCATCATGTTTCTCAGCACAAGCAGGGCCTTGAGCATGACGTCTGTGTTGGTGTCCTGCAGGGCCTCCACGATGGCTGGTAACACAACCTGAAGTTTTCTTGCCTGTGGGAAAGACACCATTTCCCTTCCGTGAAGCACTGAGAGACCACCCTGGGCAAAGGGCTCTGGTTCCTGAGCACCAGCCTCCTGCCTTGCTTCCTGGCAGCGGGGAGGGACAGGAGGGCAGAAGAGCAAAGGCCCAGGCTGCCAACATGGCTTTGCTTGACGATGGCCCACTCACCTTCTCAGGGCTCTGTGACACGGTGCAGAGCCCTTTCAGAACCATCAAGCGCATCTCTGGGCTTGGGTGCTTCAGGTAGCTCTGGAGGTGCACTGGGTTACCAAACTCCTCCTCAGAAATGTGATTCTGGGCCAGCATCTGCAAGAAAGAGCAGTGAGAGCCTGGCAGGGCCTGCAGGGCTCCCTGCAGCCTCTTCTTCTCCCACCTTTGGGCAGGGATGGCGCAGCGCCAGCTGGCACCAAAGAGGCACCAAGCGCGGGGAGCTACGGGGTCTTGCCGGCCCCAGGGACCATGTGTCCGTACGTCCTGCGGGAGCTGGCAGTTTGGGGGTAGATGGGCACAGGGCTGTGCCTGTGTGCCTGAAGGGGCACACGTAGCCCTGCTGGGAGCAAGGTTTCATCTGGGAACTCACAGCCAAGCGATGGATGCAGGTGTCTTCGGTGACTTCGGTGCACCAGTTGCACAGCGGCAAGTCTTCCGTCATGATGTTTAAAACTTTCTCCAAGGTCCTCGGCATGGCCAGGATCACCTCCCACATGCCCAGGTCAGTGCTGCAAGCCCAGAATACTCCGTCAGTGAGGCTGCCTCAGCCGCAGGGCCACAAACTGGGCCAGCCCCAGAGGAGCCAGGCTGTCCTGCAGCCCCTGTGACTTGGGGAGCACTGAGGGCCCAGCCTGGGCAAGCAGGAGGGGGCTGAGCTGGTGTTCCCTGGGGGCAGGGGGACTCTGGGCTGCCTTGGACAGCTGGGCTGCTGCAGCCCTGGCTGGCCCAGTAGGGCTGGAACACATTGGTGGGAAGGAGGGCTGTGCTCCCTGGGGATGTCCTGCTCTTTGCCATGGCTCTGGCAAGCAGAGAGTCTCCAGGTGCATCTCCCGACATGGAACAAGCCCTCAAGGATGTCAAGGCCAGGACCTGTCACATGGCGGAGAGAACTGCAGCAGGTTCTTGACTTCTTCCCTGGACATCTTGTTGGTCAGCTGGAGAAGCAGGGAGTCCAGGCACTGCCGCGCCGATGCCGTGTGGATGCTGCCCAGGTTTTTCCTGATGCACTCCATGATCTTTGGCACCTTGGGGGACAAAGTGGGAATGGTGTTGCCAGCAGACTGCAGCCATTTCCACAGCTGCCACTCAAACTTTGGCCCCTTCCATTGCTCTCTGCTGGCTTCACGTGGCTTCTGGAGCCCAAGAGACCCCGATGTGCGAGGGAGGCAGGGAGGGAGGCAGGGAAGGAGAGAGGAACAACGCCTGGAAGAGCTCAAGGGCAGGGCCATGGCCACAGGCCACTTACATCTGTCAGCCAGTAGTCAGGGTCCTCCAAGGCTGCGTCCAGCACACCGAAGGCCCCCTCCTTGTCATGGATGCTGGAGTCTGGTAAAGCTTCAAGGGCTGTGAGGATGACGTCCACCCTCTCAGCAGGGAAGAGGTGTCCTCCAAACCCCTGTGGGAAGAAGGTGGAGCGAAGACATGCCTCACTGAGTGTCCCAAGGGTGCTGCTTAGCTGAGCAGCAAGGGCAGCTCCGGAGAGAAGGCCCTCGGGGGAAGGGGTGAGGATGGGGCATATGGGGCCAGAGTGCTGGCCCTGCAGGTAACCAGGGCTTGCTGGTGGCCAGGAGGGCTGGAGCTGCTGCCGGGACACAGGGGAGCAGCCTTCGCATAGCCCCAGCCTGGGGACAAGAGGAACCCTCTCACCAGGGCGAGTGAGGCCGTGCCAGCCCCACCAGTTCTGGACCCCTCTGCTCACACCAGATGCCTGCTGATGCTGCGGACAAGATCCCCAGCAAGGCCAGAGCTCATTACCTTGGCAGTTTCACAGGGAGTTGATGTTATAGAAAATGGAAATTCTGTATCCTTCAATATCCTGCAGCGCTGCACATAATTTTCCATGTCCTTTGTCAGTGAGCTTTCTAAACAGTGGGAAACAGCAAAGAGTCAGTAGGGAAGAGCATCTTTGCCAACAAGCTTGCCAAATGGTGAAAAGCACCTTCACTAGGAATGGTTGAGGAGGGAGGCTCAGACCCATGGCGAGGAGAGTGATGGGCAGGGATGTAAAGCACAAGGCGAGGAGTGCTGGGAGCAAGAGGGACCTCAGGGATGATGCAGAAGGAGGAGAAGCAATGGCGTTGGGTGCCGCGGGGGTAGCAGCGTGTCACAGACCCCCTTCTGCTCGGGGTCAGGATGTGCAGGAAGCCCCCTGACACCTGCTTGCAAGACGGCAGGGAGCAAACAGTCAGGGAGAATTCTGGAGGGCGTCACCATCCCTGGTGATGCACGGCTGGCTCTGCTGTTCACTCCTCGGGGAAGATGCGGTTTGGGAAGTGCTCATCGATTGATGGCTTAGACTGGGGGAGACCACAAAACAGCGTGGTAGGTGATCTGGGGAGGGTTGGGAAGGACAGCAGCAGAGAACTGCTCCTGGACGTCAGGTGAGCGTCCAGCTTCTGCGGAAAACGATAGCCAGAATGCTGCGGGAAGCTGCTGTGAGGAGCAGAGGAGGTCAGGGAACCTGGCAGAATTCCGTGGGCAGCCTCCCCCAAGCACAAAAGCAATCCTTCACAATACTCGGGGAGAACAAGCAGACAAAGCAGCAGATGTCTGCGTGCAGACAAAGCTCTGATTCTGGTGGTATCTTTGCCACCGCTGAAAATGAAGAGGTGGCCCAGCAGCTGTCCCAGGATGGGGATGTGGACCTCTTTGTGGGTGCCAGGGCTGCCCTTGCATTTTCTAGCAGTGAACAAGGTCTGGGCGAGGGAGAGAGGAGAGAAGAAGGGTTAAGTGGAGGCAGAGAGCAGGACCTGGGGAAGGAAGAGCAAGGGCAAAGGAGGGACAAAGACCCTTTCTTCAGGGCAGAGCTCTGCTGAGGCCTCCACCTGTGCCCAGTCTTGCTGCACAGGCACCCCCAAGCTGCAGGATGCTCTGGAAGGTAGGGAAGGGGAGACAGGCTGGCTGAAAGGTTCCTGGCATCTTACCTTCCCCAAATATGTGACCAGGAAATCACTCATCCTCTCAATCTTCTGCAGGGCAATCTTGCGCACAGCTGTGTTATGGGAGGTGGCATAGTGCAGCAGCGCCTGTGAGGAGAGAAGCTGCTGGTCTGCCCTTGGAGCTGATGCCTTCTCCAGCAGAAGCAGCACTGCTGAACCCCTGGCTGTGCTCACGCCGTCCATCAAAGCTTCCCCCAAGGTGGAGCAAAGCCCTCAGCAGGGCTCCTGCCCCTGGGTTCCCGCCCCTGGGTTCCCTTGCAGGCTTGCCACAGATCCACCAGCCAACTTTGTGGTCAGGCAGACAGGCAGATGCCACCTGCCAGTGCAGCCTCAGCTCCTTCCTGCGCCCTCCCCCAGAACGTGGCCCTCTGTCCCCTCTCCGTGAAGGCTGGCTTCTGTGGCTTGAACCAGGGGTCCGCAATGGGGCAGGGATACAGCCACTGGACAGTCAGGAGATCAGGGCATCAGGGCCACGCTCCCGTGCAGGATGGGCATGTCCCTGGGGATCTCTGCCCCATTCACACCTGGCAAGAGAACTCTGGAGGGACTGGGGGAAAGGAGGAGAGCAGCTCCAGCTGCCGCCACTGTGGTGCCCAAGGAGTGGGCTAAAATTCTCCCACTGCTTTGGCACACGGTGATCTCTTGGGGTCTGCAGGGGCTGGCCCAGAAGTGCCATGGGCAAGGTTTTGCTGTGACATGAGAGGATTCTTCAGAGGGGAAAGGGTCTTTGACCACAGCCAGGGGATGCCAGGCTCCCAGAAGAACTTGGTGGGCTTCCCCAAAGGAGGTGGGCGCCTGCCTGCAGTATGCTCAGTCCTAGCACTAGGGGTGGGCCATCCACTGCAGCATGGACATTCGTTACCCCCCCAGCTGTGGAACCACTCCTGGGAAACCGACTCTTTGCAAATGCCAGACCTGCAAAATATTCTGCAACTCCTCGCCGACACTGGAGATTGGACAGTTGCGTACAAAGGCCTGCAGCATGATTTCCATGGCGTTCATGGTCTGCAAGGAGGACAGAGGATCAGAGAAGCATTTCTGAGCTCCTTCTCACCCCCAGGAGCTGACTGAACCTCCAGCAGCAAGGGAGGACACATGCACCGCCTCACAGAGCCCGGGGGTGACTTTGGGGCTAAACAACTTCTGTGTGGAGACCTCCTGAGAGCACTGGATCAGGCCAGAGAAGGGGAAGGGGAAGAAGAGATTAGGCTGGGAAAGCAAATCTGGGCCCCGGCCCTGCATTGGTTGTCCGGTTGTCTCAGCATGTGGGAGCATGGCAGCAGCCCAGCGGGACTGGGGGTGTCGCTACCTCACCCAGCACATACCTTGGTGTAGAGATCTTTTTCTGCCGCTGACATGTCCAAATAGGGAGGCAGAAAGAAGACGCTCTTGAAGCAGGCATGCAGGAGACTCTCCTTTTTGCCATCCAGTGCTGACTCCACTGTGGCGCTAAGAAGGGAGATAGGAGCTTGTTGGATGCTGGTGCTGGAGTGGTGCCTCAAGGCTTAGGGAAGGAGGACAGGCATGTCCCTGGGAGGACAGGCATGTCCCTGGGAGGACATGTCTTCCCATGGACAGGCATCCCTGGGAGGGATGGGAAACCTTCCCGCCAGCTTCAGGGCCACCAGGACCTTGCCCAGGGATGTGCTGGCCAAAGTAGGGGCTTAGCAGGTACCTGAGCGTGGCAATAGTTAGCATGGCTTTCATTCGAAACGCTGTGTGCAAACTGTCTGTGGGCTCCTCTTCCAGCAAAACCTGCAAAACACAACCAGGATGGGACGTGGCAGACACTCGCCCCCAGTGCCTGCTGCTGAAGGCCCAGCAGCACACCCAGTCCTGCCTTGGGCAGCTTGGTTTGTCTCCACCTGTGCATGGTTTGTCTCCACCCCCCCTGCCCCAGCCTCACAGGGGGCTGGCGCTCGAGGGGCCTTGCCCCTTCCCCAACCCGCCACGCGTCCCCTCACCTTGATGTTCTCTGCCAGCTCCATTTCGCGGCAGAAGGCGTCCATGTCCTCCAACAAGGAACAGTCTCTGCACGTGGTGCAGATGCTCTCCAGGAACTTCATTTTCTTTTCCTCATCCTGGCAGCCACAGAGAGAAGCACGGGGAGCGTGAGGGGGGAGAACCAGAGCCCACAGCACTGGAGTGCTGCGACGTGCGGTGCTGTCTGAGACACACAGAGGGCAGCAGCTCTGCCCAGCCAGCAGCGCTCCTGCTGCCTGGCAGCAGGGCCAGGGCCCCGTCAGGACACACCAGCACAGCCACGACAGAAGTGGCTGCCCTTACCTTCTCTGTGCTGACAAAAATCTGGATGAAGTTCTTGGCTTCCTCTTTGCCAAAATCCCATAACCAGGCATCTAGCAATGGAGAAGAGCGAGCAGTGCTGCAGTGAGGGGCTGAAGGCAGGAGCGAGGAGAGGAAGGGCCCCCAGCACGAGAGACACACGGCCCTGCTGGAGCAGGTCCAGAGGAGGCCCTGATGCAGATCAGAGGCCTGGAGCACCTCCCCTAGGACAGGCTGAGAGAGCTGGGCTTCTTCAGCCTGGAGAAGAGGAGGCTCCAGGGGGCCCTTAGAGCGGCCTTCCTGTACCTAGAGGTGGGCCTGGCCGACAGGATAGCTGGGGAGGGACTCTTTCTCAGGAGTGCTGTGACAGGACAAGGCCTAACAGGTTTAAGCTAACGGAGGGTAGATTTCAATTAGGTATTCAATTAGCAACAAATTCTATACTCTGAGGGTGCTGAGGCAGCAGGATCTGGGCCCCCTCTAAGCTCCCTCCCAAGCCGGGGCGAGGCCATGCTGCGTTGGGCTCCCAGCACCCCCAGCATCCAGGTGCCCTTCTTCTCCACGGGCTGCAGCACCAGCCCAGGGCCTGCTCCACCGGGGGCTCCTCCACGGGCTGCAGCGTGGAGATCTGCTCCATGTGGGACCCATGGGTGCAGGGGAACAGCCTGCTCCACCAAGGGCCTCTCCACAGGCCACAGGGGATCTTCTGCTGAAGAGAGATCCACAGGGGATCTCCCTGCGGCCTTCCAGTACGTAAAGGGGGCTCATAAAAAAGATGGAGAGCAACCCTTTGCTTGGGCAGGCAGCGATGGGGCGAGAGGGAATGGGTTTAAACTGCAGGAGGGGAGAGTTAGGTTAGACACGAGGACGTAATTCTTCACTGCCAGGGTGGGGAGGTTGTCCAGAGCCGTGGATGCTCCGTCCCTGGAGGTCTGGAGGTGGTCGTGCCAGCACCATCCAGTAGGTACTTGGTGGGCCAATACCCCCCAGTACTGCCCAGTACTCCCCAGAGTTCACAGTACCCTCCCAGTGCCTGCCGGTACTGCCTGGAAGCCCCCCCAGTATCCTCCCAGTGCACCCCAGTAGCACCCAGAACCCCTCAGAACTCCACCATTGACTGCAGTACTGCCCACAGTCCCCCAGTGTGCTCATAGTATCCCCCCAACACTGCCTAGAACACCACCAGCATTGCCTAGAGCTCCCCCACCATGCTCCCACTGCCCCCCAGTACCCTCCCAGTGCTGCCAAACTCAGCCCCCAAGCTCCCCACCACCCCCTGGAGCTGCCCATTCGCGTCCAAGCCCCCCAAAACCGCCCCATTCCCCCGCCCTGCACCGAAGCTGTGTGCCCACAGAAACACCCCCAAACCCACCCAGAACGCAGGGCAGAGCCCCCCTCCCAACACCCCGTGGCGGGGTGTCCCCATTGCCTGGATCCTCATTAAGGCACACAGCAGGGGTTGGGGACATGGCGGGGGGACAGGAACACAGCAAAGACTGAGGGAATGGGAACGGGAATGGGAAAACGTGGAGTCTATAGGGACGGGGACAGAGCAGGCATGGGGGTGCCCCATGGGGACAACGGGAGGACACGGGGGGGACACGCTGCCGGCCAGAGATCCCCCAGAGCAACCCTGTGGTGTCCACACAGCCTTGCCCACGTAACTGCTCAGCTCTGAGATCTGTACCTTTGCTACGCTCTCACTCTGGTCTCTCACGCGAAAGTAGAGTGGGAGAAGGCTGCTGTGCACTGTCCTCTTCATGACCGGCACCGCGGGGCCGGGGTCACACGGCTGCCCCCAGCCCCCCCCCCAAAAAGGGGGTCCTCCGGGGGGGGGCGCAGGGGGGCTCACCGTCGGTGTCCACCTCCTTGATCATGTCCTGCAGCTCGGCCTCGGTGGGGTTCCAGTCCAGTCTCCTGGACTCTTTCCTCTCGCTATTGTGCTTCCCCATGAGAGCAAGGGCTAGCAATCATGACCCTGCTCCTAGCTGCTTGTAGGCTGTTTCATCTCCCTCTTCGTCCTGGTTGCGTGCTCTACAACAGGCTCCCACCTTCTGTCAGCCTTACTGCCCTTTCCCCTGACTCTTCCTCAGGGACACTCAACCCTTTCAGCGGCACTGCCCAGCTCCAGGCTGGGAGGCCATTCCCTGACACCACAGGCCACCCCGTCTCCTCTCCCTCGTTCCTATGCCTGCATTGCTCCTCCGCCCTCCTCAGCATTTCCCTGGAGCAGGGCAAGGCACGGGGGCCTCTGCCGCTGTCCCCCCAGCCCTAGCACAGCCCCCACTGCCCTCACTCACCGCTGAGGATTTCATTCAGCTTCTCCTCGCTCTGGTCCTTGCAGTAGCGCGCAGCAAGACCTAGACACAGAGATCCCATCAGAGCCCCGCTCCCCAGCACGCTACCAGCAGCGCAGCCCCTGGCCTGGCCAGCCAGGCTGTGCCCCCTCCTGCATCCTGGAGCAAGGGCCCAGTCGGGGGGCTCTGGGGGCAACAGGGCTGGGCCTCACTGCCAGGGCAGTGCCTGGGGCTGCCAAAGGCTGCCCCAAGAGGGACCCAGGGGCTGGGCTCACCAATGAATCTGACGGCCTCAAGTCGCAAAAGGGTCTGCGTGTCCTGCAGGTAGGGCTGGCTCTGCTGCAGGTATTCTTCTACTCTGCCTCTGTCCTGCTGCAGCTGGAGAGAGAGAGAACGCAAGGTCACGGGGCTTGCACAGCCTCTCCAGGGTCTCCTCCAGCATCCTGGGGGCAGGGAGGGCAGAGGGGCCTGCAGAAGAGCCCCCTGGGGCTCTGTGCTGGAAGGAAGGGAGCGAGGATGCGGCTGCAGGCAGCAGGCTCTGGCCGGGCACGTTTGCCCAGCTGGGGCAAACCAAGTTGGGTCCTTACCAAGCACTCCCCGATCCTCCACGTCTGTTCTGTCTGGGCCAAGCGCTTGAGCTCTTTGCGTCGCAGAAACTCTGCAGCCACGGCGAGAGCTTCCCCAGAGGCCTGCGGAGCAGCAGAGGTCGGGAATTAGCACCACAGCCTTGGGGGACCCTCTGTCCCCTCCTCTTGGCAGAGCTGCGAGCCTTTCCCAGCGCGTTATGGGAGGCTGTGGTGGGGGAGAGCGTGCACTGGGTTCAGTGGCCAAGGCAAGGCCACGGGACGGCCACCATCGGAGGCAGCTCACGCTGCCGGCCAGAGATCCCCCAGAGCAACCCTGTGGTGTCCACACAGCCTTGCCCACGTAACTGCTCAGCTCTGAGATCTGTACCTTTGCTACGCTCTCACTCTGGTCTCTCATGTGAAAGTAGAGTGGGAGAAGGCTCCTGTGCACGGTCCTCTTCATTTCCTTCTTCTTTTGCCGCAGCACAGCCTCCGTCACGGCTTGGAAGAGGCAGATGGAGTGCTCCCGCACCTGGCTGGACTCCTGGCAGGGAGGAGGACAGGAGGAATTTCAGCATTAGCGTGGCTCATGTGAAGGGAGCTCACAGAACTGTGAGATGCTTCAGCGCTGGATCCTTCCCAGAGGAGCTGCTCGGGGCAGCTGCAAGGCCTGGTGCCCGTGAAGGGCAATGCAATCGGTTGCCATCGCAGGCTGCCCGCCAGCCACCCCACTTTCGCCACCAGCAGCACCAGCCATGCCCAAACAGAGCTCCCCAGTGCCTGGGCTGACAAGGAGACTGGGAAGGCCCTGCCTGAGTGCTGCCCACAGGGCCGGGCTGCAGCGCAGCCCTCGTTACAGGGGGCCCAGCTGCGGGCTCGGGCTCCCGCAGCACACTTACGTGGTCAAAGAGTGGCAGGAGCTTCTCAGCCAGCTGCAGAGCCGGGCCACTGGCCTTCCTCCTCTCCACATGAGCCATCATGTTTCTCAGCACAAGCAGGGCCTTGAGCATGACGTCTGTGTTGGTGTCCTGCAGGGCCTCCACAATGGCTGGTAACACAACCTGAAGTTTTCTTGCCTGTAGGAAAGACACCATTTTCCTGCCATGAAGCACTGAGAAACCACCCTGGGCAAAGGGCTCTGGTTCCTGAGCACCAGCCTCCTGCCTTGCTTCCTGGCAGCGGGGAGGGACAGGAGGGCAGAAGAGCAAAGGCCCAGGCTGCCAACATGGCTTTGCTTGACGATGGCCCACTCACCTTCTCAGGGCTCTGTGACACGGTGCAGAGCCCTTTCAGAACCATCAAGCGCATCTCTGGGCTTGGGTGCTTCAGGTAACTCTGGAGGTGCACTGGGTTACCAAACTCCTCCTCAGAAATGTGATTCTGGGCCAGCATCTGCAAGAAAGAGCAGTGAGAGCCTGGCAGGGCCTGCAGGGCTCCCTGCAGCCTCTTCTTCTCCCACCTTTGGGCAGGGATGGGGCAGCGCCAGCTGGCACCAAAGAGGCACCAGGCGCGGGGAGCTACGGGGGCTTGCCGGCCCCAGGGACCATGCGTCCGTACGTCCTGCGGGAGCTGGCAGTTTGGGGGTAGATGGGCACAGGGCTGTGCCTGTGTGCCTGAAGGGACACACGTAGCCCTGCTGGGAGCAAGGTTTCATCTGGGAACTCACAGCCAAGCGACAGATGCAGGTGTCTTCGGTGACTGCGGTGCACCAGTTGCACAGCGGCAAGTCTTCCGTCATGATGTTTAAAACCTTCTCCAACGTCTGCGGCATGGCCAGGATCACCTCCCACATGCCCAGGTCAGTGCTGCAAGCCCAGAATACTCTGTCAGTGAGGCTGCCTCAGCCGCAGGGCCACAAACTGGGCCAGCCCCAGAGGAGCCAGGCTGTCCTGCAGCCCCTGTGACTTGGGGAGCACTGAGGGCCCAGCCTGGGCAAGCAGGAGGGGGCTGAGCTGGTGTTCCCTGGGGGCAGGGGGACTCTGGGCTGCCTTGGACAGCTGGGCTGCTGCAGCCCTGGCTGGCCCAGTAGGGCTGGAACACATTGGTGGGAAGGAGGGCTGTGCTCCCTGGGGATGTCCTGCTCTTTGCCATGGCTCTGGCAAGCAGAGAGTCTCCAGGTGCATCTCCCGACATGGAACAAGCCCTCAAGGATGTCAAGGCCAGGACCTGTCACATGGCGGAGAGAACTGCAGCAGGTTCTTGACTTCTTCCCTGGACATCTTGTTGGTCAGCTGGAGAAGCAGGGAGTCCAGGCACTGCCGCGCCGATGCCGTGTGGATGCTGCCCAGGTTTTTCCTGATGCACTCCATGATCTTTGGCACCTTGGGGGACAAAGTGGGAATGGTGTTGCCAGCAGACTGCAGCCATTTCCACAGCTGCCACTCAAACTTTAGCCCCTTCCATTGCTCTCTGCTGGCTTCACGTGGCTTCTGGAGCCCAAGAGACCCCGATGTGCGAGGGAGGCAGGGAGGGAGGCAGGGAAGGAGAGAGGAACAATGCCTGGAAGAGCTCAAGGGCAGGGCCATGGCCACAGGCCACTTACATCTGTCAGCCAGTAGTCAGGGTCCTCCAAGGCTGCGTCCAGCACACCGAAGGCCCCCTCCTTGTCATGGATGCTGGAGTCTGGTAAAGCTTCAAGGGCTGTGAGGATGACGTCCACCCTCTCAGCAGGGAAGAGGTGTCCTCCAAACCCCTGTGGGAAGAAGGAGGAGCGAAGACATGCCTCACTGAGTGTCCCAAGGGTGCTGCTTAGCTGAGCAGCAAGGGCAGCTCCGGAGAGAAGGCCCTCGGGGGAAGGGGTGAGGATGGGGCATATGGGGCCAGAGTGCTGGCCCTGCAGGTAACCAGGGCTTGCTGGTGGCCAGGAGGGCTGGAGCTGCTGCCGGGACACAGGGGAGCAGCCTTCGCATAGCCCCAGCCTGGGGACAAGAGGAACCCTCTCACCAGGGCGAGTGAGGCCGTGCCAGCCCCACCGGTTCTGGACCCCTTTGCTCACACCAGATGCCTGCTGATGCTGCGGACAAGATCCCCAGCAAGGCCAGAGCTCATTACCTTGGCAATATCACAGGGAATGGACAGTACAGAAAATGGAAATCTTGTATCCTTCAATATCTTGCGGCGCTGCACATGATTTTCCATGTCCTTTGTCAGTGAGCTTTCTAAACAGTGGGAAACAGCGAAGAGTCAGTAGGGAAGAGCATCTCTGCCAACAAGCTTGCCAAATGGTGAAAAGCACCTTCACTAGTGTGAGGAATGTTTTAACAATTCGTGTCCATAAAGAACAATTCTGTTTGAAATGTTTGAATCCTGTCTGCCTCTGGGCCCTGCACTGGCAATTCAATGCTTGAACCACAGCTGCAGTGTGTCCCAGTCTCCCCCTCATTCCTCATTCTAGCCAATTTATCACTTCTTAAATTTATGAACCTGTTTGCTTTTGTTATTCCAGACTTCTATTTCTAACACTGCTATAGATGTGTCTGTGAATGGCTGGGGAAGAATGTTTTAATTACCCGTGTGTCTGGGAGTTTCAGAACAACTGATAACAACTAGTGACTGTTATGGGATACTGTGTGGATCTTTGGTATCTGGTTAGGGGGGGGGGCTGAGAAAGAAGCTGAATGGCGGCTGGGAGACAAGATTTGAAGAAGGTGTTTTGAAGAAGGTGTTCCGTAAACTTGGGATGGTGCCCAGTAAGTACAAAGGGGAAGAGGAAGACTGCGAGCCTTCAGCATGGAAGACCCCTAGAGACCCCCAGAAGAGACCCCAGAGGAGACTGCGCATGCTCCAGTAGGAGGGACTGCACCCCGGAAGCTAATTTTAATAATCTATTTTTTTTAGAAGTAGTAATGAATATGTATTAGTCTAGGAGCATAAAAATCAGTTGCTTGATGTAACTGGTGTGTGTCCTGGTGGAGCGGAGACTCCCGGTGCACCCAGCGCTGTTTGCTTACCTCTATTCCTTTATATCCTTTAATAAATCCTATTTTTCATTTAATTCTAATTTGAATCCTGAGCCATTTATAACACTAGGAATGGTTGAGGAGGGAGGCTCAGACCCATGGCGAGGAGAGTGATGGGCAGGGATGTAAAGCACAAGGCGAGGAGTGCTGGGAGCAAGAGGGACCTCAGGGATGATGCAGAAGGAGGAGAAGCAATGGCGTTGGGTGCCGCGGGGGTAGCAGCATGTCACAGACCCCCTTCTGCTCGGGGTCAGGATGTGCAGGAAGCCCCCTGACACCTGCTTGCAAGACGGCAGGGAGCAAACAGTCAGGGAGAATTCTGGAGGGCGTCACCATCCCTGGTGATGCACGGCTGGCTCTGCTGTTCACTCCTCGGGGAAGATGCAGTTTGGGAAGTGCTCATCGATTGATGGCTTAGACTGGGGGAGACCACAAAACAGCGTGGTAGGTGATCTGGGGAGGGTTGGGAAGGACAGCAGCAGAGAACTGCTCCTGGACGTCAGGTGAGCGTCTAGCTTCTGCGGAAAACGATAGCCAGAATGCTGCGGGAAGCTGCTGTGAGGAGCAGAGGAGGTCAGGGAACCTGGCAGAATTCCGTGGGCAGCCTCCCCCAAGCACAAAAGCAATCCTTCACAATACTCGGGGAGAACAAGCAGACAAAGCAGCAGATGTCTGCGTGCAGACAAAGCTCTGATTCTGGTGGTATCTTTGCCACCGCTGAAAATGAAGAGGTGGCCCAGCAGCTGTCCCAGGATGGGGATGTGGACCTCTTTGTGGGTGCCAGGGCTGCCCTTGCATTTTCTAGCAGTGAACAAGGTCTGGGCGAGGGAGAGAGGAGAGAAGAAGGGTTAAGTGGAGGCAGAGAGCAGGACCTGGGGAAGGAAGAGCAAGGGCAAAGGAGGGACAAAGACCCTTTCTTCAGGGCAGAGCTCTGCTGAGGCCTCCACCTGTGCCCAGTCTTGCTGCACAGGCACCCCCAAGCTGCAGGATGCTCTGGAAGGTAGGGAAGGGGAGACAGGCTGGCTGAAAGGTTCCTGGCATCTTACCTTCCCCAAATATGTGACCAGGAAATCACTCATCCTCTCAATCTTCTGCAGGGCAATCTTGCGCACAGCTGTGTTATGGGAGGTGGCATAGTGCAGCAGCGCCTGTGAGGAGAGAAGCTGCTGGTCTGCCCTTGGAGCTGATGCCTTCTCCAGCAGAAGCAGCACTGCTGAACCCCTGGCTGTGCTCACGCCGTCCATCAAAGCTTCCCCCAAGGTGGAGCAAAGCCCTCAGCAGGGCTCCTGCCCCTGGGTTCCCGCCCCTGGGTTCCCTTGCAGGCTTGCCACAGATCCACCAGCCAACTTTGTGGTCAGGCAGACAGGCAGATGCCACCTGCCAGTGCAGCCTCAGCTCCTTCCTGCGCCCTCCCCCAGAACGTGGCCCTCTGTCCCCTCTCCGTGAAGGCTGGCTTCTGTGGCTTGAACCAGGGGTCCGCAATGGGGCAGGGATACAGCCACTGGACAGTCAGGAGATCAGGGCATCAGGGCCACGCTCCCGTGCAGGATGGGCATGTCCCTGGGGATCTCTGCCCCATTCACACCTGGCAAGAGAACTCTGGAGGGACTGGGGGAAAGGAGGAGAGCAGCTCCAGCTGCCGCCACTGTGGTGCCCAAGGAGTGGGCTAAAATTCTCCCACTGCTTTGGCACACGGTGATCTCTTGGGGTCTGCAGGGGCTGGCCCAGAAGTGCCATGGGCAAGGTTTTGCTGTGACATGAGAGGATTCTTCAGAGGGGAAAGGGTCTTTGACCACAGCCAGGGGATGCCAGGCTCCCAGAAGAACTTGGTGGGCTTCCCCAAAGGAGGTGGGCGCCTGCCTGCAGTATGCTCAGTCCTAGCACTAGGAGTGGGCCATCCACTGCAGCATGGACATTCGTTACCCCCCCAGCTGTGGAACCACTCCTGGGAAACCGACTCTTTGCAAATGCCAGACCTGCAAAATATTGTGCAACTCCTCGCCGACACTGGAGATTGGACAGTTGCGTACAAAGGCCTGCAGCATGATTTCCATGGCGTTCATGGTCTGCAAGGAGGACAGAGGATCAGAGAAGCATTTCTGAGCTCCTTCTCACCCCCAGGAGCTGACTGAACCTCCAGCAGCAAGGGAGGACACATGCACCGCCTCACAGAGCCCGGGGGTGACTTTGGGGCTAAACAACTTCTGTGTGGAGACCTCCTGAGAGCACTGGATCAGGCCAGAGAAGGGGAAGGGGAAGAAGAGATTAGGCTGGGAAAGCAAATCTGGGCCCCGGCCCTGCATTGGTTGTCCGGTTGTCTCAGCATGTGGGAGCATGGCAGCAGCCCAGCGGGACTGGGGGTGTCGCTACCTCACCCAGCACATACCTTGGTGTAGAGATCTTTTTCTGCCGCTGACATGTCCAAATAGGGAGGCAGAAAGAAGACGCTCTTGAAGCAGGCATGCAGGAGACTCTCCTTTTTGCCATCCAGTGCTGACTCCACTGTGGCGCTAAGAAGGGAGATAGGAGCTTGTTGGATGCTGGTGCTGGAGTGGTGCCTCAAGGCTTAGGGAAGGAGGACAGGCATGTCCCTGGGAGGACAGGCATGTCCCTGGGAGGACATGTCTTCCCATGGACAGGCATCCCTGGGAGGGATGGGAAACCTTCCCGCCAGCTTCAGGGCCACCAGGACCTTGCCCAGGGATGTGCTGGCCAAAGTAGGGGCTTAGCAGGTACCTGAGCGTGGCAATAGTTAGCATGGCTTTCATTCGAAACGCTGTGTGCAAACTGTCTGTGGGCTCCTCTTCCAGCAAAACCTGCAAAACACAACCAGGATGGGACGTGGCAGACACTCGCCCCCAGTGCCTGCTGCTGAAGGCCCAGCAGCACACCCAGTCCTGCCTTGGGCAGCTTGGTTTGTCTCCACCTGTGCATGGTTTGTCTCCACCCCCCCTGCCCCAGCCTCACAGGGGGCTGGCGCTCGAGGGGCCTTGCCCCTTCCCCAACCCGCCACGCGTCCCCTCACCTTGATGTTCTCTGCCAGCTCCATCTCGCGGCAGAAGGCGTCCATGTCCTCCAACAAGGAACAGTCTCTGCACGTGGTGCAGATGCTCTCCAGGAACTTCATTTTCTTTTCCTCATCCTGGCAGCCACAGAGAGAAGCACGGGGAGCGTGAGGGGGGAGAACCAGAGCCCACAGCACTGGAGTGCTGCGACGTGCGGTGCTGTCTGAGACACACAGAGGGCAGCAGCTCTGCCCAGCCAGCAGCGCTCCTGCTGCCTGTCAGCAGGGCCAGGGCCCCGTCAGGACACACCAGCACAGCCACGACAGAAGTGGCTGCCCTTACCTTCTCTGCGCTGACAAAAATCTGGATGAAGTTCTTGGCTTCCTCTTTGCCAAAATCCCATAACCAGGCATCTAGCAATGGAGAAGAGCGAGCAGTGCTGCAGTGAGGGGCTGAAGGCAGGAGCGAGGAGAGGAAGGGCCCCCAGCACGAGAGACACACGGCCCTGCTGGAGCAGGTCCAGAGGAGGCCCTGATGCAGATCAGAGGCCTGGAGCACCTCCCCTAGGACAGGCTGAGAGAGCTGGGCTTCTTCAGCCTGGAGAAGAGGAGGCTCCAGGGGGCCCTTAGAGCGGCCTTCCTGTACCTAGAGGTGGGCCTGGCCGACAGGATAGCTGGGGAGGGACTCTTTCTCAGGAGTGCTGTGACAGGACAAGGCCTAACAGGTTTAAGCTAACGGAGGGTAGATTTCAATTAGGTATTCAATTAGCAACAAATTCTATACTCTGAGGGTGCTGAGGCAGCAGGATCTGGGCCCCCTCTAAGCTCCCTCCCAAGCCGGGGCGAGGCCATGCTGCGTTGGGCTCCCAGCACCCCCAGCATCCAGGTGCCCTTCTTCTCCACGGGCTGCAGCACCAGCCCAGGGCCTGCTCCACCGGGGGCTCCTCCACGGGCTGCAGCGTGGAGATCTGCTCCATGTGGGACCCATGGGTGCAGGGGAACAGCCTGCTCCACCAAGGGCCTCTCCACAGGCCACAGGGGATCTTCTGCTGAAGAGAGATCCACAGGGGATCTCCCTGCGGCCTTCCAGTACGTAAAGGGGGCTCATAAAAAAGATGGAGAGCAACCCTTTGCTTGGGCAGGCAGCGATGGGGCGAGAGGGAATGGGTTTAAACTGCAGGAGGGGAGAGTTAGGTTAGACACGAGGACGTAATTCTTCACTGCCAGGGTGGGGAGGTTGTCCAGAGCCGTGGATGCTCCGTCCCTGGAGGTCTGGAGGTGGTCGTGCCAGCACCATCCAGTAGGTACTTGGTGGGCCAATACCCCCCAGTACTGCCCAGTACTCCCCAGAGTTCACAGTACCCTCCCAGTGCCTGCCGGTACTGCCTGGAAGCCCCCCCAGTATCCTCCCAGTGCACCCCAGTAGCACCCAGAACCCCTCAGAACTCCACCATTGACTGCAGTACTGCCCACAGTCCCCCAGTGTGCTCATAGTATCCCCCCAACACTGCCTAGAACACCACCAGCATTGCCTAGAGCTCCCCCACCATGCTCCCACTGCCCCCCAGTACCCTCCCAGTGCTGCCAAACTCAGCCCCCAAGCTCCCCACCACCCCCTGGAGCTGCCCATTCGCGTCCAAGCCCCCCAAAACCGCCCCATTCCCCCGCCATGCACCGAAGCTGTGTGCCCACAGAAACACCCCCAAACCCACCCAGAACGCAGAGCAGAGCCCCCCCCCCAACACCCCGTGGCGGGGTGTCCCCATTGCCTGGATCCTCATTAAGGCCCCTCATTACAGCACCTCGTTAAGGCTGTGAGTACTGCAAAACCAGTGCTTTATTTCACAGCTTTGGCCGCCCATGACAGCGCCCAAATAGGGGGATGGGTGTTAGGGTCCTCCAAATCCCCCCAAAATACCCCAAAACTACGGCCTGGTCCCAGTCCCCCACGCCCAGGGATCCCCAGGCCTCCTGAGACCCCCAGATCACCCTGAAATGTCCCCAAATGTTCTCCTGGGACAATAAAGGGTCCTGCCGTGTTTTGGGAGGGGGACCCTGGATCTGCCCCGGACCTCTCAAACCCTCCATAGGGACATGCGAGGCACCCCGCCCCCCACCCCGGGTTCCTCCCAAGCCCCCCGTGGGGAAACGCGGTCCCCCCACATCCCCTTCCAAAGCCCCTATGGAGGATATAGGGTCCCTCTGTCCTGTTGGGGTTCCCCCCCTCCCTATAAAGCCCCTGTGGGTGCCCCCAAACGGTGGGGACAGGCATTGGCAGCAAGGGGGCCCTGGTGGCCTCGTGCCCCCCCCTCTCACTTGGCCGTCATCATCTGCACGAGCTCTGCCGGGAGAGAAGGGGATGCTCAGAGGGGACAGGGACGCAGCGGGGACACAGCAGGGGTTGGGGACATGGCGGGGGGACAGGAACACAGCAAAGACTGAGGGAATAGGAACGGGAATGGGAAAACGTGGAGTCTATAGGGACGGGGACAGAGCAGGCATGGGGGTGCCCCATAGGGACAAGGGGAGGACACGGGGGGGACACGCTGCCGGCCAGAGATCCCCCAGAGCAACCCTGTGGTGTCCGCACAGCCTTGCCCACGTAACTGCTCAGCTCTGAGATCTGTACCTTTGCTACGCTCTCACTCTGGTCTCTCACGCGAAAGTAGAGTGGGAGAAGGCTGCTGTGCACTGTCCTCTTCATGACCAGCACCGCGGGGCCGGGGTCACACGGCTGCCCCCAGCCCCCCCCCCAAAAAGGGGGTCCTCCGGGGGGGGGGGCGCAAGGGGGCTCACCGTCGGTGTCCACCTCCTTGATCATGTCCTGCAGCTCGGCCTCGGTGGGGTTCCAGTCCAGTCTCCTGGACTCTTTCCTCTCGCTATTGTGCTTCCCCATGAGAGCAAGGGCTAGCAATCATGACCCTGCTCCTAGCTGCTTGTAGGCTGTTTCATCTCCCTCTTCGTCCTGGTTGCGTGCTCTACAACAGGCTCCCACCTTCTGTCAGCCTTACTGCCCTTTCCCCTGACTCTTCCTCAGGGACACTCAACCCTTTCAGCGGCACTGCCCAGCTCCAGGCTGGGAGGCCATTCCCTGACACCACAGGCCACCCCGTCTCCTCTCCCTCGTTCCTATGCCTGCATTGCTCCTCCGCCCTCCTCAGCATTTCCCTGGAGCAGGGCAAGGCACGGGGGCCTCTGCCGCTGTCCCCCCAGCCCTAGCACACCCCCCACTGCCCTCACTCACCGCTGAGGATTTCATTCAGCTTCTCCTCGCTCTGGTCCTTGCAGTAGCGCGCAGCAAGACCTAGACACAGAGATCCCATCAGAGCCCCGCTCCCCAGCACGCTCCCAGCAGCGCAGCCCCTGGCCTGGCCAGCCAGGCTGTGCCCCCTCCTGCACCCTGGAGCAAGGGCCCAGTCGGGGGGCTCTGGGGGCAACAGGGCTGTGCCTCACTGCCAGGGCAGTGCCTGGGGCTGCCAAAGGCTGCCCCAAGAGGGACCCAGGGGCTGGGCTCACCAGTGAATCTGACGGCCTCAAGTCGCAAAAGGGTCTGCGTGTCCTGCAGGTAGGGCTGGCTCTGCTGCAGGTATTCTTCTACTCTGCCTCTGTCCTGCTGCAGCTGGAGAGAGAGAGAACGCAAGGTCACGGGGCTTGCACAGCCTCTCCAGGGTCTCCTCCAGCATCCTGGGGGCAGGGAGGGCAGAGGGGCCTGCAGAAGAGCCCCCTGGGGCTCTGTGCTGGAAGGAAGGGAGCGAGGATGCGGCTGCAGGCAGCGGGCTCTGGCCGGGCACGTTTGCCCAGCTGGGGCAAACCAAGTTGGGTCCTTACCAAGCACTCCCCGATCCTCCACGTCTGTTCTGTCTGGGCCAAGCGCTTGAGCTCTTTGCGTCGCAGAAACTCTGCAGCCACGGCGAGAGCTTCCCCAGAGGCCTGCGGAGCAGCAGAGGTTGGCAGGTAGCACCACAGCCTTGGGAAGGAGACCCTCTGTCCCCTCCTCTTGGCAGAGCTGTGAGCCTTTCCCAGCGCGTTATGGGAGGCTGTGGTGGGGGAGAGCGTGCACTGGGTTCAGTGGCCAAGGCAAGGCCACGGGACGGCCACCATCGGAGGCAGCTCATGCTGCCGGCCAGAGATCCCCCAGAGCAACTCTGTAGAGCGTGTGGGTGACCAGCTCATAAACAGACCATGTGCACAGAACAAGCCTCTGGACAGATGGCCTGATCACAAATACTTCCAGTATCGGCCAGAATATCTACTCAAGCTCTCTGGGACTGGGTTTAGTTATCCAGTGCTCTGCTAGGAATAGGACATCCTGACAACTTCTCAAAGGTTGTCATAGAATCGTAGAATCATAGAAACATAGGGTTGGAAAGGACAACCTTTCAAGATCAAGATCAAGATCACCTAGTCCAACTGTCTTCCTATCACCAATACTACCCACTAAGCTACTAAATCATATCTCGTAAGACCAGCTCCATTCCGGCGAGTGGTCCTTGGAAGGTGCATTCATCACTACGCCACCTTTACCGTAGACTTCATGGACAAATGACAGCATTGCTCTGTGAACCCCCCCACTGCCCAAACCTGCAGGACAGAGCTGAGAGGGAGCTGTAGGAGCTGGGCTGAGCTCCAGTCCTTCCCCTGGAACCACAAGAAATGGATTCCCCAAAGAAGGGACAGCAGCGTAGAACAAGATCTGGGCCACTGCTCATGGACAGTCCCTCTACAAATATCTTCCTCTGTCAAAAATATATAATGGGAACAAGCATGCCGAATGCACATGTGGGGTGCCAGTCTTTTTTAGGGGTGATACAAAGAGCTGGGGAAATATTTATCATCACAGCATGCAGGGAGCAAGTGGTTCTTCCTGAGCAGCCTCCGGCTGGGTCAGCAAGAGCAACACTGGACTGTGACGCTGTTGGTTAGCCCCAGTAGGCAGCTAAGCACCACACAACCACATCCCGTGGCACTGAGGAGAGAAGGAAAGCAACAAAAGTTGTGCGTTGAGATAAAAATTATTAAGCAAAGGAAAAGTGGAAGAAGAAGGACACACAGCACCATAGAAGCTGCTGTGAAGACAAAGAAGTCCTTCCCAGACAGACTCAGTACAGAAGTGTTGCAAGATTTTGTCACATTTACAAATGGGTAACACTTCAATCTTGATTCTGGAATGATTTGCTCTATAAAAGATTTTATTTATTCATTTGTTTGCTTAGAACTGTTTGCTTATTCCCCCGGTAAGAAGTTAGTCTGGTAGATGGCACTGGAACAGGTTGCCAGAGAAGCTGTGGATGCCCCATCCCTGGAGGTGTTCAAGGCCAGGCTGGATGGGACTTTGGCCAGCCTGATCTAATGGGAGATGTCCCTGTCTGTGGCAGGGGGGTTGGAGTTAAATTATCTCTAGGGTCCTTTCCAACTCAAGACATTCTATGATTCTACAATTCTATGGATGAAATGGCATTAAATACCTTGTTGAGAAGCAGCATCCAACAGCTGAGTCTCTGGACCAGAGAACTGACATTCCCATTAGCTGTCTGCAGCTGGGGGTGTCTGCCTCTAACCTTACTTTAGGGTTAGAAACCACGTGCCCCTGCATTTGGAGTCAAAACTTTGTCCCCCATAGACCATTGCCTTTCATCCTTGGTGTTTGTTTTCTATCACTTTCAGTGACAGAAGGAAATTACAATTAGAAATCCTACAGCCCATGGAACCACCAGGGATAAAAGTTGGCTCCAAACCCGTGGGATTCTCTGGGTCAGGGCTTTGTTTTGTCCTCTGCTGCTCAGTGGAGGGAAGGATCATGACAGCTTACGGGATCCCCCATGTCCTCAGGGCTGCCTATGGCTGCAAATGGGACCCCAGAAGGGACCATGTTGAGGGCAGCACCTTCTTGACCACCTTCTTGGTGGTTGAGATGCCTCTGATGGCCTTCCTCAAGGCCCGTGGTGGAAGGTGCCATAATGCTGGTGCCAGCCAGGGACAGCAAGAAATCTCCTGTGTCGCAGCCAGCATGAAGCAAAGGCAGCTGCTCACGACGAGCGTGTAGCACGAGAACCAAGATGAGCTGACTGTCTCATGCACCATCCCACAGCCTCCTGTGATCTTTCCCACAAAGCAAGAATCAAATGGCCCTGTAGGACTGGGTCTGCCCTTGAAGCTGATGGAGCCCTGAGCAGGGCTCAGGCTCAGAAAAGCCTTTTCAGCCTCTTACCTTCTCCACAGGTGTGGCGCCCCTGATGGGACACAGAGTGTCCTAGCCCTCACTGCCAGCACCACTGCCTGGCAGGAGCTCAACCCATGTGCCAAGGACTAGGAGGCGTCCCTGAGCAGCCCCTGCAGGTGCAAAATTATCTGAGGAACCATTCTGCAACTGCATTATTGAAACCCTTAACTAGGACTCGATGTAGGAAGACATTAAACAAGGGAAGGACTTGGCTGGTTTGATTTTGATGAACAGAAAGGAGAAGTTTTTCCTTCTGCAAGCTGTTAGGTTCTTGCTGTGTGGGTGAAATGTTGGTCCTTCACCACCTCTAGCTTGAATCATTTTTGCAGGTGCGTCTTCCTTATGCAATCCTTTCTTTTTTTTTCTGACCTAACATGGACTCAAGTTGCTGTTGCTGGTGCCTGATTTTCACAGTGCCATTTGTAAAGCACTCCACCAAAGGCCACCAGAAGTTCCCAGGTACCTCCCGGGGTTGTGGCACCCTGCCTGCCATTCTCCACTCCACCTCCTATTTGCTGCGTCTGGTCAGGGCAGTATTGCTGCAGCGTGTTCTGATTCTAGACCCACAAAAAAATTGAAGGTCTAATGGCTTAAAAGAAAAACACCGAAGCAACAGGATTACATATAAGAATATCCTCTGTGTGGGGGGAATGCTGGCACAAAAAGGGATCTCTATGACAAGCAGCTGCAGTTTTGCCAGGTTAAATCCAGACAATGCAAGACTTCACAACCTCACTGGGCAACCTGTTCCCCTGTTCCATCACCCACACAGTACAGAAGGATTTTCTGACATTCAGGCAGAACCACTTGTATTTTAGTTCGTGCCACTGTCTCTTGTCGTATTACTGGACATCACTGAGAAGAGCATGGTTCCATTTTCCTTGCACCCTCCCTTCAGGTATATATGTTGATAAGATCCACCCCGGGCCTTCTTTCTTCTAAGCTAGAGTCCTATATCTCTTAGCATTTCATCATCTTCGGGGCCCCTTCATGAACTCTCTCCAGTAGTTCTGTGTCTCTTGTACTGGGGAGCCCAGGATATCATTGGCCTTCTTTGTGGCAAAAGCACACGCCTGGCTCTTGTTCAGCTTGCTGTCCTCCAGGACCCCCAGATCCCTTTCTGTCAGTCAGGAAGACAGTGACAAAGGCCTTCCTGAAGTCCAGGTAGACAGCAGCCGCTGCTCTTCCCCTCGTCAATCAGGCTGGTCATTCAAAACCAAGATGCAGACAAGACTTCGAAGAGGGTGTTGAGTAACTAAAATGGGTAGGAAGGGAATATACAAAACCCTGGAACAGAGGAAACACCTCACACTGAAGCACCAAAACCTTCTGCTTAATGGCAAGAGCAGTGATGTTCACAGTGAAGACACAGGACTGGAAATCTGAGTATTTCCTTTGGGGGAAATGTTGACCCCAGAAAGGCTCTTTGCTCTGTGGAGACACAATTCTGTGAGGTTAAAACCAGAAAAGTTGCAATGTGACATGCAAAGCTTTGGAGGAAGCATACCCGTTACATGGTGACAAACCCTAGAAATAAAAAGTCCTCAAGATCTCTGCTTGGGAGATCACTGGTAGCTCATGGCTGGGCTGGTGAGCTGCCCACAGCCATATGTTGGGAAGAGGGAGCTCAGCATGGTCCCGTGCTGAGGCACATCTTGGGCAATCTCATTGATGGAGAGAGGGAAACACTTGGCTGTACATGACAGCAACTACAGAAGATGGAGCATGGTTTTATAACACAGCCAGGAAGTCTTTACCTCCTGAAAAAGCTTCCTTTCCTAGGTTTTCTAACTCCACTTTTTCAGCTGGCTCCATTGATTCAGAGAAGAGACCGTCATTTTGGAGGAAAATCACGCTCTTACAGAGATCTTGTTCATTTATTTTTCTAGGAGAGCTCTTCCTGTGGAGCCGCTCTGTAGGTCCTCTTCAACGGACATCTTTGTTCTCACTGAGGTTGGTGGACACATTTTGCAAGTGTCTAAGGGCTTACGTTTGTGGTCAGCTTCACACAGGCCAGTAAATGCATCAGCTGAGATTTGGTTCATGACTGTGGGAGTAAAGTTAGCCCATAGCAAAGGCAAGCTGATGCAATTGGAAGTAGTAGCTCACTTGCTTTGCAGGCTTTGCTGATGGGCACCGCAACACCACAGAGCTGGGAAGCTGCCAGAGCTCAGCAGTACCTTGATACACAATACAAACATGGCCCTGAGTTTGCAACCCCCTTACAAAACAGGCATTTCCCCTTGAAATTCATTCTACACCTATGCTTCTTCTTTACTAAATGGCTCGCATTGCAAGGTTGCACCTAGGACACTTAATTATCAAACAGTCACTGGAGTGGAAATTTAGGTTTCCAAATTTAATAATAATAATAATAATAATAATAATAATAATAATAATAATAATAATAATAATAATAATAATAATAAAGATTTCATTGAATTTCGTATTTCCAATCTCAGTGTGACTGGAATTGGTTGATTTTCTCTGTGTAGTGGGTTTACGTGGCAAGGTTTTGGTAGCAGGGGGCCATAGGGGTGGTTTCTGTGAGAAAGATCTAGAAGCTGCCCCATGTTTGGGAAGGGCCCCATTGTTTTCCAGAGCTGAGCCAATAAGCGATGTTGTTTTGCGCCTCTGTGAGAGCATATTTAAGACAGGGAAAAAAACGCTGCGCCACACAGCAGCCGGGAGAGTGAAGGGAGTGAGGAACAGCCTTGCAGGCGCCAAGGTCAGTGTAGAAGGAGGGGGAGAGGTGCTCCAGGCGCCGGAGCAGAAGTCCCCTGCGGCCTGTGGTGAGGAGCCTGGTGAAGCAGGTTGTCTCCCTGCAGCCTCATGGAGCACCACGGTGGAGCAGGGTTCCACGCTGCAGCGCGTGGAGGAGACCACGGTGGAGCAGGTGGACCTGCACCGATGGAGGCTGCGGCCCGTGGAAGACCGCTGCCAGAGCAGATTCCGGGCCACACCTGTAGCCCGTGGAGAGGAGCCCACGCAGGAGCAGGTGACGTGGCAGGAGCTGCTGCCCGTGGGGGACCCAGATTGGAGCAGTTTGCTCCTGAGGGATGGACCCCGTGCTACGGACCCATATCTGGAGCAGTTCTGGAAGAACTGCTGCCTGTGGGAAGCCCACGCCGGATCAGTTCAGCAAGGACTGCATCCCGTGGGAGGGATCCCACAGCAAAAGGGACGAGAGTGACCGAGAAGGAGCGGCGGAGAAGAAGCGCTGTAGACTGACCATAACCTCTGTTCCTTCGTTCCCCTGCACTGCTCGGGGGGAGGAGGTGGAAGAGGGTAGATGGGGGAGAAGGTACTTTTGGCGAGCGGTCGTGGTGAAGCTCGTCTGCCCACCCAAGTAAAACCACCACACTCTCTCAGAGAGGGGTAAGGATTTTTGCTCAGGAGTTGGCAGGGCTGATAGATAGGGCTTTAAACTAGAGTCGAAGGAGGAAGGGGATAGAACCAGACACGCCGCTGATGAGCTGAGGGATGGTGCGCTAGAATCAGAGGGACGGTGTGCTAGTGAGGTCCTGCGGTCAGCTCCACAAGGCGCTGCCTGTAGGGACGCACATTTGAAGTGCTTCTACACAAACGCATGCAGTATGAGGAATCAAATGGATGAGCTAGAAGTCTTGGCCCTGTCCCACAGCTACGACATCATCGGCATAAGCGAAACCTGGTGGGATGAGTCCTGTGGCTGGTGTGTGGTGGAATTTTCTCCCAACGGAGGCAAACAGCACCTCTGTAGCCCTGCCATGTCACACAACCTCGCTTCCAGCGGCCACACACTTTCTTTTTCCACTTAAGCTCTAGAAGAAGATCCCTGCTCAGCCAAGCTGGCCTCCTGCCCCGCCTGCTTGACTTCCGACATTTTGGAATCACCTGCTCCTGTGCTCTTAGGAGGTCGTGCTTAAAAAGATGGACCCCGATACCTGCCAAAACAGCTTCTCAGGGGATCTTCCTAAGTAGCTCCCTGAGCAGCCTGAACTCTGCCCTCCCCGTGTCCAAAGCTCACAGAATTGGAGGGGTTGGAAGGGACCTCAAGAGATCATCGGGTCCAACCCCCCTGCCAAAAGCAGGTGTACTGGCAGTTTTCCTCCTATCGCCAAAGATTTTTAAACTCAACTGCTTCATGATTGCTATGGCCAAGATGGCCGCCCATCACCACTTCACCCACCGCACCCTCTGTGTTCACAAGTGTGAGATATGTTCATCTGATTCGTGTCAATATGGAACAATGCTAGGGCCGCATGGTATGATGAATGTCACCTTCTGTCTTACATACCCTTGTATAACCACAAGTCTAAGAAAAACAGAATGGTTAATGTATATAGTTCTTGTACCTTGCAAAGGAATGTTTTAACAATTCATGTCAATAGAGAGCAGTTCTGTCTGTCTCTGGGTCCTGCACTGGCAATTTAATTCTTCCACAGATGTGGTTTCTTCCCTTTCCTCCCCGTGTCCCAGTCTCCCCCTCATTATAGTCAATTTATCAAAGCTTCAGAAATATTCCTCAAATCCATGAGCCTATTTGCTTTTGTTACTGATTCCGAACTCTTATTCCTACCAGTTGCAGCCTTCTTGCCTTCTTTGTGGTTGATTTAGCACTGCTATAGATGTGACTGGAGTGTCCCTGGGAATGGCCTGTGAGGAATGTTTTAACAACTCGTGAAGTGTCAATAGAGAGCTATCTGTGTTTGTATGTCCTTTCTTTGAAGTCTCTGATGTCTGGGGGTTTCAGAACAACTGCTAACAACTAGTAACTGTTGTGACTTCTGAATGGGACACTCTGCAAGCCCCTGATACCTGGCCAGGTGGCCAGGAGATTAAGGAGAAGAAAGAAGCTGAAGGACGACTAGAAGGCAAAACTTGCAGGGAACGCTGTGTAAGCTTTTGACATGCTGCCAAGGAGTACAAAGGGGAAGGACAAGAAAAAAACTGAGAGGAAGACTACGAGCCTTCAGCATGAAAGACCCCCAGACACCCCCAGGGGGACCACCAGAGACTGATGCGCATGCTCCAGTAGGAGGGTTTGGATCCCGGAAGCTAATTATAATAACCCCTTATTTTTAGAAGTAGTAATGTATATGTATCAGCCTAGGAGCATAAAAATCAGCTGCTTGATGTAACTGGTGTGTGTCCTGGTGGAGCAGAGACTCCCGGCGCACCCAGCGCTGTTTGCTTACCTCTATTCCTTTAAAAAAAAATTGTAAACTTTGATTATAATCCTATTTTGAAGACTGAGCCATTTATAACACAAGCAACAGGTCTAGGATGGCACCTTTCCTTGTCGCCCTCAGTAGCTGTACCAAGGAGTTGTCATCAAGGTGTGTGAGGAATCTCCTGGACCTGCTTGTATCAGCTGTGTGGTCTTCCCAGGTAATGTCTGGCAAGTTGAAGTCCCCCATCAGGACAAGGGCAGTTGAGCTAAGAGAGGTCTCTCTTAGTTCCTTAGCGAATAATTCATTGGTATCGCAAACACCCACTGCAACATCCAAGTGATTGGTTTCTCCCTTAATCCTTACCCAGAGGCTCTCAGCCGCGTCCTTGTGCCAGCCCCTTGCCTCGCCTGCCCTGCCTATCCTTCCTGAAGAGCCCATAACCGTCCATCACAGCACACCAAGTCTCGCTTGTTCTGGGACGGAGCTGAAGCTTCCAGCTCCTCCTGCTTGTCCCTCCTGCTGGGTGCATAGGTGCAGAAACATTCCAAATGTGCTCCAGTGTACCCAGCGTGGCATGGAGCAGGCAGAAGGATCTCACTAGCACACAGTCCCTCCCATTTTGGTGTGCCACTTAGCAGATTCTGTCGGGACAGAACAATAATGGATGATGCTCAGAGGTCCTTACGGGGCAAGTGAGCTTTCTAGAAACATCTTTTACCCTGATCTCCTGGGAGGCAGCAGAATTCTCCATGGGTTAGGTCAGGTCGGCATATGCGGCCCTCTGATCTGCTCAGAAGGGAGTCGCTTATGACAGTAACCCTTCTCTTTTTCTTGATGGAGGTGGTCGTGATACTGGGGAAGGCTGACTTGCCCTTGAACACCCCTCCAACCTGGATGGACCTTCATGCACATCATTGTTTGTGTGTCCATTAGTTCCAGAGTCTGTTGTTTCAGGGCACCTGAAAGGAAGGTGAGGTAGGCAAGGAGGGGTTCGCCTGCTGCCCCGAGCAGATCTCAACTTCCATCCCTTCGTCACTGAGATCCACTCCTTCTGCCCGACGGACAGAGGGTAGGGGATCCTCCATTTCCTCTGCTGTGTCTGCCTGACGCATCTGTCCCAGGGCTGGCAGAGTACAGTTCAACCTTCTCCGACTCCCTGGTGCTCCTCAGCCTGCCCACCTCCTCCCCAAGCTCTGCCAGGAGGCTGAGCAGTTCTTCTACCTGGGCGCACCTACCACAGGTGGACTCACAGGATGGGATGTCAGGAAGAATTTCTTCATGGAAAGGGTGGAACCGGCTGCCCAGGGCACTGCTGGAGTCCCCAGGCCTGGAGCTATTAAAGAAATGCGTGGACTTGGCGCTAAGCGCCGTGGTTTTGTGGTGGGCCTGGTAGTGTTAGCTGACGCTTGGCCTTGAGCTGAAGGCCCTTTTCCAAGCGCAAGGGTTCTGTGACTCTTTCATTGGTTGAGTAGGCGCCAAGCAGTCACCGGGCCCAGGGAAAAGACGTCCTTGGTGGCCTCCAAGTTAGCTCAGCGTCATGGCACCGAGTCACTTTGAAGGAGCTGCTGGAATAATGAGACAACAGCCTAGTTCTATTAAAATATATATTGCTCTTTTGAGGACTGCTGCGGGGCTAGCAGCACCACAGCAGTGGAAATCTCCGTCCTGACGTTGCGTTATGCCTTGACGTCAGGATCAGGGTGGTTTGAACTGCCAGGGAACGGACCATGGGTTCCGGGTCGCTGTCTGAAGGCCGGAGGGCTGCCAAAGAAAGAAGAGCAGAGATGAAAACCCACTCCTTGCAGAGATCCCCAGGCATCCCCTGCAGACCATGCCAGCCCCACTCGACTCTTCCCCAGGCCAGGAGGAGCAGGAGGGACAAAGGAATCTGTTGAAAGCTGCTGCTCAGCAATGTCCCAAATGCACCCACCAGTCCTTCCCCAGCTGCGCACCACAGGTCAAGTGGGGCACCTTCACAAGCTGGTTCCCTCACCACCTGCCTCCATCCCTTGGGAGGATTCACACACTCCAGGAATCTCGTGGACTCTTTCCTCTCGCTATTGTGCTTCCCCATGAGAGCAAGGGCTAGCAATCATGACCCTGCTCCTAGCTGCTTGTAGGCTGTTTCATCTCCCTCTTCGTCCTGGTTGCGTGCTCTACAACAGGCTCCCACCTTCTGTCAGCCTTACTGCCCTTTCCCCTGACTCTTCCTCAGGGACACTCAACCCTTTCAGCGGCACTGCCCAGCTCCAGGCTGGGAGGCCATTCCCTGACACCACAGGCCACCCCGTCTCCTCTCCCTCGTTCCTATGCCTGCATTGCTCCTCCGCCCTCCTCAGCATTTCCCTGGAGCAGGGCAAGGCACGGGGGCCTCTGCCGCTGTCCCCCCAGCCCTAGCACACCCCCCACTGCCCTCACTCACCGCTGAGGATTTCATTCAGCTTCTCCTCGCTCTGGTCCTTGCAGTAGCGCGCAGCAAGACCTAGACACAGAGATCCCATCAGAGCCCCGCTCCCCAGCACGCTCCCAGCAGCGCAGCCCCTGGCCTGGCCAGCCAGGCTGTGCCCCCTCCTGCACCCTGGAGCAAGGGCCCAGTCGGGGGGCTCTGGGGGCAAGAGGGCTGTGCCTCACTGCCAGGGCAGTGCCTGGGGCTGCCAAAGGCTGCCCCAAGAGGGACCCAGGGGCTGGGCTCACCAACGAATCTGACGGCCTCAAGTCGCAAAAGGGTCTGCGTGTCCTGCAGGTAGGGCTGGCTCTGCTGCAGGTATTCTTCTACTCTGCCTCTGTCCTGCTGCAGCTGGAGAGAGAGAGAACGCAAGGTCACGGGGCTTGCACAGCCTCTCCAGGGTCTCCTCCAGCATCCTGGGGGCAGGGAGGGCAGGGGGGCCTGCAGAAGAGCCCCCTGGGGCTCTGTGCTGGAAGGAAGGGAGCGAGGATGCGGCTGCAGGCAGCGGGCTCTGGCCGGGCACGTTTGCCCAGCTGGGGCAAACCAAGTTGGGTCCTTACCAAGCACTCCCCGATCCTCCACGTCTGTTCTGTCTGGGCCAAGCGCTTGAGCTCTTTGCGTTGCAGAAACTCTGCAGCCGTGGCGAGAGCTTCCCCAGAGGCCTGCGGAGCAGCAGAGGTTGGGAATTAGCACCACAGCCTTGGGAAGGAGACCCTCTGTCCCCTCCTCTTGGCAGGGCTGCGAGCCTTTCCCAGCGCGTTATGGGAGGCTGTGGTGGGGGACGGCGTGCACTGGGTTTAGTGGCCAAGGCAAGGCCACGGGACGGCCACCATCGGAGGCAGCTCACGCTGCCGGCCAGAGATCCCCCAGAGCAACCCTGTGGTGTCGGCACAGCCTTGCCCACGTAACTGCTCAGCTCTGAGATCTGTACCTTTGCTACGCTCTCACTCTGGTCTCTCATGTGAAAGTAGAGTGGGAGAAGGCTCCTGTGCACGCTCCTCTTCATTTCCTTCTTCTTTTGCCGCAGCACAGCCTCCGTCACGGCTTGGAAGAGGCAGATGGAGTGCTCCCGCACCTGGCTGGACTCCTGGCAGGGAGGAGGACAGGAGGAATTTCAGCATTAGCGTGGCTCATGTGAAGGGAGCTCACAGAACTGTGAGATGCTTCAGCGCTGGATCCTTCCCAGAGGAGCTGCTCGGGGCAGCTGCAAGGCCTGGTGCCCGTGAAGGGCAATGCAATCGGTTGCCATCGCAGGCTGCCCGCCAGCCACCACACTTTCGCCACCAGCAGCACCAACCATGCCCAAGCAGAGCTCCCCAGTGCCTGGGCTGACGAGGAGACTGGGAAGGCCCTGCCTGAGTGCTGCCCACAGGGCCGGGCTGAAGGGCAGCCCTCGTTACAGGGGGCCCAGCTGCGGGCTCGGGCTCCCGCAGCACACTTACGTGGTCAAAGAGTGGCAGGAGCTTCTCAGCCAGCCGCAGAGCCAGGCCTCTGGCCTCCTTCTTCTCCAAATGAGCCATCATGTTTCTCAGCACAAGCAGGGCCTTGAGCATGACGTCTGTGTTGGTGTGCTGCAGGGCCTCCACGATGGCTGGTAACACAACCTGAAGTTTTCTTGCCTGTAGGAAAGACACCATTTCCCTTCCGTGAAGCACTGAGAGACCACCCTGGGCAAAGGGCTCTGGTTCCTGAGCACCAGCCTCCTGCCTTGCTTCCTGGCAGTGGGGAGGGACAGGAGGGCAGAAGAGCAAAGGCCCAGACTGCCAACATGGCTTTGCTTGACGATGGCCCACTCACCTTCTCAGGGCTCTGTGACACGGTGCAGAGCCCTTTCAGAACCATCAAGCGCATCTCTGGGCTTGGGTGCTTCAGGTAGCTCTGGAGGTGCACTGGGTTACCAAACTCCTCCTCAGAAATGTGATTCTGGGCCAGCATCTGCAAGAAAGAGCAGTGAGAGCCTGGCAGGGCCTGCAGGGCTCCCTGCAGCCTCTTCTTCTCCCACCTTTGGGCAGGGATGGGGCAGCGCCAGCTGGCACCAAAGAGGCACCAGGCGCGGGGAGCTACGGGGGCTTGCCGGCCCCAGGGACCATGTGTCCGTACGTCCTGCGGGAGCTGGCAGTTTGGGGATAGATGGGCACAGGGCTGTGCCTGTGTGCCTGAAGGGGCACACGTAGCCCTGCTGGGAGCAAGGTTTCATCTGGGAACTCACAGCCAAGCGATGGATGCAGGTGTCTTCGGTGACTTCGGTGCACCAGTTGCACAGCGGCAAGTCTTCCGTCATGATGTTTAAAACTTTCTCCAAGGTCCTCGGCATGGCCAGGATCACCTCCCACATGCCCAGGTCAGTGCTGCAAGCCCAGAATACTCCGTCAGTGAGGCTGCCTCAGCCGCAGGGCCACAAACTGGGCCAGCCCCAGAGGAGCCAGGCTGTCCTGCAGCCCCTGTGACTTGGGGAGCACTGAGGGCCCAGCCTGGGCAAGCAGGAGGGGGCTGAGCTGGTGTTCCCTGGGGGCAGGGGGACTCTGGGCTGCCTTGGACAGCTGGGCTGCTGCAGCCCTGGCTGGCCCAGTAGGGCTGGAACACATTGGTGGGAAGGAGGGCTGTGCTCCCTGGGGATGTCCTGCTCTTTGCCATGGCTCTGGCAAGCAGAGAGTCTCCAGGTGCATCTCCCGACATGGAACAAGCCCTCAAGGATGTCAAGGCCAGGACCTGTCACATGGCGGAGAGAACTGCAGCAGGTTCTTGACTTCTTCCCTGGACATCTTGTTGGTCAGCTGGAGAAGCAGGGAGTCCAGGCACTGCCGCGCCGATGCCGTGTGGATGCTGCCCAGGTTTTTCCTGATGCACTCCATGATCTTTGGCACCTTGGGGGACAAAGTGGGAATGGTGTTGCCAGCAGACTGCAGCCATTTCCACAGCTGCCACTCAAACTTTGGCCCCTTCCATTGCTCTCTGCTGGCTTCACGTGGCTTCTGGAGCCCAAGAGACCCCGATGTGCGAGGGAGGCAGGGAGGGAGGCAGGGAAGGAGAGAGGAACAACGCCTGGAAGAGCTCAAGGGCAGGGCCATGGCCACAGGCCACTTACATCTGTCAGCCAGTAGTCAGGGTCCTCCAAGGCTGCGTCCAGCACACCGAAGGCCCCCTCCTTGTCATGGATGCTGGAGTCTGGTAAAGCTTCAAGGGCTGTGAGGATGACGTCCACCCTCTCAGCAGGGAAGAGGTGTCCTCCAAACCCCTGTGGGAAGAAGGTGGAGCGAAGACATGCCTCACTGAGTGTCCCAAGGGTGCTGCTTAGCTGAGCAGCAAGGGCAGCTCCGGAGAGAAGGCCCTCGGGGGAAGGGGTGAGGATGGGGCATATGGGGCCAGAGTGCTGGCCCTGCAGGTAACCAGGGCTTGCTGGTGGCCAGGAGGGCTGGAGCTGCTGCCGGGACACAGGGGAGCAGCCTTCGCATAGCCCCAGCCTGGGGACAAGAGGAACCCTCTCACCAGGGCGAGTGAGGCCGTGCCAGCCCCACCGGTTCTGGACCCCTCTGCTCACACCAGATGCCTGCTGATGCTGCGGACAAGATCCCCAGCAAGGCCAGAGCTCATTACCTTGGCAGTTTCACAGGGAGTTGATGTTATAGAAAATGGAAATTCTGTATCCTTCAATATCCTGCAGCGCTGCACATAATTTTCCATGTCCTTTGTCAGTGAGCTTTCTAAACAGTGGGAAACAGCAAAGAGTCAGTAGGGAAGAGCATCTTTGCCAACAAGCTTGCCAAATGGTGAAAAGCACCTTCACTAGGAATGGTTGAGGAGGGAGGCTCAGACCCATGGCGAGGAGAGTGATGGGCAGGGATGTAAAGCACAAGGTGAGGAGTGCTGGGAGCAAGAGGGACCTCAGGGATGATGCAGAAGGAGGAGAAGCAATGGCGTTGGGTGCCGCGGGGGTAGCAGCGTGTCACAGACCCCCTTCTGCTCGGGGTCAGGATGTGCAGGAAGCCCCCTGACACCTGCTTGCAAGACGGCAGGGAGCAAACAGTCAGGGAGAATTCTGGAGGGCGTCACCATCCCTGGTGATGCACGGCTGGCTCTGCTGTTCACTCCTCGGGGAAGATGCGGTTTGGGAAGTGCTCATCGATTGATGGCTTAGACTGGGGGAGACCACAAAACAGCGTGGTAGGTGATCTGGGGAGGGTTGGGAAGGACAGCAGCAGAGAACTGCTCCTGGACGTCAGGTGAGCGTCCAGCTTCTGCGGAAAACGATAGCCAGAATGCTGCGGGAAGCTGCTGTGAGGAGCAGAGGAGGTCAGGGAACGTGGCAGAATTCCGTGGGCAGCCTCCCCCAAGCACAAAAACAATCCTTCACAATACTCGGGGAGAACAAGCAGACAAAGCAGCAGATGTCTGCGTGCAGACGGATGCTGCCCACCACACCTTCTCTTACCTCTTCCTTCTGTGAGGAATGCATAGAAGTGATAAAGAGCATCCAAAGCTCTGATTCTGGTGGTATCTTTGCCACCGCTGAAAATGAAGAGGTGGCCCAGCAGCTGTCCCAGGATGGGGATGTGGACCTCTTTGTGGGTGCCAGGACTGCCCTTGCATTTTCTAGCAGTGAACAAGGTCTGGGCGAGGGAGAGAGGAGAGAAGAAGGGTTAAGTGGAGGCAGAGAGCAGGACCTGGGGAAGGAAGAGCAAGGGCAAAGGAGGGACAAAGACCCTTTCTTCAGGGCAGAGCTCTGCTGAGGCCTCCACCTGTGCCCAGTCTTGCTGCACAGGCACCCCCAAGCTGCAGGATGCTCTGGAAGGTAGGGAAGGGGAGACAGGCTGGCTGAAAGGTTCCTGGCATCTTACCTTCCCCAAATATGTGACCAGGAAATCACTCATCCTCTCAATCTTCTGCAGGGCAATCTTGCGCACAGCTGTGTTATGGGAGGTGGCATAGTGCAGCAGCGCCTGTGAGGAGAGAAGCTGCTGGTCTGCCCTTGGAGCTGATGCCTTCTCCAGCAGAAGCAGCACTGCTGAACCCCTGGCTGTGCTCACGCCGTCCATCAAAGCTTCCCCCAAGGTGGAGCAAAGCCCTCAGCAGGGCTCCTGCCCCTGGGTTCCCGCCCCTGGGTTCCCTTGCAGGCTTGCCACAGATCCACCAGCCAACTTTGTGGTCAGGCAGACAGGCAGATGCCACCTGCCAGTGCAGCCTCAGCTCCTTCCTGCGCCCTCCCCCAGAACGTGGCCCTCTGTCCCCTCTCCGTGAAGGCTGGCTTCTGTGGCTTGAACCAGGGGTCCGCAATGGGGCAGGGATACAGCCACTGGACAGTCAGGAGATCAGGGCATCAGGGCCACGCTCCCGTGCAGGATGGGCATGTCCCTGGGGATCTCTGCCCCATTCACACCTGGCAAGAGAACTCTGGAGGGACTGGGGGAAAGGAGGAGAGCAGCTCCAGCTGCCGCCACTGTGGTGCCCAAGGAGTGGGCTAAAAGTCTCCCACTGCTTTGGCACACGGTGATCTCTTGGGGTCTGCAGGGGCTGGCCCAGAAGTGCCATGGGCAAGGTTTTGCTGTGACATGAGAGGATTCTTCAGAGGGGAAAGGGTCTTTGACCACAGCCAGGGGATGCCAGGCTCCCAGAAGAACTTGGTGGGCTTCCCCAAAGGAGGTGGGCGCCTGCCTGCAGTATGCTCAGTCCTAGCACTAGGGGTGGGCCATCCACTGCAGCATGGACATTCGTTACCCCCCCAGCTGTGGAACCACTCCTGGGAAACCGACTCTTTGCAAATGCCAGACCTGCAAAATATTCTGCAACTCCTCGCCGACACTGGAGATTGGACAGTTGCGTACAAAGGCCTGCAGCATGATTTCCATGGCGTTCATGGTCTGCAAGGAGGACAGAGGATCAGAGAAGCATTTCTGAGCTCCTTCTCACCCCCAGGAGCTGACTGAACCTCCAGCAGCAAGGGAGGACACATGCACCGCCTCACAGAGCCCGGGGGTGACTTTGGGGCTAAACAACTTCTGTGTGGAGACCTCCTGAGAGCACTGGATCAGGCCAGAGAAGGGGAAGGGGAAGAAGAGATTAGGCTGGGAAAGCAAATCTGGGCCCCGGCCCTGCATTGGTTGTCCGGTTGTCTCAGCATGTGGGAGCATGGCAGCAGCCCAGCGGGACTGGGGGTGTCGCTACCTCACCCAGCACATACCTTGGTGTAGAGATCTTTTTCTGCCGCTGACATGTCCAAATAGGGAGGCAGAAAGAAGACGCTCTTGAAGCAGGCATGCAGGAGACTCTCCTTTTTGCCATCCAGTGCTGACTCCACTGTGGCGCTAAGAAGGGAGATAGGAGCTTGTTGGATGCTGGTGCTGGAGTGGTGCCTCAAGGCTTAGGGAAGGAGGACAGGCATGTCCCTGGGAGGACAGGCATGTCCCTGGGAGGACATGTCTTCCCATGGACAGGCATCCCTGGGAGGGATGGGAAACCTTCCCGCCAGCTTCAGGGCCACCAGGACCTTGCCCAGGGATGTGCTGGCCAAAGTAGGGGCTTAGCAGGTACCTGAGCGTGGCAATAGTTAGCATGGCTTTCATTCGAAACGCTGTGTGCAAACTGTCTGTGGGCTCCTCTTCCAGCAAAACCTGCAAAACACAACCAGGATGGGACGTGGCAGACACTCGCCCCCAGTGCCTGCTGCTGAAGGCCCAGCAGCACACCCAGTCCTGCCTTGGGCAGCTTGGTTTGTCTCCACCTGTGCATGGTTTGTCTCCACCCCCCCTGCCCCAGCCTCACAGGGGGCTGGCGCTCGAGGGGCCTTGCCCCTTCCCCAACCCGCCACGCGTCCCCTCACCTTGATGTTCTCTGCCAGCTCCATCTCGCGGCAGAAGGCGTCCATGTCCTCCAACAAGGAACAGTCTCTGCACATGGTGCAGATGCTCTCCAGGAACTTCATTTTCTTTTCCTCATCCTGGCAGCCACAGAGAGAAGCACGGGGAGCGTGAGGGGGGAGAACCAGAGCCCACAGCACTGGAGTGCTGCGACGTGCGGTGCTGTCTGAGACACACAGAGGGCAGCAGCTCTGCCCAGCCAGCAGCGCTCCTGCTGCCTGGCAGCAGGGCCAGGGCCCCGTCAGGACACACCAGCACAGCCACGACAGAAGTGGCTGCCCTTACCTTCTCTGTGCTGACAAAAATCTGGATGAAGTTCTTGGCTTCCTCTTTGCCAAAATCCCATAACCAGGCATCTAGCAATGGAGAAGAGCGAGCAGTGCTGCAGTGAGGGGCTGAAGGCAGGAGCGAGGAGAGGAAGGGCCCCCAGCACGAGAGACACACGGCCCTGCTGGAGCAGGTCCAGAGGAGGCCCTGATGCAGATCAGAGGCCTGGAGCACCTCCCCTAGGACAGGCTGAGAGAGCTGGGCTTCTTCAGCCTGGAGAAGAGGAGGCTCCAGGGGGCCCTTAGAGCGGCCTTCCTGTACCTAGAGGTGGGCCTGGCCGACAGGATAGCTGGGGAGGGACTCTTTCTCAGGAGTGCTGTGACAGGACAAGGCCTAACAGGTTTAAGCTAACGGAGGGTAGATTTCAATTAGGTATTCAATTAGCAACAAATTCTATACTCGGAGGGTGCTGAGGCAGCAGGATCTGGGCCCCCTCTAAGCTCCCTCCCAAGCCGGGGCGAGGCCATGCTGGGTTGGGCTCCCAGCACCCCCAGCATCCAGGTGCCCTTCTTCTCCACGGGCTGCAGCACCAGCCCAGGGCCTGCTCCACCGGGGGCTCCTCCACGGGCTGCAGCGTGGAGATCTGCTCCATGTGGGACCCATGGGTGCAGGGGAACAGCCTGCTCCACCAAGGGCCTCTCCACAGGCCACAGGGGATCTTCTGCTGAAGAGAGATCCACAGGGGATCTCCCTGCGGCCTTCCAGTACGTAAAGGGGGCTCATAAAAAAGATGGAGAGCAACCCTTTGCTTGGGCAGGCAGCGATGGGGCGAGAGGGAATGGGTTTAAACTGCAGGAGGGGAGAGTTAGGTTAGACACGAGGACGTAATTCTTCACTGCCAGGGTGGGGAGGTTGTCCAGAGCCGTGGATGCTCCGTCCCTGGAAGTCTGGAGGTGGTCGTGCCAGCACCATCCAGTAGGTACTTGGTGGGCCAATACCCCCCAGTACTGCCCAGTACTCCCCAGAGTTCACAGTACCCTCCCAGTGCCTGCTGGTACTGCCTGGAAGCCCCCCCAGTATCCTCCCAGTGCACCCCAGTAGCACCCAGAACCCCTCAGAACTCCACCATTGACTGCAGTACTGCCCACAGTCCCCCAATGTGCTCATAGTATCCCCCCAACACTGCCTAGAACACCACCAGCATTGCCTAGAGCTCCCCCACCATGCTCCCACTGCCCCCCAGTACCCTCCCAGTGCTGCCAAACTCCGCCCCCAAGCTCCCCACCACCCCCTGGAGCTGCCCATTCGCGTCCAAGCCCCCCAAAACCGCCCCATTCCCCCGCCCTGCACCGAAGCTGTGTGCCCACAGAAACACCCCCAAACCCACGCAGAACGCAGAGCAGAGCCCCCCCCCCAACACCCCGTGGCGGGGTGTCCCCATTGCCTGGATCCTCATTAAGGCCCCTCATTACAGCACCTCGTTAAGGCTGTGAGTACTGCAAAACCAGTGCTTTATTTCACAGCTTTGGCCGCCCATGACAGCGCCCAAATAGGGGGATGGGTGTTAGGGTCCTCCAAATCCCCCCAAAATACCCCAAAACTACGGCCTGGTCCCAGTCGGCCACGCCCAGGGATCCCCAGGCCTCCTGAGACCCCCAGATCACCCTGAAATGTCCCCAAATGTTCTCCTGGGACAATAAAGGGTCCTGCCGTGTTTTGGGAGGGGGACCCTGGATCTGCCCCGGACCTCTCAAACCCTCCATAGGGACATGGGAGGCACCCCGCCCCCCCCCCCCCGGGTTCCTCCCAAGCCCCCCGTGGGGAAACGCGGTCCCCCCACATCCCCTTCCAAAGCCCCTATGGAGGATATAGGGTCCCTCTGTCCTGTTGGGGTTCCCCCCCTCCCTATAAAGCCCCTGTGGGTGCCCCTAAACGGTGGGGACAGGCATTGGCAGCAAGGGGGCCCTGGTGGCCTCGTGCCCCCCCCTCTCACTTGGCCGTCATCATCTGCACGAACTCTGCCGGGAGAGAAGGGGATGCTCAGAGGGGACAGGGACGCAGCGGGGACACAGCAGGGGTTGGGGACATGGTGGGGGGACAGGAACACAGCAAAGACTGAGGGAATGGGAACGGGAATGGGAAAACGTGGAGTCTATAGGGACGGGGACAGAGCAGGCATGGGGGTTCCCCCATGGGGACAAGGGGAGGACACGGGGGGGACAAGCTGCCGGCCAGAGATCCCCCAGAGCAACCCTGTGGTGTCGACACAGCCTTGCCCACGTAACTGCTCAGCTTTGAGATCTGTACCTTTGCTACGCTCTCACTCCGGTCTCTCATGCGAAAGTAGAGTGGGAGAAGGCTGCTGTGCACTGTCCTCTTCATGACCGGCACCGCGGGGCCGGGGTCACACGGCTGCCCCCAGCCCCCCCCCCCTAAAAGGGTGTCCTCCGGGGGGGGCCGTAGGGGGGCTCACCGTCGGTGTCCACCTCCTTGATCATGTCCTGCAGCTCGGCCTCGGTGGGGTTCCAGTCCAGTCTCCTGGACTCTTTCCTCTCGCTATTGTGCTTCCCCATGAGAGCAAGGGCTAGCAATCATGACCCTGCTCCTAGCTGCTTGTAGGCTGTTTCATCTCCCTCTTCGTCCTGGTTGCGTGCTCTACAACAGGCTCCCACCTTCTGTCAGCCTTACTGCCCTTTCCCCTGACTCTTCCTCAGGGACACTCAACCCTTTCAGCGGCACTGCCCAGCTCCAGGCTGGGAGGCCATTCCCTGACACCACAGGCCACCCCGTCTCCTCTCCCTCGTTCCTATGCCTGCATTGCTCCTCCGCCCTCCTCAGCATTTCCCTGGAGCAGGGCAAGGCACGGGGGCCTCTGCCGCTGTCCCCCCAGCCCTAGCACACCCCCCACTGCCCTCACTCACCGCTGAGGATTTCATTCAGCTTCTCCTCGCTCTGGTCCTTGCAGTAGCGCGCAGCAAGACCTAGACACAGAGATCCCATCAGAGCCCCGCTCCCCAGCACGCTCCCAGCAGCGCAGCCCCTGGCCTGGCCAGCCAGGCTGTGCCCCCTCCTGCACCCTGGAGCAAGGGCCCAGTCGGGGGGCTCTGGGGGCAACAGGGCTGTGCTTCACTGCCAGGGCAGTGCCTGGGGCTGCCAAAGGCTGCCCCAAGAGGGACCCAGGGGCTGGGCTCACCAATGAATCTGACGGCCTCAAGTCGCAAAAGGGTCTGCGTGTCCTGCAGGTAGGGCTGGCTCTGCTGCAGGTATTCTTCTACTCTGCCTCTGTCCTGCTGCAGCTGGAGAGAGAGAGAACGCAAGGTCACGGGGCTTGCACAGCCTCTCCAGGGTCTCCTCCAGCATCCTGGGGGCAGGGAGGGCAGAGGGGCCTGCAGAAGAGCCCCCTGGGGCTCTGTGCTGGAAGGAAGGGAGCGAGGATGCGGCTGCAGGCAGCGGGCTCTGGCCGGGCACGTTTGCCCAGCTGGGGCAAACCAAGTTGGGTCCTTACCAAGAACTCCCCGATCCTCTACGTCTGTTCTGTCTGGGCCACGCGCTTGAGCTCTTTACGTCGCAGAAACTCTGCAGCCACGGCAAGAGCTTCCCCAGAGGCCTGCGGAGCAGCAGAGGTTGGGAATTAGCACCACAGCCTTGGGGGACCCTCTGTCCCCTCCTCTTGGCAGAGCTGTGAGCCTTTCCCAGCGCGTTATGGGACGCTGTGGTAGGGGACAGCGTGCACTGGGTTCAGTGGCAAAGGCAAGGCCACGGGACAGCCACCATCGGAGGCAGCTCACGCTGCCGGCCAGAGATCCCCCAGAGCAACCCTGTGGTGTCCGCACAGCCTTGCCCACGTAACTGCTCAGCTCTGAGATCTGTACCTTTGCTACGCTCTCACTCTGGTCTCTCATGTGAAAGTAGAGTGGGAGAAGGCTGCTGTGCACTGTCCTCTTCATGACCGGCACCGCGGGGCCGGGGTCACACGGCTGCCCCCAGCCCCCCCCCCAAAAAGGGGGTCCTCCGGGGGGGGGCGCAGGGGGGCTCACCGTCGGTGTCCACCTCCTTGATCATGTCCTGCAGCTCGGCCTCGGTGGGGTTCCGGCCCAGGGAGCGCATGACGGTGCCCAGCTCCTCGGCGGTGATGGTGCCGTCTCCGTCCTTGTCGAAGAGCGAGAACGCCTTCCTAAACTCTGGGGACCGGCACCGCGGGGCCAGGGTCACACGGCTGCCCCCAGCCCCCCCCCCAAAAAGGGGGTCCTCCGGGGGGGGGCGCAGGGGGCGCAGGCGGGCTCACCGTCGGTGTCCACCTCCTTGATCATGTCCTGCAGCTCGGCCTCGGTGGGGTTCCAGTCCAGTCTCCTGGACTCTTTCCTCTCGCTATTGTGCTTCCCCATGAGAGCAAGGGCTAGCAATCATGACCCTGCTCCTAGCTGCTTGTAGGCTGTTTCATCTCCCTCTTCGTCCTGGTTGTGTGCTCTACAACAGGCTCCCACCTTCTGTCAGCCTTACTGCCCTTTCCCCTGACTCTTCCTCAGGGACACTCAACCCTTTCAGCGGCACTGCCCAGCTCCAGGCTGGGAGGCCATTCCCTGACACCACAGGCCACCCCGTCTCCTCTCCCTCGTTCCTATGCCTGCATTGCTCCTCCGCCCTCCTCAGCATTTCCCTGGAGCAGGGCAAGGCACGGGGGCCTCTGCCGCTGTCCCCCCAGCCCTAGCACACCCCCCACTGCCCTCACTCACCGTTGAGGATTTCATTCAGCTTCTCCTCGCTCTGGTCCTTGCAGTAGCGCGCAGCAAGACCTAGACACAGAGATCCCATCAGAGCCCCCTCCCCAGCACGCTCCCAGCAGCGCAGCCCCTGGCCTGGCCAGCCAGGCTGTGCCCCCTCCTGCACCCTGGAGCAAGGGCCCAGTCGGGGGGCTCTGGGGGCAAGAGGGCTGTGCCTCACTGCCAGGGCAGTGCCTGGGGCTGCCAAAGGCTGCCCCAAGAGGGACCCAGGGGCTGGGCTCACCAGTGAATCTGACGGCCTCAAGTCGTAAAAGGTTCTGCGTGTCCTGCAGGTAGGGCTTGCTCTGCTGCAGGTATTCTTCTACTCTGCCTCTGTCCTGCTGCAGCTGGAGAGAGAGAGAACGCAAGGTCACGGGGCTTGCACAGCCTCTCCAGGGTCTCCTCCAGCATCCTGGGGACAGGGAGGGCAGAGGGGCCTGCAGAAGAGCCCCCTGGGGCTCTGTGCTGGAAGGAAGGGAGCGAGGATGCGGCTGCAGGCAGCGGGCTCTGGCCGGGCACGTTTGCCCAGCTGGGGCAAACCAAGTTGGGTCCTTACCAAGCACTCCCCGATCCTCCACGTCTGTTCTGTCTGGGCCACGCGCTTGAGCTCTTTGCGTCGCAGAAACTCTGCAGCCACGGCGAGAGCTTCCCCAGAGGCCTGCGGAGCAGCAGAGGTTGGCAGGTAGCACCACAGCCTTGGGGGACCCTCTGTCCCCTCCTCTTGGCAGAGCTGCGAGCCTTTCCCAGCGCGTTATGGGAGGCTGTGGTGGGGGACAGCGTGCACTGGGTTCAGTGGCCAAGGCAAGGCCACGGGACGGCCACCATCGGAGGCAGCTCACGCTGCCGGCCAGAGATCCCCCAGAGCAACTCTGTAGAGCGTGTGGGTGACCAGCTCATAAACAGACCATGTGCACAGAAGAAGCCTCTGGACAGATGGCCTGATCACAAATACTTCCAGTATCGGCGAGAATATCTACTCAAGCTCTCTGGGACTGGGTTTAGTTATCCAGTGCTCTGCTAGGAATAGGACATCCTGACAACTTCTCAAAGGTTGTCATAGAATCGTAGAATCATAGAAACATAGGGTTGGAAAGGACAACCTTTCAAGATCAAGATCAAGATCACCTAGTCCAACTGTCTTCCTATCACCAATACTACCCACTAAGCTACTAAATCATATCTCGTAAGACCAGCTCCATTCCGGCGAGTGGTCCTTGGAAGGTGCATTCATCACTACGCCACCTTTACCGTAGACTTCATGGACAAATGACAGCATTGCTCTGTGAACCCCCCCACTGCCCAAACCTGCAGGACAGAGCTGAGAGGGAGCTGTAGGAGCTGGGCTGAGCTCCAGTCCTTCCCCTGGAACCACAAGAAATGGATTCCCCAAAGAAGGGACAGCAGCGTAGAACAAGATCTGGGCCACTGCTCATGGACAGTCCCTCTACAAATATCTTCCTCTGTCAAAAATATATAATGGGAACAAGCATGCCGAATGCACATGTGGGGTGCCAGTCTTTTTTAGGGGTGATACAAAGAGCTGGGGAAATATTTATCATCACAGCATGCAGGGAGCAAGTGGTTCTTCCTGAGCAGCCTCCGGCTGGGTCAGCAAGAGCAACACTGGACTGTGACGCTGTTGGTTAGCCCCAGTAGGCAGCTAAGCACCACACAACCACATCCCGTGGCACTGAGGAGAGAAGGAAAGCAACAAAAGTTGTTGTGGTGGTTTTACCGTGCTGGGCAGCTAAACCCCACAACCGCTCTCTCACTCCCCCTCCCTTAGATAAGTAAAGCAAAGAACAACTCACGGGTTGAGATAAGGATAATTTAATTAAAGTGAAATAATTATAATAATTAAAAAAAGACTACCATGAACTAAACAATTTAACTAAGGGGAAATAAAAGGGAAAGGGGAAAAGGGAGGAAAACAAACAAACAAAATAAATGAAAGCGATATGGAAGTGCAGAGGAAAGAAATTACTCTCTACTTCCCACAAATGAGCGATGATTGACCACGTCCTTGAAGCAAGGCCTCAACGCACGCAGCCGGTGTTCGAGAGGAGGACCGACGTCTTCTCAACGAGAGCCCACCCCTCCCCTCTTCTTCCTGTTTCCACCTTTTATTGCTGAGTGTGACACCACATGGTATGGAATATCCCTTTGATTGGTTTAGGTCAGCTGCCCTAGTGATGTTTCTCTCCTCACTTTTTTGCCCACCCCCTAGGAGGGTTAGAGAAAGGCCCAATGCTGTGCCACTGCTGCTCAGCAGTAGACACAACACTGGTGTGATAACACTGCTGTTCCAGCTACAAGTACAGAGTACGGCACTGAATGGGCTGCTGCCGGGAAAGTTAACATTCCAGCCAGACCCAGTACAGTTGTGCGTTGAGATAAAAATTATTAAGCAAAGGAAAAGTGGAAGAAGAAGGACACACAGCACCATAGAAGCTGCTGTGAAGACAAAGAAGTCCTTCCCAGACAGACTCAGTACAGAAGTGTTGCATGATTTTGTCACATTTACAAATGGGTAACACTTCAATCTTGATTCTGGAATGATTTGCTCTATAAAAGATTTTATTTATTCATTTGTTTACTTAGAACTGTTTGCTTATTCCCCCGGTAAGAAGTTAGTCTGGTAGATGGCACTGGAACAGGTTGCCAGAGAAGCTGTGGATGCCCCATCCCTGGAGGTGTTCAAGGCCAGGCTGGATGGGACTTTGGCCAGCCTGATCTAATGGGAGATGTCCCTGTCTGTGGCAGGGGGGTTGGAGTTAAATTATCTCCAGGGTCCTTTCCAACTCAAGACATTCTATGATTCTACAATTCTATGGATGAAATGGCATTAAATACCTTGTTGAGAAGCAGCATCCAACAGCTGAGTCTCTGGACCAGAGAACTGACATTCCCATTAGCTGTCTGCAGCTGGGGGTGTCTGCCTCTAACCTTACTTTAGGGTTAGAAACCACGTGCCCCTGCATTTGGAGTCAAAACTTTGTCCCCCATAGACCATTGCCTTTCATCCTTGGTGTTTGTTTTCTATCAGTTTCAGTGACAGAAGGAAATTACAATTAGAAATCCTACAGCCCATGGAACCACCAGGGATAAAAGTTGGCTCCAAACCCGTGGGATTCTCTGGGTCAGGGCTTTGTTTTGTCCTCTGCTGCTCAGTGGAGGGAAGGATCATGACAGCTTACGGGATCCCCCATGTCCTCAGGGCTGCCTATGGCTGCAAATGGGACCCCAGAAGGGACCATGTTGAGGGCAGCACCTTCTTGACCACCTTCTTGGTGGTTGAGATGCCTCTGATGGCCTTCCTCAAGGCCCGTGGTGGAAGGTGCCATAATGCTGGTGCCAGCCAGGGACAGCAAGAAATCTCCTGTGTCGCAGCCAGCATGAAGCAAAGGCAGCTGCTCACGACGAGTGTGTAGCACGAGAACCAAGATGAGCTGACTGTCTCATGCACCATCCCACAGCCTCCTGTGATCTTTCCCACAAAGCAAGAATCAAATGGCCCTGTAGGACTGGGTCTGCCCTTGAAGCTGATGGAGCCCTGAGCAGGGCTCAGGCTCAGAAAAGCCTTTTCAGCCTCTTACCTTCTCCACAGGTGTGGTGCCCCTGATGGGACACAGAGTGTCCTAGCCCTCACTGCCAGCACCACTGCCTGGCAGGAGCTCAACCCATGTGCCAAGGACTAGGAGGGGTCCCTGAGCAGCCCCTGCAGGTGCAAAATTATCTGAGGAACCATTCTGCAACTGCATTATTGAAACCCTTAACTAGGACTCGATGTAGGAAGACATTAAACAAGGGAAGGACTTGGCTGGTTTGATTCTGATGAACAGAAAGGAGAAGTTTTTCCTTCTGCAAGCTGTTAGGTTCTTGCTGTGTGGGTGAAATGTTGATCCTTCACCACCTCTAGCTTGAATCATTTTTGCAGGTGCGTCTTCCTTATGCAATCCTTTCTTTTTTTTTCTGACCTAACATGGACTCAAGTTGCTGTTGCTGGTGCCTGATTTTCACAGTGCCATTTGTAAAGCACTCCACCAAAGGCCACCAGAAGTTCCCAGGTACCTCCCGGGGTTGTGGCACCCTGCCTGCCATTCTCCACTCCACCTCCTATTTGCTGCGTCTGGTCAGGGCAGTATTGCTGCAGCGTGTTCTGATTCTAGACCCACAAAAAAATTGAAGGTCTAATGGCTTAAAAGAAAAACACCGAAGCAACAGGATTACATATAAGAATATCCTCTGTGTGGGGGGAATGCTGGCACAAAAAGGGATCTCTATGACAAGCAGCTACAGTTTTGCCAGGTTAAATCCAGACAATGCAAGACTTCACAACCTCACTGGGCAACCTGTTCCCCTGTTCCATCACCCACACAGTACAGAAGGATTTTCTGACATTCAGGCAGAACCACTTGTATTTTAGTTTGTGCCACTGTCTCTTGTCCTATTACTGGACATCACTGAGAAGAGCATGGTTCCATTTTCCTTGCACCCTCCCTTCAGGTATATATGTTGATAAGATCCACCCCGGGCCTTCTTTCTTCTAAGCTAGAGTCCTATATCTCTTAGCATTTCATCATCTTCGGGGCCCCTTCATGAACTCTCTCCAGTAGTTCTGTGTCTCTTGTACTGGGGAGCCCAGGATATCATTGGCCTTCTTTGTGGCAAAAGCACACGCCTGGCTCTTGTTCAGCTTGCTGTCCTCCAGGACCCCCAGATCCCTTTCTGTCAGTCAGGAAGACAGTGACAAAGGCCTTCCTGAAGTCCAGGTAGACAGCAGCCGCTGCTCTTCCCCTCGTCAATCAGGCTGGTCATTCAAAACCGAGATGCAGACAAGACTTCGAAGAGGGTGTTGAGTAACTAAAATGGGTAGGAAGGGAATATACAAAACCCTGGAACAGAGGAAACACCTCACACTGAAGCACCAAAACCTTCTGCTTAATGGCAAGAGCAGTGATGTTCACAGTGAAGACACAGGACTGGAAATCTGAGTATTTCCTTTGGGGGAAATGTTGACCCCAGAAAGGCTCTTTGCTCTGTGGAGACACAATTCTGTGAGGTTAAAACAAGAAAAGTTGCAATGTGACATGCAAAGCTTTGGAGGAAGCATACCCGTTACATGGTGACAAACCCTAGAAATAAAAAGTCCTCAAGATCTCTGCTTGGGAGATCACTGGTAGCTCATGGCTGGGCTGGTGAGCTGCCCACAGCCATATGTTGGGAAGAGGGAGCTCAGCATGGTCCCGTGCTGAGGCACATCTTGGGCAATCTCATTGATGGAGAGAGGGAAACACTTGGCTGTACATGACAGCAACTACAGAAGATGGAGCATGGTTTTATAACACAGCCAGGAAGTCTTTACCTCCTGAAAAAGCTTCCTTTCCTAGGTTTTCTAACTCCACTTTTTCAGCTGGCTCCATTGATTCAGAGAAGAGACCGTCATTTTGGAGGAAAATCACGCTCTTACAGAGATCTTGTTCATTTATTTTTCTAGGAGAGCTCTTCCTGTGGAGCCGCTCTGTAGGTCCTCTTCAATGGACATCTTTGTTCTCACTGAGGTTGGTGGACACATTTTGCAAGTGTCTAAGGGCTTACGTTTGTGGTCAGCTTCACACAGGCCAGTAAATGCATCAGCTGAGATTTGGTTCATGACTGTGGGAGTAAAGTTAGCCCATAGCAAAGGCAAGCTGATGCAATTGGAAGTAGTAGCTCACTTGCTTTGCAGGCTTTGCTGATGGGCACCGCAACACCACAGAGCTGGGAAGCTGCCAGAGCTCAGCAGTACCTTGATACACAATACAAACATGGCCCTGAGTTTGCAACCCCCTTACAAAACAGGCATTTCCCCTTGAAATTCATTCTACACCTATGCTTCTTCTTTACTAAATGGCTCGCATTGCAAGGTTGCACCTAGGACACTTAATTATCAAACAGTCACTGGAGTGGAAATTTAGGTTTCCAAATTTAATAATAATAATAATAATAATAATAATAATAATAATAATAATAATAATAATAATAATAATAATAATAATAAAGATTTCATTGAATTTCGTATTTCCAATCTCAATGTGACTGGAATTGGTTGATTTTCTCTGTGTAGTGGGTTTACGTGGCAAGGTTTTGGTAGCAGGGGGCCATAGGGGTGGTTTCTGTGAGAAAGATCTAGAAGCTGCCCCATGTTTGGGAAGGGCCCCATTGTTTTCCAGAGCTGAGCCAATAAGCGATGTTGTTTTGCGCCTCTGTGAGAGCATATTTAAGACAGGGAAAAAAACGCTGCGCCACACAGCAGCCGGGAGAGTGAAGGGAGTGAGGAACAGCCTTGCAGGTGCCAAGGTCAGTGTAGAAGGAGGGGGAGAGGTGCTCCAGGCGCCGGAGCAGAAGTCCCCTGCGGCCTGTGGTGAGGAGCCTGGTGAAGCAGGTTGTCTCCCTGCAGCCTCATGGAGCACCACGGTGGAGCAGGGTTCCACGCTGCAGCGCGTGGAGGAGACCACGGTGGAGCAGGTGGACCTGCACCGATGGAGGCTGCGGCCCGTGGAAGACCGCTGCCAGAGCAGATTCCGGGCCACACCTGTAGCCCGTGGAGAGGAGCCCACGCAGGAGCAGGTGACGTGGCAGGAGCTGCTGCCCGTGGGGGACCCAGGTTGGAGCAGTTTGCTCCTGAGGGATGGACCCCGTGCTACGGACCCATATCTGGAGCAGTTCTGGAAGAGCTGCTGCCTGTGGGAAGCCCACGCCGGATCAGTTCAGCAAGGACTGCATCCCTTGGGAGGGATCCCACAGCAAAAGGGACGAGAGTGACCGAGAAGGAGCGGCGGCGAAGAAGCGCTGTAGACTGACCATAACCTCTGTTCCTCCGTTCCCCTGCACTGCTCGGGGGGAGGAGGTGGAAGAGGGTAGATGGGGGAGAAGGTACTTTTGGCGAGCGGTCGTGGTTAAGCTCGGCTGCCCACCCAAGTAAAACCACCACACTCTCTCAGAGACGGGTAAGGATTTTTGCTCAGGAGTTGGCAGGGCTGATAGATAGGGCTTTAAACTAGAGTCGAAGGAGGAAGGGGATAAAACCAGACACGCCGCTGATGAGCTGAGGGATGGTGCGCTAGAATCAGAGGGACGGTGTGCTAGTGAGGTCCTGCGGTCAGCTCCACAAGGCGCTGCCTGTAGGGACGCACATTTGAAGTGCTTCTACACAAACGCATGCACTATGAGGAATCAAATGGATGAGCTAGAAGTCTTGGCCCTGTCCCACAGCTACGACATCATCGGCATAAGCAAAACCTGGTGGGATGAGTCCTGTGGCTGGTGTGTGGTGGAATTTTCTCCCAACAGAGGCAAACAGCACCTCTGTAGCCCTGCCATGTCACACAACCTCGCTTCCAGCGGCCACACACTTTCTTTTTCCACTTAAGCTCTAGAAGAAGATCCCTGCTCAGCCAAGCTGGCCTCCTGCCCCGCCTGCTTGACTTCCGACATTTTGGAATCGCCTGCTCCTGTGCTCTTAGGAGGTCGTGCTTAAAAAGATGGACCCCGATACCTTCCAAAACAGCTTCTCAGGGGATCTTCCTAAGTAGCTCCCTGAGCAGCCTGAACTCTGCCCTCCCCGTGTCCAAAGCTCACAGAATTGGAGGGGTTGGAAGGGACCTCAAGAGATCATCGGGTCCAACCCCCCTGCCAAAAGCAGGTGTACTGGCAGTTTTCCTCCTATCGCCAAAGATTTTTAAACTCAACTGCTTCATGATTGCTATGGCCAAGATGGCCGCCCATCACCACTTCACCCACCGCACCCTCTGTGTTCACAAGTGTGAGATATGTTCATCTGATTCGTGTCAATATGGAACAATGCTAGGGCCGCATGGTATGATGAATGTCACCTTCTGTCTTACATACCCTTGTATAACCACAAGTCTAAGAAAAACAGAATGGTTAATGTATATAGTTCTTGTACCTTGCAAAGGAATGTTTTAACAATTCATGTCAATAGAGAGCAGTTCTGTCTGTCTCTGGGTCCTGCACTGGCAATTTAATTCTTCCACAGATGTGGTTTCTTCCCTTTCCTCCCCGTGTCCCAGTCTCCCCCTCATTATAGTCAATTTATCAAAGCTTCAGAAATATTCCTCAAATCCATGAGCCTATTTGCTTTTGTTACTGATTCCGAACTCTTATTCCTACCAGTTGCAGCCTTCTTGCCTTCTTTGTGGTTGATTTAGCACTGCTATAGATGTGACTGGAGTGTCCCTGGGAATGGCCTGTGAGGAATGTTTTAACAACTCGTGAAGTGTCAATAGAGAGCTATCTGTGTTTGTATGTTCTTTCTTTGAAGTCTCTGATGTCTGGGGGTTTCAGAACAACTGCTAACAACTAGTAACTGTTGTGACTTCTGAATGGGACACTCTGCAAGCCCCTGATACCTGGCCAGGTGGCCAGGAGATTAAGGAGAAGAAAGAAGCTGAAGGACGACTAGAAGGCAAAACTTGCAGGGAACGCTGTGTAAGCTTTTGACATGCTGCCAAGGAGTACAAAGGGGAAGGACAAGAAAAAAACTGAGAGGAAGACTACGAGCCTTCAGCATGAAAGACCCCCAGACACCCCCAGGGGGACCACCAGAGACTGATGCGCATGCTCCAGTAGGAGGGTTTGGATCCCGGAAGCTAATGATAATAACCCCTTATTTTTAGAAGTAGTAATGTATAGGTATCAGCCTAGGAGCATAAAAATCAGCTGCTTGATGTAACTGGTGTGTGTCCTGGTGGAGCAGAGACTCCCGGCGCACCCAGCGCTGTTTGCTTACCTCTATTCCTTTAAAAAAAAATTGTAAACTTTGATTATAATCCTATTTTGAAGACTGAGCCATTTATAACACAAGCAACAGGTCTAGGATGGCACCTTTCCTTGTTGTCGCCCTCAGTAGCTGTACCAAGGAGTTGTCATCAAGGTGTGTGAGGAATCTCCTGGACCTGCTTGTATCAGCTGTGTGGTCTTCCCAGGTAATGTCTGGCAAGTTGAAGTCCCCCATCAGGACAAGGGCAGTTGAGCTAAGAGAGGTCTCTCTTAGTTCCTTAGCGAATAATTCATTGGTATCGCAAACACCCACTGCAACATCCAAGTGATTGGTTTCTCCCTTAATCCTTACCCAGAGGCTCTCAGCCGCGTCCTTGTGCCAGCCCCTTGCCTCGCCTGCCCTGCCTATCCTTCCTGAAGAGCCCATAACCGTCCATCACAGCACACCAAGTCTCGCTTGTTCTGGGACGGAGCTGAAGCTTCCAGCTCCTCCTGCTTGTCCCTCCTGCTGGGTGCATAGGTGCAGAAACATTCCAAATGTGCTCCTGTGTACCCAGCGTGGCATGGAGCAGGCAGAAGGATCTCACTAGCACACAGTCCCTCCCATTTTGGTGTGCCACTTAGCAGATTCTGTCGGGACAGAACAATAATGGATGATGCTCAGAGGTCCTTACGGGGCAAGTGAGCTTTCTAGAAACATCTTTTACCCTGATCTCCTGGGAGGCAGCAGACTTCTCCATGGGTTAGGTCAGGTCGGCATATGCGGCCCTCTGATCTGCTCAGAAGGGAGTCGCTTATGACAGTAACCCTTCTCTTTTTCTTGATGGAGGTGGTCATGATACTGGGGAAGGCTGACTTGCCCTAGAAAACCCCTCCAACCTGGATGGACCTTCATGCACATCATTGTTTGTGTGTCCATTAGTTCCAGAGTCTGTTGTTTCAGGGCACCTGAAAGGAAGGTGAGGTAGGCAAGGAGGGGTTCGCCTGCTGCCCCGAGCAGATCTCAACTTCCATCCCTTCGTCACTGAGATCCACTCCTTCTGCCTGACGGACAGAGGGTAGGGGATCCTCCATTTCCTCTGCTGTGTCTGCCTGACGCATCTGTCCCAGGGCTGGCAGAGTACAGTTCAACCTTCTCCGACTCCCTGGTGCTCCTCAGCCTGCCCACCTCCTCCCCAAGCTCTGCCAGGAGGCTGAGCAGTTCTTCTACCTGGGCGCACCTACCACAGGTGGACTCACAGGATGGGATGTCAGGAAGAATTTCTTCATGGAAAGGGTGGAACCGGCTGCCCAGGGCACTGCTGGAGTCCCCAGGCCTGGAGCTATTAAAGAAATGCGTGGACTTGGCGCTAAGCGCCGTGGTTTTGTGGTGGGCCTGGTAGTGTTAGCTGACGCTTGGCCTTGAGCTGAAGGCCCTTTTCCAAGCGCAAGGGTTCTGTGACTCTTTCATTGGTTGAGTAGGCGCCAAGCAGTCACCGGGCCCAGGGAAAAGACGTCCTTGGTGGCCTCCAAGTTAGCTCAGCGTCATGGCACCGAGTCACTTTGAAGGAGCTGCTGGAATAATGAGACAACAGCCTAGTTCTATTAAAATATATATTGCTCTTTTGAGGACTGCTGCGGGGCTAGCAGCACCACAGCAGTGGAAATCTCCGTCCTGACGTTGCGTTATGCCTTGACGTCAGGATCAGGGTGGTTTGAACTGCCAGGGAACGGACCATGGGTTCCGGGTCGCTGTCTGAAGGCCGGAGGGCTGCCAAAGAAAGAAGAGCAGAGATGAAAACCCACTCCTTGCAGAGATCCCCAGGCATCCCCTGCAGACCATGCCAGCCCCACTCGACTCTTCCCCAGGCCAGGAGGAGCAGGAGGGACAAAGGAATCTATTGAAAGCTGCTGCTCAGCAATGTCCCAAATGCACCCACCAGTCCTTCCCCACCTGCGCACCACAGGTCAAGTGGGGCACCTTCACAAGCTGGTTCCCTCACCACCTGCCTCCATCCCTTGGGAGGATTCACACACTCCGGGAATCTCCTGGACTCTTTCCTCTCGCTATTGTGCTTCCCCATGAGAGCAAGGGCTAGCAATCATGACCCTGCTCCTAGCTGCTTGTAGGCTGTTTCATCTCCCTCTTCGTCCTGGTTGCGTGCTCTACAACAGGCTCCCACCTTCTGTCAGCCTTACTGCCCTTTCCCCTGACTCTTCCTCAGGGACACTCAACCCTTTCAGCGGCACTGCCCAGCTCCAGGCTGGGAGGCCATTCCCTGACACCACAGGCCACCCCGTCTCCTCTCCCTCGTTCCTATGCCTGCATTGCTCCTCCGCCCTCCTCAGCATTTCCCTGGAGCAGGGCAAGGCACGGGGGCCTCTGCCGCTGTCTCCCCAGCCCTAGCACACCCCCCACTGCCCTCACTCACCGCTGAGGATTTCATTCAGCTTCTCCTCGCTCTGGTCCTTGCAGTAGCGCGCAGCAAGACCTAGACACAGAGATCCCATCAGAGCCCCGCTCCCCAGCACGCTCCCAGCAGCGCAGCCCCTGGCCTGGCCAGACAGGCTGTGCCCCCTCCTGCACCCTGGAGCAAGGGCCCAGTCGGGGGGCTCTGGGGGCAACAGGGCTGTGCCTCACTGCCAGGGCAGTGCCTGGGGCTGCCAAAGGCTGCCCCAAGAGGGACCCAGGGGCTGGGCTCACCAATGAATCTGACGGCCTCAAGTCGCAAAAGGGTCTGCGTGTCCTGCAGGTAGGGCTGGCTCTGCTGCAGGTATTCTTCTACTCTGCCTCTGTCCTGCTGCAGCTGGAGAGAGAGAGAACGCAAGGTCACGGGGCTTGCACAGCCTCTCCAGGGTCTCCTCCAGCATCCTGGGGGCAGGGAGGGCAGAGGGGCCTGCAGAAGAGCCCCCTGGGGCTCTGTGCTGGAAGGAAGGGAGCGAGGATGCGGCTGCAGGCAGCGGGCTCTGGCCGGGCACGTTTGCCCAGCTGGGGCAAACCAAGTTGGGTCCTTACCAAGCACTCCCCGATCCTCCACGTCTGTTCTGTCTGGGCCAAGCGCTTGAGCTCTTTGCGTTGCAGAAACTCTGCAGCCACGGCGAGAGCTTCCCCAGAGGCCTGCGGAGCAGCAGAGGTTGGCAGGTAGCACCACAGCCTTGGGAAGGAGACCCTCTGTCCCCTCCTCTTGGCAGGGCTGCGAGCCTTTCCCAGCGCGTTATGGGAGGCTGTGGTGGGGGACAGCGTGCACTGGGTTTAGTGGCCAAGGCAAGGCCACGGGACGGCCACCATCGGAGGCAGCTCACGCTGCCGGCCAGAGATCCCCCAGAGCAACCCTGTGGTGTCGGCACAGCCTTGCCCACGTAACTGCTCAGCTCTGAGATCTGTACCTTTGCTACGCTCTCACTCTGGTCTCTCATGTGAAAGTAGAGTGGGAGAAGGCTGCTGTGCACGCTCCTCTTCATTTCCTTCTTCCTTTGCCGCAGCACAGCCTCCGTCACGGCTTGGAAGAGGCAGATGGAGTGCTCCCGCACCTGGCTGGACTCCTGGCAGGGAGGAGGACAGGAGGAATTTCAGCATTAGCGTGGCTCATGTGAAGGGAGCTCACAGAACTGTGAGATGCTTCAGCGCTGGATCCTTCCCAGAGGAGCTGCTCGGGGCAGCTGCAAGGCCTGGTGCCCATGAAGGGCAACGCAATCGGTTGCCATCGCAGGCTGCCCGCCAGCCACCCCACTTTCGCCACCAGCAGCACCAGCCATGCCCAAGCAGAGCTCCCCAGCGCCTGGGCTGACGAGGAGACTGGGAAGGCCCTGCCTGAGTGCTGCCCACAGGGCCGGGCTGAAGGGCAGCCCTCGTTACAGGGGGCCCAGCTGCGGGCTCGGGCTCCCACAGCACACTTATGTGGTCAAAGAGTGGCAGGAGCTTCTCAGCCAGCTGCAGAGCCGGGCCACTGGCCTTCCTCCTCTCCACATGAGCCATCATCTTTCTCAGCACAAGCAGGGCCTTGAGCATGACGTCTGTGTTGGTGTCCTGCAGGGCCTCCACGATGGCTGGTAACACAACCTGAAGTTTTCTTGCCTGTGGGAAAGACACCATTTCCCTTCCGTGAAGCACTGAGAGACCACCCTGGGCAAAGGGCTCTGGTTCCTGAGCACCAGCCTCCTGCCTTGCTTCCTGGCAGCGGGGAGGGACAGGAGGGCAGAAGAGCAAAGGCCCAGACTGCCAACATGGCTTTGCTTGACGATGGCCCACTCACCTTCTCAGGGCTCTGTGACACGGTGCAGAGCCCTTTCAGAACCATCAAGCGCATCTCTGGGCTTGGGTGCTTCAGGTAGCTCTGGAGGTGCACTGGGTTACCAAACTCCTCCTCAGAAATGTGATTCTGGGCCAGCATCTGCAAGAAAGAGCAGTGAGAGCCTGGCAGGGCCTGCAGGGCTCCCTGCAGCCTCTTCTTCTCCCACCTTTGGGCAGGGATGGGGCAGCGCCAGCTGGCACCAAAGAGGCACCAGGCGCGGGGAGCTATGGGGTCTTGCCGGCCCCAGGGACCATGCGTCCGTACGTCCTGCGGGAGCTGGCAGTTTGGGGGTAGATGGGCACAGGGCTGTGCCTGTGTGCCTGAAGGGGCACATGTAGCCCTGCTGGGAGCAAGGTTTCATCTGGGAACTCACAGCCAAGCAATGGATGCAGGTGTCTTCGGTGACTGCGGTGCACCAGTTGCACAGCGGCAAGTCTTCCGTCATGATGTTTAAAACTTTCTCCAACGTCTGCGGCATGGCCAGGATCACCTCCCACATGCCCTGGTCAGTGCTGCAAGCCCAGAATACTCTGTCAGTGAGGCTGCCTCAGCCGCAGGGCCACAAACTGGGCCAGCCCCAGAGGAGCCAGGCTGTCCTGCAGCCCCTGTGACTTGGGGAGCACTGAGGGCCCAGCCTGGGCAAGCAGGAGGGGGCTGAGCTGGTGTTCCCTGGGGGCAGGGGGACTCTGGGCTGCCTTGGACAGCTGGGCTGCTGCAGCCCTGGCTGGCCCAGTAGGGCTGGAACACATTGGTGGGAAGGAGGGCTGTGCTCCCTGGGGATGTCCTGCTCTTTGCCATGGCTCTGGCAAGCAGAGAGTCTCCAGGTGCATCTCCCGACATGGAACAAGCCCTCAAGGATGTCAAGGCCAGGACCTGTCACATGGCGGAGAGAACTGCAGCAGGTTCTTGACTTCTTCCCTGGACATCTTGTTGGTCAGCTGGAGAAGCAGGGAGTCCAGGCACTGCCGCGCCGATGCCGTGTGGATGCTGCCCAGGTTTTTCCTGATGCACTCCATGATCTTTGGCACCTTGGGGGACAAAGTGGGAATGGTGTTGCCAGCAGACTGCAGCCATTTCCACAGCTGCCACTCAAACTTTGGCCCCTTCCATTGCTCTCTGCTGGCTTCACGTGGCTTCTGGAGCCCAAGAGACCCCGATGTGCGAGGGAGGCAGGGAGGGAGGCAGGGAAGGAGAGAGGAACAACGCCTGGAAGAGCTCAAGGGCAGGGCCATGGCCACAGGCCACTTACATCTGTCAGCCAGTAGTCAGGGTCCTCCAAGGCTGCGTCCAGCACACTGAAGGCCCCCTCCTTGTCATGGATGCTGGAGTCTGGTAAAGCTTCAAGGGCTGTGAGGATGACGTCCACCCTCTCAGCAGGGAAGAGGTGTCCTCCAAACCCCTGTGGGAAGAAGGAGGAGCGAAGACATGCCTCACTGAGTGTCCCAAGGGTGCTGCTTAGCTGAGCAGCAAGGGCAGCTCCGGAGAGAAGGCCCTCGGGGGAAGGGGTGAGGATGGGGCATATGGGGCCAGAGTGCTGGCCCTGCAGGTAACCAGGGCTTGCTGGTGGCCAGGAGGGCTGGAGCTGCTGCCGGGACACAGGGGAGCAGCCTTCGCATAGCCCCAGCCTGGGGACAAGAGGAACCCTCTCACCAGGGCGAGTGAGGCCGTGCCAGCCCCACCGGTTCTGGACCCCTCTGCTCACACCAGATGCCTGCTGATGCTGCGGACAAGATCCCCGGCAAGGCCAGAGCTCATTACCTTGGCAGTTTCACAGGGAGTTGATGTTATAGAAAATGGAAATTCTGTATCCTTCAATATCCTGCAGCGCTGCACATAATTTTCCATGTCCTTTGTCAGTGAGCTTTCTAAACAGTGGGAAACAGCAAAGAGTCAGTAGGGAAGAGCATCTTTGCCAACAAGCTTGCCAAATGGTGAAAAGCACCTTCACTAGGAATGGTTGAGGAGGGAGGCTCAGACCCATGGTGAGGAGAGTGATGGGCAGGGATGTAAAGCACAAGGTGAGGAGTGCTGGGAGCAAGAGGGACCTCAGGGATGATGCAGAAGGAGGAGAAGCAATGGCGTTGGGTGCCGCGGGGGTAGCAGCGTGTCACAGACCCCCTTCTGCTCGGGGTCAGGATGTGCAGGAAGCCCCCTGACACCTGCTTGCAAGACGGCAGGGAGCAAACAGTCAGGGAGAATTCTGGAGGGCGTCACCATCCCTGGCGATGCACGGCTGGCTCTGCTGTTCACTACTCGGGGAAGATGCGGTTTGGGAAGTGCTCATCGATTGATGGCTTAGACTGGGGGAGACCACAAAACAGTGTGGTAGGTGATCTGGGGAGGGTTGGGAAGGACAGCAGCAGAGAACTGCTCCTGGACGTCAGGTGAGCGTCCAGCTTCTGCGGAAAACGATAGCCAGAATGCTGCGGGAAGCTGCTGTGAGGAGCAGAGGAGGTCAGGGAACCTGGCAGAATTCCGTGGGCAGCCTCCCCCAAGCACAAAAACAATCCTTCACAATACTTGGGGAGAACAAGCAGACAAAGCAGCAGATGTCTGCGTGCAGACGGATGCTGCCCACCACACCTTCTCTTACCTCTTCCTTCTGTGAGGAATGCATAGAAGTGATAAAGAGCATCCAAAGCTCTGATTCTGGTGGTATCTTTGCCACCGCTGAAAATGAAGAGGTGGCCCAGCAGCTGTCCCAGGATGGGGATGTGGACCTCTTTGTGGGTGCCAGGGCTGCCCTTGCATTTTCTAGCAGTGAACAAGGTCTGGGCGAGGGAGAGAGGAGAGAAGAAGGGTTAAGTGGAGGCAGAGAGCAGGACCTGGGGAAGGAAGAGCAAGGGCAAAGGAGGGACAAAGACCCTTTCTTCAGGGCAGAGCTCTGCTGAGGCCTCCACCTGTGCCCAGTCTTGCTGCACAGGCACCCCCAAGCTGCAGGATGCTCTGGAAGGTAGGGAAGGGGAGACAGGCTGGCTGAAAGGTTCCTGGCATCTTACCTTCCCCAAATATGTGACCAGGAAATCACTCATCCTCTCAATCTTCTGCAGGGCAATCTTGCGCACAGCTGTGTTATGGGAGGTGGCATAGTGCAGCAGCGCCTGTGAGGAGAGAAGCTGCTGGTCTGCCCTTGGAGCTGATGCCTTCTCCAGCAGAAGCAGCACTGCTGAACCCCTGGCTGTGCTCACGCCGTCCATCAAAGCTTCCCCCAAGGTGGAGCAAAGCCCTCAGCAGGGCTCCTGCCCCTGGGTTCCCGCCCCTGGGTTCCCTTGCAGGCTTGCCACAGATCCACCAGCCAACTTTGTGGTCAGGCAGACAGGCAGATGCCACCTGCCAGTGCAGCCTCAGCTCCTTCCTGCGCCCTCCCCCAGAACGTGGCCCTCTGTCCCCTCTCCGTGAAGGCTGGCTTCTGTGGCTTGAACCAGGGGTCCGCAATGGGGCAGGGATACAGCCACTGGACAGTCAGGAGATCAGGGCATCAGGGCCACGCTCCCGTGCAGGATGGGCATGTCCCTGGGGATCTCTGCCCCATTCACACCTGGCAAGAGAACTCTGGAGGGACTGGGGGAAAGGAGGAGAGCAGCTCCAGCTGCCGCCACTGTGGTGCCCAAGGAGTGGGCTAAAAGTCTCCCACTGCTTTGGCACACGGTGATCTCTTGGGGTCTGCAGGGGCTGGCCCAGAAGTGCCATGGGCAAGGTTTTGCTGTGACATGAGAGGATTCTTCAGAGGGGAAAGGGTCTTTGACCACAGCCAGGGGATGCCAGGCTCCCAGAAGAACTTGGTGGGCTTCCCCAAAGGAGGTGGGCGCCTGCCTGCAGTATGCTCAGTCCTAGCACTAGGGGTGGGCCATCCACTGCAGCATGGACATTCGTTACCCCCCCAGCTGTGGAACCACTCCTGGGAAACCGACTCTTTGCAAATGCCAGACCTGCAAAATATTCTGCAACTCCTCGCCGACACTGGAGATTGGACAGTTGCGTACAAAGGCCTGCAGCATGATTTCCATGGCGTTCATGGTCTGCAAGGAGGACAGAGGATCAGAGAAGCATTTCTGAGCTCCTTCTCACCCCCAGGAGCTGACTGAACCTCCAGCAGCAAGGGAGGACACATGCACCGCCTCACAGAGCCCGGGGGTGACTTTGGGGCTAAACAACTTCTGTGTGGAGACCTCCTGAGAGCACTGGATCAGGCCAGAGAAGGGGAAGGGGAAGAAGAGATTAGGCTGGGAAAGCAAATCTGGGCCCCGGCCCTGCATTGGTTGTCCGGTTGTCTCAGCATGTGGGAGCATGGCAGCAGCCCAGCGGGACTGGGGGTGTCGCTACCTCACCCAGCACATACCTTGGTGTAGAGATCTTTTTCTGCCGCTGACATGTCCAAATAGGGAGGCAGAAAGAAGACGCTCTTGAAGCAGGCATGCAGGAGACTCTCCTTTTTGCCATCCAGTGCTGACTCCACTGTGGCGCTAAGAAGGGAGATAGGAGCTTGTTGGATGCTGGTGCTGGAGTGGTGCCTCAAGGCTTAGGGAAGGAGGACAGGCATGTCCCTGGGAGGACAGGCATGTCCCTGGGAGGACATGTCTTCCCATGGACAGGCATCCCTGGGAGGGATGGGAAACCTTCCCGCCAGCTTCAGGGCCACCAGGACCTTGCCCAGGGATGTGCTGGCCAAAGTAGGGGCTTAGCAGGTACCTGAGCGTGGCAATAGTTAGCATGGCTTTCATTCGAAACGCTGTGTGCAAACTGTCTGTGGGCTCCTCTTCCAGCAAAACCTGCAAAACACAACCAGGATGGGACGTGGCAGACACTCGCCCCCAGTGCCTGCTGCTGAAGGCCCAGCAGCACACCCAGTCCTGCCTTGGGCAGCTTGGTTTGTCTCCACCTGTGCATGGTTTGTCTCCACCCCCCCTGCCCCAGCCTCACAGGGGGCTGGCGCTCGAGGGGCCTTGCCCCTTCCCCAACCCGCCACGCGTCCCCTCACCTTGATGTTCTCTGCCAGCTCCATTTCGCGGCAGAAGGCGTCCATGTCCTCCAACAAGGAACAGTCTCTGCACGTGGTGCAGATGCTCTCCAGGAACTTCATTTTCTTTTCCTCATCCTGGCAGCCACAGAGAGAAGCACGGGGAGCGTGAGGGGGGAGAACCAGAGCCCACAGCACTGGAGTGCTGCGACGTGCGGTGCTGTCTGAGACACACAGAGGGCAGCAGCTCTGCCCAGCCAGCAGCGCTCCTGCTGCCTGGCAGCAGGGCCAGGGCCCCGTCAGGACACACCAGCACAGCCACGACAGAAGTGGCTGCCCTTACCTTCTCTGTGCTGACAAAAATCTGGATGAAGTTCTTGGCTTCCTCTTTGCCAAAATCCCATAACCAGGCATCTAGCAATGGAGAAGAGCGAGCAGTGCTGCAGTGAGGGGCTGAAGGCAGGAGCGAGGAGAGGAAGGGCCCCCAGCACGAGAGACACACGGCCCTGCTGGAGCAGGTCCAGAGGAGGCCCTGATGCAGATCAGAGGCCTGGAGCACCTCCCCTAGGACAGGCTGAGAGAGCTGGGCTTCTTCAGCCTGGAGAAGAGGAGGCTCCAGGGGGCCCTTAGAGCGGCCTTCCTGTACCTAGAGGTGGGCCTGGCCGACAGGATAGCTGGGGAGGGACTCTTTCTCAGGAGTGCTGTGACAGGACAAGGCCTAACAGGTTTAAGCTAACGGAGGGTAGATTTCAATTAGGTATTCAATTAGCAACAAATTCTATACTCGGAGGGTGCTGAGGCAGCAGGATCTGGGCCCCCTCTAAGCTCCGTCCCAAGCCGGGGCGAGGCCATGCTGGGTTGGGCTCCCAGCACCCCCAGCATCCAGGTGCCCTTCTTCTCCACGGGCTGCAGCACCAGCCCAGGGCCTGCTCCACCGGGGGCTCCTCCACGGGCTGCAGCGTGGAGATCTGCTCCATGTGGGACCCATGGGTGCAGGGGAACAGCCTGCTCCACCAAGGGCCTCTCCACAGGCCACAGGGGATCTTCTGCTGAAGAGAGATCCACAGGGGATCTCCCTGCGGCCTTCCAGTACGTAAAGGGGGCTCATAAAAAAGATGGAGAGCAACCCTTTGCTTGGGCAGGCAGCGATGGGGCGAGAGGGAATGGGTTTAAACTGCAGGAGGGGAGAGTTAGGTTAGACACGAGGACGTAATTCTTCACTGCCAGGGTGGGGAGGTTGTCCAGAGCCGTGGATGCTCCGTCCCTGGAGGTCTGGAGGTGGTCGTGCCAGCACCATCCAGTAGGTACTTGGTGGGCCAATACCCCCCAGTACTGCCCAGTACTCCCCAGAGTTCACAGTACCCTCCCAGTGCCTGCCGGTACTGCCTGGAAGCCCCCCCAGTATCCTCCCAGTGCACTCCAGTAGCACCCAGAACCCCTCAGAACTCCACCATTGACTGCAGTACTGCCCACAGTCCCCCAGTGTGCTCATAGTATCCCCCCAACACTGCCTAGAACACCACCAGCATTGCCTAGAGCTCCCCCACCATGCTCCCACTGCCCCCCAGTACCCTCCCAGTGCTGCCAAACTCAGCCCCCAAGCTCCCCACCACCCCCTGGAGCTGCCCATTCGCGTCCAAGCCCCCCAAAACCGCCCCATTCCCCCGCCCTGCACCGAAGCTGTGTGCCCACAGAAACACCCCCAAACCCATGCAGAACGCAGAGCAGAGCCCCCCCCCCAACACCCCGTGGCGGGGTGTCCCCATTGCCTGGATCCTCATTAAGGCCCCTCATTACAGCACCTCGTTAAGGCTGTGAGTACTGCAAAACCAGTGCTTTATTTCACAGCTTTGGCCGCCCACGACAGCGCCCAAATAGGGGGATGGGTGTTAGGGTCCTCCAAATCCCCCCAAAATACCCCAAAACTACGGCCTGGTCCCAGTCCCCCACGCCCAGGGATCCCCAGGCCTCCTGAGACCCCCAGATCACCCTGAAATGTCCCCAAATGTTCTCCTGGGACAATAAAGGGTCCTGCCGTGTTTTGGGAGGGGGACCCTGGATCTGCCCCGGACCTCTCAAACCCTCCATAGGGACATGGGAGGCACCCCGCCCCCCCCCCGGGTTCCTCCCAAGCCCCCCGTGGGGAAACGCGGTCCCCCCACATCCCCTTCCAAAGCCCCTATGGAGGATATAGGGTCCCTCTGTCCTGTTGGGGTTCCCCCTCTCCCTATAAAGCCCCTGTGGGTGCCCCCAAACGGTGGGGACAGGCATTGGCAGCAAGGGGGCCCTGGTGGCCTCGTGCCCCCCCCTCTCACTTGGCCGTCATCATCTGCACGAGCTCTGCCGGGAGAGAAGGGGATGCTCAGAGGGGACAGGGACGCAGCGGGGACACAGCAGGGGTTGGGGACATGGCGGGGGGACAGGAACACAGCAAAGACTGAGGGAATGGGAACGGGAATGGGAAAACGTGGAGTCTATAGGGACGGGGACAGAGCAGGCATGGGGGTGCCCCATGGGGACAAGGGGAGGACACGGGGGGGACACGCTGCCGGCCAGAGATCCCCCAGAGCAACCCTGTGGTGTCCACACAGCCTTGCCCACGTAACTGCTCAGCTCTGAGATCTGTACCTTTGCTACGCTCTCACTCTGGTCTCTCATGCGAAAGTAGAGTGGGAGAAGGCTGCTGTGCACTGTCCTCTTCATGACCGGCACCGCGGGGCCGGGGTCACACGGCTGCCCCCAGCCCCCCCCCCAAAAAGGTGGTCCTCCAGGGGGGGGCGCAGGGGGGCTCACCGTCGGTGTCCACCTCCTTGATCATGTCCTGCAGCTCGACCTCGGTGGGGTTCCGGCCCAGGGAGCGCATGACGGTGCCCAGCTCCTCGGCGGTGATGGTGCCGTCGCCGTCCTTGTCGAAGAGCGAGAACTCCTCCCTGAACTCTGGGGACCGGCACCGCGGGGCCGGGGTCACACGGCTGCCCCCAGCCCCCCCCCCAGAAAGGGGGTCCTCCGGGGCGGGGGGGGGGCAAAGGGGCTCACCGTCGGTGTCCACCTCCTTGATCATGTCCTGCAGCTCGGCCTCGGTGGGGTTCCAGTCCAGTCTCCTGGACTCTTTCCTCTCGCTATTGTGCTTCCCCATGAGAGCAAGGGCTAGCAATCATGACCCTGCTCCTAGCTGCTTGTAGGCTGTTTCATCTCCCTCTTCGTCCTGGTTGCGTGCTCTACAACAGGCTCCCACCTTCTGTCAGCCTTACTGCCCTTTCCCCTGACTCTTCCTCAGGGACACTCAACCCTTTCAGCGGCACTGCCCAGCTCCAGGCTGGGAGGCCATTCCCTGACACCACAGGCCACCCCGTCTCCTCTCCCTCGTTCCTATGCCTGCATTGCTCCTCCGCCCTCCTCAGCATTTCCCTGGAGCAGGGCAAGGCACGGGGGCCTCTGCCGCTGTCCCCCCAGCCCTAGCACACCCCCCACTGCCCTCACTCACCGCTGAGGATTTCATTCAGCTTCTCCTCGCTCTGGTCCTTGCAGTAGCGCGCAGCAAGACCTAGACACAGAGATCCCATCAGAGCCCCGCTCCCCAGCACGCTCCCAGCAGCGCAGCCCCTGGCCTGGCCAGCCAGGCTGTGCCCCCTCCTGCACCCTGGAGCAAGGGCCCAGTCGGGGGGCTCTGGGGGCAACAGGGCTGGGCCTCACTGCCAGGGCAGTGCCTGGGGCTGCCAAAGGCTGCCCCAAGAGGGACCCAGGGGCTGGGCTCACCAATGAATCTGACGGCCTCAAGTCGCAAAAGGGTCTGCGTGTCCTGCAGGTAGGGCTGGCTCTGCTGCAGGTATTCTTCTACTCTGCCTCTGTCCTGCTGCAGCTGGAGAGAGAGAGAACGCAAGGTCACGGGGCTTGCACAGCCTCTCCAGGGTCTCCTCCAGCATCCTGGGGGCAGGGAGGGCAGAGGGGCCTGCAGAAGAGCCCCCTGGGGCTCTGTGCTGGAAGGAAGGGAGCGAGGATGCGGCTGCAGGCAGCGGGCTCTGGCCGGGCACGTTTGCCCAGCTGGGGCAAACCAAGTTGGGTCCTTACCAAGCACTCCCCGATCCTCCACGTCTGTTCTGTCTGGGCCAAGCGCTTGAGCTCTTTGCGTCGCAGAAACTCTGCAGCCACGGCGAGAGCTTCCCCAGAGGCCTGCGGAGCAGCAGAGGTTGGCAGGTAGCACCACAGCCTTGGGAAGGAGACCCTCTGTCCCCTCCTCTTGGCAGAGCTGCGAGCCTTTCCCAGCGCGTTATGGGAGGCTGTGGTGGGGGACAGCGTGCACTGGGTTCAGTGGCCAAGGCAAGGCCACGGGACGGCCACCATCGGAGGCAGCTCACGCTGCCGGCCAGAGATCCCCCAGAGCAACCCTGTGGTGTCCACACAGCCTTGCCCACGTAACTGCTCAGCTCTGAGATCTGTACCTTTGCTACGCTCTCACTCTGGTCTCTCATGCGAAAGTAGAGTGGGAGAAGGCTGCTGTGCACTGTCCTCTTCATGACCGGCACCGCGGGGCCGGGGTCACACGGCTGCCCCCAGCCCCCCCCCCAAAAAGGTGGTCCTCCGGGGGGGGCGCAGGGGGGCTCACCGTCGGTGTCCACCTCCTTGATCATGTCCTGCAGCTCGACCTCGATGGGGTTCCGGCCCAGGGAGCGCATGACGGTGCCCAGCTCCTCGGCGGTGATGGTGCCGTCGCCGTCCTTGTCGAAGAGCGAGAACTCCTCCCTGAACTCTGGGGACCGGCACCGCGGGGCCGGGGTCACACGGCTGCCCCCAGCCCCCCCCCCAGAAAGGGGGTCCTCCGGGGCGGGGGGGGGCGCAGAGGGGCTCACCGTCGGTGTCCACCTCCTTGATCATGTCCTGCAGCTCGGCCTCGGTGGGGTTCCAGTCCAGTCTCCTGGACTCTTTCCTCTCGCTATTGTGCTTCCCCATGAGAGCAAGGGCTAGCAATCATGACCCTGCTCCTAGCTGCTTGTAGGCTGTTTCATCTCCCTCTTCGTCCTGGTTGCGTGCTCTACAACAGGCTCCCACCTTCTGTCAGCCTTACTGCCCTTTCCCCTGACTCTTCCTCAGGGACACTCAACCCGTTCAGCGGCACTGCCCAGCTCCAGGCTGGGAGGCCATTCCCTGACACCACAGGCCACCCCGTCTCCTCTCCCTCGTTCCTATGCCTGCATTGCTCCTCCGCCCTCCTCAGCATTTCCCTGGAGCAGGGCAAGGCACGGGGGCCTCTGCCGCTGTCCCCCCAGCCCTAGCACACCCCCCACTGCCCTCACTCACCGCTGAGGATTTCATTCAGCTTCTCCTCGCTCTGGTCCTTGCAGTAGCGCGCAGCAAGACCTAGACACAGAGATCCCATCAGAGCCCCGCTCCCCAGCACGCTCCCAGCAGCGCAGCCCCTGGCCTGGCCAGACAGGCTGTGCCCCCTCCTGCACCCTGGAGCAAGGGCCCAGTCGGGGGGCTCTGGGGGCAACAGGGCTGGGCCTCACTGCCAGGGCAGTGCCTGGGGCTGCCAAAGGCTGCCCCAAGAGGGACCCAGGGGCTGGGTTCACCAGTGAATCTGACGGCCTCAAGTCGCAAAAGGGTCTGCGTGTCCTGCAGGTAGGGCTGGCTCTGCTGCAGGTATTCTTCTACTCTGCCTCTGTCCTGCTGCAGCTGGAGAGAGAGAGAACGCAAGGTCACGGGGCTTGCACAGCCTCTCCAGGGTCTCCTCCAGCATCCTGGGGGCAGGGAGGGCAGAGGGGCCTGCAGAAGAGCCCCCTGGGGCTCTGTGCTGGAAGGAAGGGAGCGAGGATGCGGCTGCAGGCAGCGGGCTCTGGCCGGGCACGTTTGCCCAGCTGGGGCAAACCAAGTTGGGTCCTTACCAAGCACTCCCCGATCCTCCACGTCTGTTCTGTCTGGGCCAAGCGCTTGAGCTCTTTGCGTCGCAGAAACTCTGCAGCCACGGCGAGAGCTTCCCCAGAGGCCTGCGGAGCAGCAGAGGTTGGGAATTAGCACCACAGCCTTGGGAAGGAGACCCTCTGTCCCCTCCTCTTGGCAGAGCTGTGAGCCTTTCCCAGCGCGTTATGGGAGGCTGTGGTGGGGGACAGCGTGCACTGGGTTCAGTGGCCAAGGCAAGGCCACGGGACGGCCACCATCGGAGGCAGCTCATGCTGCCGGCCAGAGATCCCCCAGAGCAACTCTGTAGAGCGTGTGGGTGACCAGCTCATAAACAGACCATGTGCACAGAAGAAGCCTCTGGACAGATGGCCTGATCACAAATACTTCCAGTATCGGCGAGAATATCTACTCAAGCTCTCTGGGACTGGGTTTAGTTATCCAGTGCTCTGCTAGGAATAGGACATCCTGACAACTTCTCAAAGGTTGTCATAGAATCGTAGAATCATAGAAACATAGGGTTGGAAAGGACAACCTTTCAAGATCAAGATCAAGATCACCTAGTCCAACTGTCTTCCTATCACCAATACTACCCACTAAGCTACTAAATCATATCTCGTAAGACCAGCTCCATTCCGGTGAGTGGTCCTTGGAAGGTGCATTCATCACTACGCCACCTTTACCGTAGACTTCATGGACAAATGACAGCATTGCTCTGTGAACCCCCCCACTGCCCAAACCTGCAGGACAGAGCTGAGAGGGAGCTGTAGGAGCTGGGCTGAGCTCCAGTCCTTCCCCTGGAACCACAAGAAATGGATTCCCCAAAGAAGGGACAGCAGCGTAGAACAAGATCTGGGCCACTGCTCATGGACAGTCCCTCTACAAATATCTTCCTCTGTCAAAAATATATAATGGGAACAAGCATGCCGAATGCACATGTGGGGTGCCAGTCTTTTTTAGGGGTGATACAAAGAGCTGGGGAAATATTTATCATCACAGCATGCAGGGAGCAAGTGCTTCTTCCTGAGCAGCCTCCGGCTGGGTCAGCAAGAGCAACACTGGACTGTGACGCTGTTGGTTAGCCCCAGTAGGCAGCTAAGCACCACACAACCACATCCCGTGGCACTGAGGAGAGAAGGAAAGCAACAAAAGTTGTGCGTTGAGATAAAAATTATTAAGCAAAGGAAAAGTGGAAGAAGAAGGACACACAGCACCATAGAAGCTGCTGTGAAGACAAAGAAGTCCTTCCCAGACAGACTCAGTACAGAAGTGTTGCAAGATTTTGTCACATTTACAAATGGGTAACACTTCAATCTTGATTCTGGAATGATTTGCTCTATAAAAGATTTTATTTATTCATTTGTTTGCTTAGAACTGTTTGCTTATTCCCCCGGTAAGAAGTTAGTCTGGTAGATGGCACTGGAACAGGTTGCCAGAGAAGCTGTGGATGCCCCATCCCTGGAGGTGTTCAAGGCCAGGCTGGATGGGACTTTGGCCAGCCTGATCTAATGGGAGATGTCCCTGTCTGTGGCAGGGGGGTTGGAGTTAAATTATCTCTAGGGTCCTTTCCAACTCAAGACATTCTATGATTCTACAATTCTATGGATGAAATGGCATTAAATACCTTGTTGAGAAGCAGCATCCAACAGCTGAGTCTCTGGACCAGAGAACTGACATTCCCATTAGCTGTCTGCAGCTGGGGGTGTCTGCCTCTAACCTTACTTTAGGGTTAGAAACCACGTGCCCCTGCATTTGGAGTCAAAACTTTGTCCCCCATAGACCATTGCCTTTCATCCTTGGTGTTTGTTTTCTATCACTTTCAGTGACAGAAGGAAATTACAATTAGAAATCCTACAGCCCATGGAACCACCAGGGATAAAAGTTGGCTCCAAACCCGTGGGATTCTCTGGGTCAGGGCTTTGTTTTGTCCTCTGCTGCTCAGTGGAGGGAAGGATCATGACAGCTTACGGGATCCCCCATGTCCTCAGGGCTGCCTATGGCTGCAAATGGGACCCCAGAAGGGACCATCTTGAGGGCAGCACCTTCTTGACCACCTTCTTGGTGGTTGAGATGCCTCTGATGGCCTTCCTCAAGGCCCGTGGTGGAAGGTGCCATAATGCTGGCGCCAGCCAGGGACAGCAAGAAATCTCCTGTGTCGCAGCCAGCATGAAGCAAAGGCAGCTGCTCACGACGAGCGTGTAGCACGAGAACCAAGATGAGCTGACTGTCTCATGCACCATCCCACAGCCTCCTGTGATCTTTCCCACAAAGCAAGAATCAAATGGCCCTGTAGGACTGGGTCTGCCCTTGAAGCTGATGGAGCCCTGAGCAGGGCTCAGGCTCAGAAAAGCCTTTTCAGCCTCTTACCTTCTCCACAGGTGTGGTGCCCCTGATGGGACACAGAGTGTCCTAGCCCTCACTGCCAGCACCACTGCCTGGCAGGAGCTCAACCCATGTGCCAAGGACTAGGAGGGGTCCCTGAGCAGCCCCTGCAGGTGCAAAATTATCTGAGGAACCATTCTGCAACTGCATTATTGAAACCCTTAACTAGGACTCGATGTAGGAAGACATTAAACAAGGGAAGGACTTGGCTGGTTTGATTCTGATGAACAGAAAGGAGAAGTTTTTCCTTCTGCAAGCTGTTAGGTTCTTGCTGTGTGGGTGAAATGTTGGTCCTTCACCACCTCTAGCTTGAATCATTTTTGCAGGTGCGTCTTCCTTATGCAATCCTTTCTTTTTTTTTCTGACCTAACATGGACTCAAGTTGCTGTTGCTGGTGCCTGATTTTCACAGTGCCATTTGTAAAGCACTCCACCAAAGGCCACCAGAAGTTCCCAGGTACCTCCCGGGGTTGTGGCACCCTGCCTGCCATTCTCCACTCCACCTCCTAATTGCTGCGTCTGGTCAGGGCAGTATTGCTGCAGCGTGTTCTGATTCTAGACCCACAAAAAAATTGAAGGTCTAATGGCTTAAAAGAAAAACACCAAAGCAACAGGATTACATATAAGAATATCCTCTGTGTGGGGGGAATGCTGGCACAAAAAGGGATCTCTATGACAAGCAGCTGCAGTTTTGCCAGGTTAAATCCAGACAATGCAAGACTTCACAACCTCACTGGGCAACCTGTTCCCCTGTTCCATCACCCACACAGTACAGAAGGATTTTCTGACATTCAGGCAGAACCACTTGTATTTTAGTTTGTGCCACTGTCTCTTGTCCTATTACTGGACATCACTGAGAAGAGCATGGTTCCATTTTCCTTGCACCCTCCCTTCAGGTATATATGTTGATAAGATCCACCCCGGGCCTTCTTTCTTCTAAGCTAGAGTCCTATATCTCTTAGCATTTCATCATCTTCGGGGCCCCTTCATGAACTCTCTCCAGTAGTTCTGTGTCTCTTGTACTGGGGAGCCCAGGATATCATTGGCCTTCTTTGTGGCAAAAGCACACGCCTGGCTCTTGTTCAGCTTGCTGTCCTCCAGGACCCCCAGATCCCTTTCTGTCAGTCAGGAAGACAGTGACAAAGGCCTTCCTGAAGTCCAGGTAGACAGCAGCCGCTGCTCTTCCCCTCGTCAATCAGGCTGGTCATTCAAAACCGAGATGCAGACAAGACTTCGAAGAGGGTGTTGAGTAACTAAAATGGGTAGGAAGGGAATATACAAAACCCTGGAACAGAGGAAACACCTCACACTGAAGCACCAAAACCTTCTGCTTAATGGCAAGAGCAGTGATGTTCACAGTGAAGACACAGGACTGGAAATCTGAGTATTTCCTTTGGGGGAAATGTTGACCCCAGAAAGGCTCTTTGCTCTGTGGAGACACAATTCTGTGAGGTTAAAACCAGAAAAGTTGCAATGTGACATGCAAAGCTTTGGAGGAAGCATACCCGTTACATGGTGACAAACCCTAGAAATAAAAAGTCCTCAAGATCTCTGCTTGGGAGATCACTGGTAGCTCATGGCTGGGCTGGTGAGCTGCCCACAGCCATATGTTGGGAAGAGGGAGCTCAGCATGGTCCCGTGCTGAGGCACATCTTGGGCAATCTCATTGATGGAGAGAGGGAAACACTTGGCTGTACATGACAGCAACTACAGAAGATGGAGCATGGTTTTATAACACAGCCAGGAAGTCTTTACCTCCTGAAAAAGCTTCCTTTCCTAGGTTTTCTAACTCCACTTTTTCAGCTGGCTCCATTGATTCAGAGAAGAGACCGTCATTTTGGAGGAAAATCACGCTCTTACAGAGATCTTGTTCATTTATTTTTCTAGGAGAGCTCTTCCTGTGGAGCCGCTCTGTAGGTCCTCTTCAATGGACATCTTTGTTCTCACTGAGGTTGGTGGACACATTTTGCAAGTGTCTAAGGGCTTACGTTTGTGGTCAGCTTCACACAGGCCAGTAAATGCATCAGCTGAGATTTGGTTCATGACTGTGGGAGTAAAGCTAGCCCATAGCAAAGGCAAGCTGATGCAATTGGAAGTAGTAGCTCACTTGTTTTGCAGGCTTTGCTGATGGGCACCGCAACACCACAGAGCTGGGAAGCTGCCAGAGCTCAGCAGTACCTTGATACACAATACAAACATGGCCCTGAGTTTGCAACCCCCTTACAAAACAGGCATTTCCCCTTGAAATTCATTCTACACCTATGCTTCTTCTTTACTAAATGGCTCGCATTGCAAGGTTGCACCTAGGACACTTAATTATCAAACAGTCACTGGAGTGGAAATTTAGGTTTCCAAATTTAATAATAATAATAATAATAATAATAATAATAATAATAATAATAATAATAATAATAATAATAATAATAATAAAGATTTCATTGAATTTCGTATTTCCAATCTCAATGTGACTGGAATTGGTTGATTTTCTCTGTGTAGTGGGTTTACGTGGCAAGGTTTTGGTAGCAGGGGGCCATAGGGGTGGTTTCTGTGAGAAAGATCTAGAAGCTGCCCCATGTTTGGGAAGGGCCCCATTGTTTTCCAGAGCTGAGCCAATAAGCGATGTTGTTTTGCGCCTCTGTGAGAGCATATTTAAGACAGGGAAAAAAAATGCTGCGCCACACAGCAGCCGGGAGAGTGAAGGGAGTGAGGAACAGCCTTGCAGGTGCCAAGGTCAGTGTAGAAGGAGGGGGAGAGGTGCTCCAGGCGCCGGAGCAGAAGTCCCCTGCGGCCTGTGGTGAGGAGCCTGGTGAAGCAGGTTGTCTCCCTGCAGCCTCATGGAGCACCACGGTGGAGCAGGGTTCCACGCTGCAGCGCGTGGAGGAGACCACGGTGGAGCAGGTAGACCTGCACCGATGGAGGCTGCGGCCCGTGGAAGACCCCTGCCGGAGCAGATTCCGGGCCACACCTGTAGCCCGTGGAGAGGAGCCCACGCAGGAGCAAGTGACGTGGCAGGAGCTGCTGCCCGTGGGGGACCCAGATTGGAGCAGTTTGCTCCTGAGGGATGGACCCCGTGCTACGGACCCATATCTGGAGCAGTTCTGGAAGAACTGCTGCCTGTGGGAAGCCCACGCCGGATCAGTTCAGCAAGGACTGCATCCCGTGGGAGGGATCCCACAGCAAAAGGGACGAGAGTGACCGAGAAGGAGCGGCGGAGAAGAAGCGCTGTAGACTGACCATAACCTCTGTTCCTTCGTTCCCCTGCACTGCTCGGGGGGAGGAGGTGGAAGAGGGTAGATGGGGGAGAAGGTACTTTTGGCGAGCGGTCGTGGTGAAGCTCAGCTGCCCACCCAAGTAAAACCACCACACTCTCTCAGAGAGGGGTAAGGATTTTTGCTCAGGAGTTGGCAGGGCTGATAGATAGGGCTTTAAACTAGAGTCGAAGGAGGAAGGGGATAGAACCAGACACGCCGCTGATGAGCTGAGGGATGGTGCGCTAGAATCAGAGGGACGGTGTGCTAGTGAGGTCCTGCGGTCAGCTCCACAAGGCGCTGCCTGTAGGGAGGCACATTTGAAGTGCTTCTACACAAACGCATGCAGTATGAGGAATCAAATGGATGAGCTAGAAGTCTTGGCCCTGTCCCACAGCTACGACATCATCGGCATAAGCGAAACCTGGTGCGATGAGTCCTGTGGCTGGTGTGTGGTGGAATTTTCTCCCAACAGAGGCAAACAGCACCTCTGTAGCCCTGCCATGTCACACAACCTCGCTTCCAGCGGCCACACACTTTCTTTTTCCACTTAAGCTCTAGAAGAAGATCCCTGCTCAGCCAAGCTGGCCTCCTGCCCCCCCTGCTTGACTTCCGACATTTTGGAATCGCCTGCTCCTGTGCTCTTAGGAGGTCGTGCTTAAAAAGATGGACCCCGATACCTGCCAAAACAGCTTCTCAGGGGATCTTCCTAAGTAGCTCCCTGAGCAGCCTGAACTCTGCCCTCCCCGTGTCCAAAGCTCACAGAATTGGAGGGGTTGGAAGGGACCTCAAGAGATCATCGGGTCCAACCCCCCTGCCAAAAGCAGGTGTACTGGCAGTTTTCCTCCTATCGCCAAAGATTTTTAAACTCAACTGCTTCATGATTGCTATGGCCAAGATGGCCGCCCATCACCACTTCACCCACCGCACCCTCTGTGTTCACAAGTGTGAGATATGTTCATCTGATTCGTGTCAATATGGAACAATGCTAGGGCCGCATGGTATGATGAATGTCACCTTCTGTCTTACATACCCTTGTATAACCACAAGTCTAAGAAAAACAGAATGGTTAATGTATATAGTTCTTGTACCTTGCAAAGGAATGTTTTAACAATTCACGTCAATAGAGAGCAGTTCTGTCTGTCTCTGGGTCCTGCACTGGCAATTTAATTCTTCCACAGATGTGGTTTCTTCCCTTTCCTCCCCGTGTCCCAGTCTCCCCCTCATTATAGTCAATTTATCAAAGCTTCAGAAATATTCCTCAAATCCATGAGCCTATTTGCTTTTGTTACTGATTCCGAACTCTTATTCCTACCAGTTGCAGCCTTCTTGCCTTCTTTGTGGTTGATTTAGCACTGCTATAGATGTGACTGGAGTGTCCCTGGGAATGGCCTGTGAGGAATGTTTTAACAACTCGTGAAGTGTCAATAGAGAGCTATCTGTGTTTGTATGTCCTTTCTTTGAAGTCTCTGATGTCTGGGGGTTTCAGAACAACTGCTAACAACTAGTAACTGTTGTGACTTCTGAATGGGACACTCTGCAAGCCCCTGATACCTGGCCAGGTGGCCAGGAGATTAAGGAGAAGAAAGAAGCTGAAGGACGACTAGAAGGCAAAACTTGCAGGGAACGTTGTGTAAGCTTTTGACATGCTGCCAAGGAGTACAAAGGGGAAGGACAAGAAAAAAACTGAGAGGAAAACTACGAGCCTTCAGCATGAAAGACCCCCAGAGACCCACAGGGGGACCACCAGAGACTGATGCGCATGCTCCAGTAGGAGGGTTTGGATCCCGGAAGCTAATTATAATAACCCGTTTTTTTTTAGAAGTAGTAATGTATAGGTATCAGCCTAGGAGCATAAAAATCAGCTGCTTGATGTAACTGGTGTGTGTCCTGGTGGAGCAGAGACTCCCGGCGCACCCAGCGCTGTTTGCTGTTTGCTTACCTCTATTCCTTTAAAAAAAAATTGTAAACTTTGATTATAATCCTATTTTGAAGACTGAGCCATTTATAACACAAGCAACAGGTCTAGGATGGCACCTTTCCTTGTCGCCCTCAGTAGCTGTACCAAGGAGTTGTCATCAAGGTGTGTGAGGAATCTCCTGGACCTGCTTGTATCAGCTGTGTGGTCTTCCCAGGTAATGTCTGGCAAGTTGAAGTCCCCCATCAGGACAAGGGCAGTTGAGCTAAGAGAGGTCTCTCTTAGTTCCTTAGCGAATAATTCATTGGTATCGCAAACACCCACTGCAACATCCAAGTGATTGGTTTCTCCCTTAATCCTTACCCAGAGGCTCTCAGCCGCGTCCTTGTGCCAGCCCCTTGCCTCGCCTGCCCTGCCTATCCTTCCTGAAGAGCCCATAACCGTCCATCACAGCACACCAAGTCTCGCTTGTTCTGGGACGGAGCTGAAGCTTCCAGCTCCTCCTGCTTGTCCCTCCTGCTGGGTGCATAGGTGCAGAAACATTCCAAATGTGCTCCAGTGTACCCAGCGTGGCATGGAGCAGGCAGAAGGATCTCACTAGCACACAGTCCCTCCCATTTTGGTGTGCCACTTAGCAGATTCTGTCGGGACAGAACAATAATGAATGATGCTCAGAGGTCCTTATGGGGCAAGTGAGCTTTCTAGAAACATCTTTTACCCTGATCTCCTGGGAGGCAGCAGACTTCTCCATGGGTTAGGTCAGGTCGGCATATGCGGCCCTCTGATCTGCTCAGAAGGGAGTCGCTTATGACAGTAACCCTTCTCTTTTTCTTGATGGAGGTGGTCATGATACTGGGGAAGGCTGACTTGCCCTAGAAAACCCCTCCAACCTGGATGGACCTTCATGCACATCATTGTTTGTGTGTCCATTAGTTCCAGAGTCTGTTGTTTCAGGGCACCTGAAAGGAAGGTGAGGTAGGCAAGGAGGGGTTCGCCTGCTGCCCCGAGCAGATCTCAACTTCCATCCCTTCATCACTGAGATCCACTCCTTCTGCCTGACGGACAGAGGGTAGGGGATCCTCCATTTCCTCTGCTGTGTCTGCCTGACGCATCTGTCCCAGGGCTGGCAGAGTACAGTTCAACCTTCTCCGACTCCCTGGTGCTCCTCAGCCTGCCCACCTCCTCCCCAAGCTCTGCCAGGAGGCTGAGCAGTTCTTCTACCTGGGCGCACCTACCACAGGTGGACTCACAGGATGGGATGTCAGGAAGAATTTCTTCATGGAAAGGGTGGAACCGGCTGCCCAGGGCACTGCTGGAGTCCCCAGGCCTGGAGCTATTAAAGAAATGCGTGGACTTGGCGCTAAGCGCCGTGGTTTTGTGGTGGGCCTGGTAGTGTTAGCTGACGCTTGGCCTTGAGCTGAAGGCCCTTTTCCAAGCGCAAGGGTTCTGTGACTCTTTCATTGGTTGAGTAGGCGCCAAGCAGTCACCGGGCCCAGGGAAAAGACGTCCTTGGTGGCCTCCAAGTTAGCTCAGCGTCATGGCACCGAGTCACTTTGAAGGAGCTGCTGGAATAATGAGACAACAGCCTAGTTCTATTAAAATATATATTGCTCTTTTGAGGACTGCTGCGGGGCTAGCAGCACCACAGCAGTGGAAATCTCCGTCCTGACGTTGCGTTATGCCTTGACGTCAGGATCAGGGTGGTTTGAACTGCCAGGGAACGGACCATGGGTTCCGGGTCGCTGTCTGAAGGCCGGAGGGCTGCAAAAGAAAGAAGAGCAGAGATGAAAACCCACTCCTTGCAGAGATCCCCAGGTATCCCCTGCAGACCATGCCAGCCCCACTCGACTCTTCCCCAGGCCAGGAGGAGCAGGAGGGACAAAGGAATCTGTTGAAAGCTGCTGCTCAGCAATGTCCCAAATGCACCCACCAGTCCTTCCCCACCTGCGCACCACAGGTCAAGTGGGGCACCTTCACAAGCTGGTTCCCTCACCACCTGCCTCCATCCCCTGGGAGGATTCACACACTCCAGGAATCTCGTGGACTCTTTCCTCTCGCTATTGTGCTTCCCCATGAGAGCAAGGGCTAGCAATCATGACCCTGCTCCTAGCTGCTTGTAGGCTGTTTCATCTCCCTCTTCGTCCTGGTTGCGTGCTCTACAACAGGCTCCCACCTTCTGTCAGCCTTACTGCCCTTTCCCCTGACTCTTCCTCAGGGACACTCAACCCTTTCAGCGGCACTGCCCAGCTCCAGGCTGGGAGGCCATTCCCTGACACCACAGGCCACCCCGTCTCCTCTCCCTCGTTCCTATGCCTGCATTGCTCCTCCGCCCTCCTCAGCATTTCCCTGGAGCAGGGCAAGGCACGGGGGCCTCTGCCGCTGTCCCCCCAGCCCTAGCACACCCCCCACTGCCCTCATTCACCGCTGAGGATTTCATTCAGCTTCTCCTCGCTCTGGTCCTTGCAGTAGCGCGCAGCAAGACCTAGACACAGAGATCCCATCAGAGCCCCGCTCCCCAGCACGCTCCCAGCAGCGCAGCCCCTGGCCTGGCCAGCCAGGCTGTGCCCCCTCCTGCACCCTGGAGCAAGGGCCCAGTCGGGGGGCTCTGGGGGCAACAGGGCTGGGCCTCACTGCCAGGGCAGTGCCTGGGGCTGCCAAAGGCTGCCCCAAGAGGGACCCAGGGGCTGGGCTCACCAATGAATCTGACGGCCTCAAGTCGCAAAAGGGTCTGCGTGTCCTGCAGGTAGGGCTGGCTCTGCTGCAGGTATTCTTCTACTCTGCCTCTGTCCTGCTGCAGCTGGAGAGAGAGAGAACGCAAGGTCACGGGGCTTGCACAGCCTCTCCAGGGTCTCCTCCAGCATCCTGGGGGCAGGGAGGGCAGAGGGGCCTGCAGAAGAGCCCCCTGGGGCTCTGTGCTGGAAGGAAGGGAGCGAGGATGCGGCTGCAGGCAGCGGGCTCTGGCCGGGCACGTTTGCCCAGCTGGGGCAAACCAAGTTGGGTCCTTACCAAGCACTCCCCGATCCTCCACGTCTGTTCTGTCTGGGCCACGCGCTTGAGCTCTTTGCGTCGCAGAAACTCTGCAGCCACGGCGAGAGCTTCCCCAGAGGCCTGCGGAGCAGCAGAGGTTGGCAGGTAGCACCACAGCCTTGGGGGACCCTCTGTCCCCTCCTCTTGGCAGGGCTGCGAGCCTTTCCCAGTGCTTTATGGGAGGCTGTGGTGGGGGACAGCGTGCACTGGGTTCAGTGGCCAAGGCAAGGCCACGGGACGGCCACCATCGGAGGCAGCTCACGCTGCCGGCCAGAGATCCCCCAGAGCAACCCTGTGGTGTCCGCACAGCCTTGCCCACGTAACTGCTCAGCTCTGAGATCTGTACCTTTGCTACCCTCTCACTCTGGTCTCTCAAGCGAAAGTAGAGTGGGAGAAGGCTCCTGTGCACGCTCCTCTTCATTTCCTTCTTCCTTTGCCGCAGCACAGCCTCCGTCACGGCTTGGAAGAGGCAGATGGAGTGCTCCCGCACCTGGCTGGACTCCTGGCAGGGAGGAGAACAGGAGGAATTTCAGCATTAGCGTGGCTGCTGTGAAGGGAGCTCACAGAACTGTGAGATGCTTCAGCGCTGGATCCTTCCCAGAGGAGCTGCTCGGGGCAGCTGCAAGGCCTGGTGCCCGTGAAGGGCAACGCAATCGGTTGCCATCGCAGGCTGCCCGCCAGCCACCCCACTTTCGCCACCAGCAGCACCAGCCATGCCCAAACAGAGCTCCCCAGTGCCTGGGCTGACAAGGAGACTGGGAAGGCCCTGCCTGAGTGCTGCCCACAGGGCCGGGCTGAAGGGCAGCCCTCGTTACAGGGGGCCCAGCTGCGGGCTCGGGCTCCCGCAGCACACTTACGTGGTCAAAGAGTGGCAGGAGCTTCTCAGCCAGCTGCAGAGCCGGGCCACTGGCCTTCCTCCTCTCCACATGAGCCATCATCTTTCTCAGCACAAGCAGGGACTTGAGCATGACGTCTGTGTTGGTGTCCTGCAGGGCCTCCACGATGGCTGGTAACACAACCTGAAGTTTTCTTGCCTGTAGGAAAGACACCATTTCCCTTCCGTGAAGCACTGAGAGACCACCCTGGGCAAAGGGCTCTGGTTCCTGAGCACCAGCCTCCTGCCTTGCTTCCTGGCAGCAGGGAGGGACAGGAGGGCAGAAGAGCAAAGGCCCAGGCTGCCAACATGGCTTTGCTTGACGATGGCCCACTCACCTTCTCAGGGCTCTGTGACACGGTGCAGAGCCCTTTCAGAACCATCAAGCGCATCTCTGGGCTTGGGTGCTTCAGGTAACTCTGGAGGTGCACTGGGTTACCAAACTCCTCCTCAGAAATGTGATTCTGGGCCAGCATCTGCAAGAAAGAGCAGTGAGAGCCTGGCAGGGCCTGCAGGGCTCCCTGCAGCCTCTTCTTCTCCCACCTTTGGGCAGGGATGGCGCAGCGCCAGCTGGCACCAAAGAGGCACCAGGCGCGGGGAGCTACGGGGGCTTGCCGGCCCCAGGGACCATGCGTCCGTACGTCCTGCGGGAGCTGGCAGTTTGGGGGTAGATGGGCACAGGGCTGTGCCTGTGTGCCTGAAGGGACACACGTAGCCCTGCTGGGAGCAAGGTTTCATCTGGGAACTCACAGCCAAGCGACGGATGCAGGTGTCTTCGGTGACTGCGGTGCACCAGTTGCACAGCGGCAAGTCTTCCATCATGATGTTTAAAACTTTCTCCGACGTCTGCGGCATGGCCAGGATCACCTCCCACATGCCCAGGTCAGTGCTGCAAGCCCAGAATACTCTGTCAGTGAGGCTGCCTCAGCCGCAGGGCCACAAACCGGGCCAGCCCCAGAGGAGCCAGGCTGTCCTGCAGCCCCTGTGACTTGGGGAGCACTGAGGGCCCAGCCTGGGCAAGCAGGAGGGGGCTGAGCTGGTGTTCCCTGGGGGCAGGGGGACTCTGGGCTGCCTTGGACAGCTGGGCTGCTGCAGCCCTGGCTGGCCCAGTAGGGCTGGAACACATTGGTGGGAAGGAGGGCTGTGCTCCCTGGGGATGTCCTGCTCTTTGCCATGGCTCTGGCAAGCAGAGAGTCTCCAGGTGCATCTCCCGACATGGAACAAGCCCTCAAGGATGGCAAGGCCAGGACCTGTCACATGGCGGAGAGAACTGCAGCAGGTTCTTGACTTCTTCCCTGGACATCTTGTTGGTCAGCTGGAGAAGCAGGGAGTCCAGGCACTGCCGCGCCGATGCCGTGTGGATGCTGCCCAGGTTTTTCCTGATGCACTCCATGATCTTTGGCACCTTGGGGGACAAAGTGGGAATGGTGTTGCCAGCAGACTGCAGCCATTTCCACAGCTGCCACTCAAACTTTGGCCCCTTCCATTGCTCTCTGCTGGCTTCACGTGGCTTCTGGAGCCCAAGAGACCCCGATGTGCGAGGGAGGCAGGGAGGGAGGCAGGGAAGGAGAGAGGAACAACGCCTGGAAGAGCTCAAGGGCAGGGCCATGGCCACAGGCCACTTACATCTGTCAGCCAGTAGTCAGGGTCCTCCAAGGCTGCGTCCAGCACACCGAAGGCCCCCTCCTTGTCATGGATGCTGGAGTCTGGTAAAGCTTCAAGGGCTGTGAGGATGACGTCCAGCCTCTCAGCAGGGAAGAGGTGTCCTCCAAACCCCTGTGGGAAGAAGGAGGAGCGAAGACATGCCTCACTGAGTGTCCCAAGGGTGCTGCTTAGCTGAGCAGCAAGGGCAGCTCCGGAGAGAAGGCCCTCGGGGGAAGGGGTGAGGATGGGGCATATGGGGCCAGAGTGCTGGCCCTGCAGGTAACCAGGGCTTGCTGGTGGCCAGGAGGGCTGGAGCTGCTGCCGGGACACAGGGGAGCAGCCTTCGCATAGCCCCAGCCTGGGGACAAGAGGAACCCTCTCACCAGGGCGAGTGAGGCCGTGCCAGCCCCACCGGTTCTGGACCCCTCTGCTCACACCAGATGCCTGCTGATGCTGCGGACAAGATCCCCGGCAAGGCCAGAGCTCATTACCTTGGCAGTTTCACAGGGAGTTGATGTTATAGAAAATGGAAATTCTGTATCCTTCAATATCCTGCAGCGCTGCACATAATTTTCCATGTCCTTTGTCAGTGAGCTTTCTAAACAGTGGGAAACAGCGAAGAGTCGGTAGGGAAGAGCATCTTTGCCAACAAGCTTGCCAAATGGTGAAAAGCATCTTCACTAGGAATGGTTGAGGAGGGAGGCTCAGACCCATGGCGAGGAGAGTGATGGGCAGGGATGTAAAGCACAAGGTGAGGAGTGCTGGGAGCAAGAGGGACCTCAGGGATGATGCAGAAGGAGGAGAAGCAATGGCGTTGGGTGCCGCAGGGGTAGCAGCGTGTCACAGACCCCCTTCTGCTCGGGGTCAGGATGTGCAGGAAGCCCCCTGACACCTGCTTGCAAGACGGCAGGGAGCAAACAGTCAGGGAGAATTCTGGAGGGCGTCACCATCCCTGGTGATGCACGGCTGGCTCTGCTGTTCACTCCTCGGGGAAGATGCGGTTTGGGAAGTGCTCATCGATTGATGGCTTAGACTGGGGGAGACCACAAAACAGCGTGGTAGGTGATCTGGGGAGGGTTGGGAAGGACAGCAGCAGAGAACTGCTCCTGGACGTCAGGTGAGCGTCCAGCTTCTGCGGAAAACGATAGCCAGAATGCTGCGGGAAGCTGCTGTGAGGAGCAGAGGAGGTCAGGGAACCTGGCAGAATTCCGTGGGCAGCCTCCCCCAAGCACAAAAACAATCCTTCACAATACTCGGGGAGAACAAGCAGACAAAGCAGCAGATGTCTGCGTGCAGACGGATGCTGCCCACCACACCTTCTCTTACCTCTTCCTTCTGTGAGGAATGCATAGAAGTGATAAAGAGCATCCAAAGCTCTGATTCTGGTGGTATCTTTGCCACCGCTGAAAATGAAGAGGTGGCCCAGCAGCTGTCCCAGGATGGGGATGTGGACCTCTTTGTGGGTGCCAGGGCTGCCCTTGCATTTTCTAGCAGTGAACAAGGTCTGGGCGAGGGAGAGAGGAGAGAAGAAGGGTTAAGTGGAGGCAGAGAGCAGGACCTGGGGAAGGAAGAGCAAGGGCAAAGGAGGGACAAAGACCCTTTCTTCAGGGCAGAGCTCTGCTGAGGCCTCCACCTGTGCCCAGTCTTGCTGCACAGGCACCCCCAAGCTGCAGGATGCTCTGGAAGGTAGGGAAGGGGAGACAGGCTGGCTGAAAGGTTCCTGGCATCTTACCTTCCCCAAATATGTGACCAGGAAATCACTCATCCTCTCAATCTTCTGCAGGGCAATCTTGCGCACAGCTGTGTTATGGGAGGTGGCATAGTGCAGCAGCGCCTGTGAGGAGAGAAGCTGCTGGTCTGCCCTTGGAGCTGATGCCTTCTCCAGCAGAAGCAGCACTGCTGAACCCCTGGCTGTGCTCACGCCGTCCATCAAAGCTTCCCCCAAGGTGGAGCAAAGCCCTCAGCAGGGCTCCTGCCCCTGGGTTCCCGCCCCTGGGTTCCCTTGCAGGCTTGCCACAGATCCACCAGCCAACTTTGTGGTCAGGCAGACAGGCAGATGCCACCTGCCAGTGCAGCCTCAGCTCCTTCCTGCGCCCTCCCCCAGAACGTGGCCCTCTGTCCCCTCTCCGTGAAGGCTGGCTTCTGTGGCTTGAACCAGGGGTCCGCAATGGGGCAGGGATACAGCCACTGGACAGTCAGGAGATCAGGGCATCAGGGCCACGCTCCCGTGCAGGATGGGCATGTCCCTGGGGATCTCTGCCCCATTCACACCTGGCAAGAGAACTCTGGAGGGACTGGGGGAAAGGAGGAGAGCAGCTCCAGCTGCCGCCACTGTGGTGCCCAAGGAGTGGGCTAAAAGTCTCCCACTGCTTTGGCACACGGTGATCTCTTGGGGTCTGCAGGGGCTGGCCCAGAAGTGCCATGGGCAAGGTTTTGCTGTGACATGAGAGGATTCTTCAGAGGGGAAAGGGTCTTTGACCACAGCCAGGGGATGCCAGGCTCCCAGAAGAACTTGGTGGGCTTCCCCAAAGGAGGTGGGCGCCTGCCTGCAGTATGCTCAGTCCTAGCACTAGGGGTGGGCCATCCACTGCAGCATGGACATTCGTTACCCCCCCAGCTGTGGAACCACTCCTGGGAAACCGACTCTTTGCAAATGCCAGACCTGCAAAATATTCTGCAACTCCTCGCCGACACTGGAGATTGGACAGTTGCGTACAAAGGCCTGCAGCATGATTTCCATGGCGTTCATGGTCTGCAAGGAGGACAGAGGATCAGAGAAGCATTTCTGAGCTCCTTCTCACCCCCAGGAGCTGACTGAACCTCCAGCAGCAAGGGAGGACACATGCACCGCCTCACAGAGCCCGGGGGTGACTTTGGGGCTAAACAACTTCTGTGTGGAGACCTCCTGAGAGCACTGGATCAGGCCAGAGAAGGGGAAGGGGAAGAAGAGATTAGGCTGGGAAAGCAAATCTGGGCCCCGGCCCTGCATTGGTTGTCCGGTTGTCTCAGCATGTGGGAGCATGGCAGCAGCCCAGCGGGACTGGGGGTGTCGCTACCTCACCCAGCACATACCTTGGTGTAGAGATCTTTTTCTGCCGCTGACATGTCCAAATAGGGAGGCAGAAAGAAGACGCTCTTGAAGCAGGCATGCAGGAGACTCTCCTTTTTGCCATCCAGTGCTGACTCCACTGTGGCGCTAAGAAGGGAGATAGGAGCTTGTTGGATGCTGGTGCTGGAGTGGTGCCTCAAGGCTTAGGGAAGGAGGACAGGCATGTCCCTGGGAGGACAGGCATGTCCCTGGGAGGACATGTCTTCCCATGGACAGGCATCCCTGGGAGGGATGGGAAACCTTCCCGCCAGCTTCAGGGCCACCAGGACCTTGCCCAGGGATGTGCTGGCCAAAGTAGGGGCTTAGCAGGTACCTGAGCGTGGCAATAGTTAGCATGGCTTTCATTCGAAACGCTGTGTGCAAACTGTCTGTGGGCTCCTCTTCCAGCAAAACCTGCAAAACACAACCAGGATGGGACGTGGCAGACACTCGCCCCCAGTGCCTGCTGCTGAAGGCCCAGCAGCACACCCAGTCCTGCCTTGGGCAGCTTGGTTTGTCTCCACCTGTGCATGGTTTGTCTCCACCCCCCCTGCCCCAGCCTCACAGGGGGCTGGCGCTCGAGGGGCCTTGCCCCTTCCCCAACCCGCCACGCGTCCCCTCACCTTGATGTTCTCTGCCAGCTCCATTTCGCGGCAGAAGGCGTCCATGTCCTCCAACAAGGAACAGTCTCTGCACGTGGTGCAGATGCTCTCCAGGAACTTCATTTTCTTTTCCTCATCCTGGCAGCCACAGAGAGAAGCACGGGGAGCGTGAGGGGGGAGAACCAGAGCCCACAGCACTGGAGTGCTGCGACGTGCGGTGCTGTCTGAGACACACAGAGGGCAGCAGCTCTACCCAGCCAGCAGCGCTCCTGCTGCCTGGCAGCAGGGCCAGGGCCCCGTCAGGACACACCAGCACAGCCACGACAGAAGTGGCTGCCCTTACCTTCTCTGTGCTGACAAAAATCTGGATGAAGTTCTTGGCTTCCTCTTTGCCAAAATCCCATAACCAGGCATCTAGCAATGGAGAAGAGCGAGCAGTGCTGCAGTGAGGGGCTGAAGGCAGGAGCGAGGAGAGGAAGGGCCCCCAGCACGAGAGACACACGGCCCTGCTGGAGCAGGTCCAGAGGAGGCCCTGATGCAGATCAGAGGCCTGGAGCACCTCCCCTAGGACAGGCTGAGAGAGCTGGGCTTCTTCAGCCTGGAGAAGAGGAGGCTCCAGGGGGCCCTTAGAGCGGCCTTCCTGTACCTAGAGGTGGGCCTGGCCGACAGGATAGCTGGGGAGGGACTCTTTCTCAGGAGTGCTGTGACAGGACAAGGCCTAACAGGTTTAAGCTAACGGAGGGTAGATTTCAATTAGGTATTCAATTAGCAACAAATTCTATACTCGGAGGGTGCTGAGGCAGCAGGATCTGGGCCCCCTCTAAGCTCCGTCCCAAGCCGGGGCGAGGCCATGCTGGGTTGGGCTCCCAGCACCCCCAGCATCCAGGTGCCCTTCTTCTCCACGGGCTGCAGCACCAGCCCAGGGCCTGCTCCACCGGGGGCTCCTCCACGGGCTGCAGCGTGGAGATCTGCTCCATGTGGGACCCATGGGTGCAGGGGAACAGCCTGCTCCACCAAGGGCCTCTCCACAGGCCACAGGGGATCTTCTGCTGAAGAGAGATCCACAGGGGATCTCCCTGCGGCCTTCCAGTACGTAAAGGGGGCTCATAAAAAAGATGGAGAGCAACCCTTTGCTTGGGCAGGCAGCGATGGGGCGAGAGGGAATGGGTTTAAACTGCAGGAGGGGAGAGTTAGGTTAGACACGAGGACGTAATTCTTCACTGCCAGGGTGGGGAGGTTGTCCAGAGCCGTGGATGCTCCGTCCCTGGAGGTCTGGAGGTGGTCGTGCCAGCACCATCCAGTAGGTACTTGGTGGGCCAATACCCCCCAGTACTGCCCAGTACTCCCCAGAGTTCACAGTACCCTCCCAGTGCCTGCCGGTACTGCCTGGAAGCCCCCCCAGTATCCTCCCAGTGCACCCCAATAGCACCCAGAACCCCTCAGAACTCCACCATTGACTGCAGTACTGCCCACAGTCCCCCAGTGTGCTCATAGTATCCCCCCAACACTGCCTAGAACACCACCAGCATTGCCTAGAGCTCCCCCACCATGCTCCCACTGCCCCCCAGTACCCTCCCAGTGCTGCCAAACTCAGCCCCCAAGCTCCCCACCACCCCCTGGAGCTGCCCATTCGCGTCCAAGCCCCCCAAAACCGCCCCATTCCCCCGCCCTGCACCGAAGCTGTGTGCCCACAGAAACACCCCCAAACCCACCCAGAACGCAGAGCAGAGCCCCCCCCCCCAACACCCCGTGGCGGGGTGTCCCCATTGCCTGGATCCTCATTAAGGCCCCTCATTACAGCACCTCGTTAAGGCTGTGAGTACTGCAAAACCAGTGCTTTATTTCACAGCTTTGGCCGCCCATGACAGCGCCCAAATAGGGGGATGGGTGTTAGGGTCCTCCAAATCCCCCCAAAATACCCCAAAACTACGGCCTGGTCCCAGTCCCCCACGCCCAGGGATCCCCAGGCCTCCTGAGACCCCCAGATCACCCTGAAATGTCCCCAAATGTTCTCCTGGGACAATAAAGGGTCCTGCCGTGTTTTGGGAGGGGGACCCTGGATCTGCCCCGGACCTCTCAAACCCTCCATAGGGACATGGGAGGCACCCCGCCCCCCACCCCGGGTTCCTCCCAAGCCCCCCGTGGGGAAACGCGGTCCCCCCACATCCCCTTCCAAAGCCCCTATGGAGGATATAGGGTCCCTCTGTCCTGTTGGGGTTCCCCCCCTCCCTATAAAGCCCCTGTGGGTGCCCCCAAACGGTGGGGACAGGCATTGGCAGCAAGGGGGCCCTGGTGGCCTCGTGCCCCCCCCTCTCACTTGGCCGTCATCATCTGCACGAGCTCTGCCGGGAGAGAAGGGGATGCTCAGAGGGGACAGGGACGCAGCGGGGACACAGCAGGGGTTGGGGACATGGCGGGGGGACAGGAACACAGCAAAGACTGAGGGAATAGGAACGGGAATGGGAAAACGTGGAGTCTATAGGGACGGGGACAGAGCAGGCATGGGGGTGCCCCATAGGGACAAGGGGAGGACACGGGGGGGACACGCTGCCGGCCAGAGATCCCCCAGAGCAACCCTGTGGTGTCCGCACAGCCTTGCCCACGTAACTGCTCAGCTCTGAGATCTGTACCTTTGCTACGCTCTCACTCTGGTCTCTCACGCGAAAGTAGAGTGGGAGAAGGCTGCTGTGCACTGTCCTCTTCATGACCAGCAACGCGGGGCCGGGGTCACACGGCTGCCCCCAGCCCCCCCCCCAAAAAGGGGGTCCTCCGGGGGGGGGGGCGCAAGGGGGCTCACCGTCGGTGTCCACCTCCTTGATCATGTCCTGCAGCTCGGCCTCGGTGGGGTTCCAGTCCAGTCTCCTGGACTCTTTCCTCTCGCTATTGTGCTTCCCCATGAGAGCAAGGGCTAGCAATCATGACCCTGCTCCTAGCTGCTTGTAGGCTGTTTCATCTCCCTCTTCGTCCTGGTTGCGTGCTCTACAACAGGCTCCCACCTTCTGTCAGCCTTACTGCCCTTTCCCCTGACTCTTCCTCAGGGACACTCAACCCTTTCAGCGGCACTGCCCAGCTCCAGGCTGGGAGGCCATTCCCTGACACCACAGGCCACCCCGTCTCCTCTCCCTCGTTCCTATGCCTGCATTGCTCCTCCGCCCTCCTCAGCATTTCCCTGGAGCAGGGCAAGGCACGGGGGCCTCTGCCGCTGTCCCCCCAGCCCTAGCACACCCCCCACTGCCCTCACTCACCGCTGAGGATTTCATTCAGCTTCTCCTCGCTCTGGTCCTTGCAGTAGCGCGCAGCAAGACCTAGACACAGAGATCCCATCAGAGCCCCGCTCCCCAGCACGCTCCCAGCAGCGCAGCCCCTGGCCTGGCCAGCCAGGCTGTGCCCCCTCCTGCACCCTGGAGCAAGGGCCCAGTCGGGGGGCTCTGGGGGCAACAGGGCTGTGCCTCACTGCCAGGGCAGTGCCTGGGGCTGCCAAAGGCTGCCCCAAGAGGGACCCAGGGGCTGGGCTCACCAATGAATCTGACGGCCTCAAGTCGCAAAAGGGTCTGCGTGTCCTGCAGGTAGGGCTGGCTCTGCTGCAGGTATTCTTCTACTCTGCCTCTGTCCTGCTGCAGCTGGAGAGAGAGAGAACGCAAGGTCACGGGGCTTGCACAGCCTCTCCAGGGTCTCCTCCAGCATCCTGGGGGCAGGGAGGGCAGAGGGGCCTGCAGAAGAGCCCCCTGGGGCTCTGTGCTGGAAGGAAGGGAGCGAGGATGCGGCTGCAGGCAGCGGGCTCTGGCCGGGCACGTTTGCCCAGCTGGGGCAAACCAAGTTGGGTCCTTACCAAGCACTCCCCGATCCTCCACGTCTGTTCTGTCTGGGCCAAGCGCTTGAGCTCTTTGCGTCGCAGAAACTCTGCAGCCACGGCGAGAGCTTCCCCAGAGGCCTGCGGAGCAGCAGAGGTTGGCAGGTAGCACCACAGCCTTGGGGGACCCTCTGTCCCCTCCTCTTGGCAGAGCTGTGAGCCTTTCCCAGCGCGTTATGGGAGGCTGTGGTGGGGGACAGCGTGCACTGGGTTCAGTGGCCAAGGCAAGGCCACGGGACGGCCACCATCGGAGGCAGCTCACGCTGCCGGCCAGAGATCCCCCAGAGCAACCCTGTGGTGTCCACACAGCCTTGCCCACGTAACTGCTCAGCTCTGAGATCTGTACCTTTGCTACGCTCTCACTCTGGTCTCTCATGCGAAAGTAGAGTGGGAGAAGGCTGCTGTGCACTGTCCTCTTCATGACCGGCACCGCGGGACCGGGGTCACACGGCTGCCCCCAGCCTCCCCCCCAAAAAGGGGGTCCTCCGGGGGGGGGCGCAGGGGGGCTCACCGTCGGTGTCCACCTCCTTGATCATGTCCTGCAGCTCGGCCTCGGTGGGGTTCCAGTCCAGTCTCCTGGACTCTTTCCTCTCGCTATTGTGCTTCCCCATGAGAGCAAGGGCTAGCAATCATGACCCTGCTCCTAGCTGCTTGTAGGCTGTTTCATCTCCCTCTTCGTCCTGGTTGCGTGCTCTACAACAGGCTCCCACCTTCTGTCAGCCTTACTGCCCTTTCCCCTGACTCTTCCTCAGGGACACTCAACCCTTTCAGCGGCACTGCCCAGCTCCAGGCTGGGAGGCCATTCCCTGACACCACAGGCCACCCCGTCTCCTCTCCCTCGTTCCTATGCCTGCATTGCTCCTCCGCCCTCCTCAGCATTTCCCTGGAGCAGGGCAAGGCACGGGGGCCTCTGCCGCTGTCCCCCCAGCCCTAGCACACCCCCCACTGCCCTCACTCACCGCTGAGGATTTCATTCAGCTTCTCCTCGCTCTGGTCCTTGCAGTAGCGCGCAGCAAGACCTAGACACAGAGATCCCATCAGAGCCCCGCTCCCCAGCACGCTCCCAGCAGCGCAGCCCCTGGCCTGGCCAGCCAGGCTGTGCCCCCTCCTGCACCCTGGAGCAAGGGCCCAGTCGGGGGGCTCTGGGGGCAACAGGGCTGTGCCTCACTGCCAGGGCAGTGCCTGGGGCTGCCAAAGGCTGCCCCAAGAGGGACCCAGGGGCTGGGCTCACCAATGAATCTGACGGCCTCAAGTCGCAAAAGGGTCTGCGTGTCCTGCAGGTAGGGCTGGCTCTGCTGCAGGTATTCTTCTACTCTGCCTCTGTCCTGCTGCAGCTGGAGAGAGAGAGAACGCAAGGTCACGGGGCTTGCACAGCCTCTCCAGGGTCTCCTCCAGCATCCTGGGGGCAGGGAGGGCAGAGGGGCCTGCAGAAGAGCCCCCTGGGGCTCTGTGCTGGAAGGAAGGGAGCGAGGATGCGGCTGCAGGCAGCGGGCTCTGGCCGGGCACGTTTGCCCAGCTGGGGCAAACCAAGTTGGGTCCTTACCAAGCACTCCCCGATCCTCCACGTCTGTTCTGTCTGGGCCACGCGCTTGAGCTCTTTGCGTCGCAGAAACTCTGCAGCCACGGCGAGAGCTTCCCCAGAGGCCTGCGGAGCAGCAGAGGTTGGGAATTAGCACCACAGCCTTGGGGGACCCTCTGTCCCCTCCTCTTGGCAGAGCTGCGAGCCTTTCCCAGCGCGTTATGGGAGGCTGTGGTGGGGGACAGCGTGCACTGGGTTCAGTGGCCAAGGCAAGGCCACGGGACGGCCACCATCGGAGGCAGCTCATGCTGCCGGCCAGAGATCCCCCAGAGCAACTCTGTAGAGCGTGTGGGTGACCAGCTCATAAACAGACCATGTGCACAGAAGAAGCCTCTGCACAGATGGCCTGATCACAAACACTTCCAGTATCGGCGAGAATATCTACTCAAGCTCTCTGGGACTGGGTTTAGTTATCCAGTGCTCTGCTAGGAATAGGACATCCTGACAACTTCTCAAAGGTTGTCATAGAATCGTAGAATCATAGAAACATAGGGTTGGAAAGGACAACCTTTCAAGATCAAGATCAAGATCACCTAGTCCAACTGTCTTCCTATCACCAATACTACCCACTAAGCTACTAAATCATATCTCGTAAGACCAGCTCCATTCCGGCGAGTGGTCCTTGGAAGGTGCATTCATCACTACGCCACCTTTACCGTAGACTTCATGGACAAATGACAGCATTGCTCTGTGAACCCCCCCACTGCCCAAACCTGCAGGACAGAGCTGAGAGGGAGCTGTAGGAGCTGGGCTGAGCTCCAGTCCTTCCCCTGGAACCACAAGAAATGGATTCCCCAAAGAAGGGACAGCAGCGTAGAACAAGATCTGGGCCACTGCTCATGGACAGTCCCTCTACAAATATCTTCCTCTGTCAAAAATATATAATGGGAACAAGCATGCCGAATGCACATGTGGGGTGCCAGTCTTTTTTAGGGGTGATACAAAGAGCTGGGGAAATATTTATCATCACAGCATGCAGGGAGCAAGTGGTTCTTCCTGAGCAGCCTCCGGCTGGGTCAGCAAGAGCAACACTGGACTGTGACGCTGTTGGTTAGCCCCAGTAGGCAGCTAAGCACCACACAACCACATCCCGTGGCACTGAGGAGAGAAGGAAAGCAACAAAAGTTGTGCGTTGAGATAAAAATTATTAAGCAAAGGAAAAGTGGAAGAAGAAGGACACACAGCACCATAGAAGCTGCTGTGAAGACAAAGAAGTCCTTCCCAGACAGACTCAGTACAGAAGTGTTGCAAGATTTTGTCACATTTACAAATGGGTAACACTTCAATCTTGATTCTGGAATGATTTGCTCTATAAAAGATTTTATTTATTCATTTGTTTGCTTAGAACTGTTTGCTTATTCCCCCGGTAAGAAGTTAGTCTGGTAGATGGCACTGGAACAGGTTGCCAGAGAAGCTGTGGATGCCCCATCCCTGGAGGTGTTCAAGGCCAGGCTGGATGGGACTTTGGCCAGCCTGATCTAATGGGAGATGTCCCTGTCTGTGGCAGGGGGGTTGGAGTTAAATTATCTCTAGGGTCCTTTCCAACTCAAGACATTCTATGATTCTACAATTCTATGGATGAAATGGCATTAAATACCTTGTTGAGAAGCAGCATCCAACAGCTGAGTCTCTGGACCAGAGAACTGACATTCCCATTAGCTGTCTGCAGCTGGGGGTGTCTGCCTCTAACCTTACTTTAGGGTTAGAAACCACGTGCCCCTGCATTTGGAGTCAAAACTTTGTCCCCCATAGACCATTGCCTTTCATCCTTGGTGTTTGTTTTCTATCACTTTCAGTGACAGAAGGAAATTACAATTAGAAATCCTACAGCCCATGGAACCACCAGGGATAAAAGTTGGCTCCAAACCCGTGGGATTCTCTGGGTCGGGGCTTTGTTTTGTCCTCTGCTGCTCAGTGGAGGGAAGGATCATGACAGCTTACGGGATCCCCCATGTCCTCAGGGCTGCCTATGGCTGCAAATGGGACCCCAGAAGGGACCATCTTGAGGGCAGCACCTTCTTGACCACCTTCTTGGTGGTTGAGATGCCTCTGATGGCCTTCCTCAAGGCCCGTGGTGGAAGGTGCCATAATGCTGGTGCCAGCCAGGGACAGCAAGAAATCTCCTGTGTCGCAGCCAGCATGAAGCAAAGGCAGCTGCTCACGACGAGCGTGTAGCACGAGAACCAAGATGAGCTGACTGTCTCATGCACCATCCCACAGCCTCCTGTGATCTTTCCCACAAAGCAAGAATCAAATGGCCCTGTAGGACTGGGTCTGCCCTTGAAGCTGATGGAGCCCTGAGCAGGGCTCAGGCTCAGAAAAGCCTTTTCAGCCTCTTACCTTCTCCACAGGTGTGGTGCCCCTGATGGGACACAGAGTGTCCTAGCCCTCACTGCCAGCACCACTGCCTGGCAGGAGCTCAACCCATGTGCCAAGGACTAGGAGGGGTCCCTGAGCAGCCCCTGCAGGTGCAAAATTATCTGAGGAACCATTCTGCAACTGCATTATTGAAACCCTTAACTAGGACTCGATGTAGGAAGACATTAAACAAGGGAAGGACTTGGCTGGTTTGATTTTGATGAACAGAAAGGAGAAGTTTTTCCTTCTGCAAGCTGTTAGGTTCTTGCTGTGTGGGTGAAATGTTGGTCCTTCACCACCTCTAGCTTGAATCATTTTTGCAGGTGCGTCTTCCTTATGCAATCCTTTCTTTTTTTTTCTGACTTAACATGGACTCAAGTTGCTGTTGCTGGTGCCTGATTTTCACAGTGCCATTTGTAAAGCACTCCACCAAAGGCCACCAGAAGTTCCCAGGTACCTCCCGGGGTTGTGGCACCCTGCCTGCCATTCTCCACTCCACCTCCTATTTGCTGCGTCTGGTCAGGGCAGTATTGCTGCAGCGTGTTCTGATTCTAGACCCACAAAAAAATTGAAGGTCTAATGGCTTAAAAGAAAAACACCGAAGCAACAGGATTACATATAAGAATATCCTCTGTGTGGGGGGAATGCTGGCACAAAAAGGGATCTCTATGACAAGCAGCTGCAGTTTTGCCAGGTTAAATCCAGACAATGCAAGACTTCACAACCTCACTGGGCAACCTGTTCCCCTGTTCCATCACCCACACAGTACAGAAGGATTTTCTGACATTCAGGCAGAACCACTTGTATTTTAGTTTGTGCCACTGTCTCTTGTCCTATTACTGGACATCACTGAGAAGAGCATGGTTCCATTTTCCTTGCACCCTCCCTTCAGGTATGTATGTTGATAAGATCCACCCCGGGCCTTCTTTCTTCTAAGCTAGAGTCCTATATCTCTTAGCATTTCATCATCTTCGGGGCCCCTTCATGAACTCTCTCCAGTAGTTCTGTGTCTCTTGTACTGGGGAGCCCAGGATATCATTGGCCTTCTTTGTGGCAAAAGCACATGCCTGGCTCTTGTTCAGCTTGCTGTCCTCCAGGACCCCCAGATCCCTTTCTGTCAGTCAGGAAGACAGTGACAAAGGCCTTCCTGAAGTCCAGGTAGACAGCAGCCGCTGCTCTTCCCCTCGTCAATCAGGCTGGTCATTCAAAACCGAGATGCAGACAAGACTTCGAAGAGGGTGTTGAGTAACTAAAATGGGTAGGAAGGGAATATACAAAACCCTGGAACAGAGGAAACACCTCACACTGAAGCACCAAAACCTTCTGCTTAATGGCAAGAGCAGTGATGTTCACAGTGAAGACACAGGACTGGAAATCTGAGTATTTCCTTTGGGGGAAATGTTGACCCCAGAAAGGCTCTTTGCTCTGTGGAGACACAATTCTGTGAGGTTAAAACCAGAAAAGTTGCAATGTGACATGCAAAGCTTTGGAGGAAGCATACCCGTTACATGGTGACAAACCCTAGAAATAAAAAGTCCTCAAGATCTCTGCTTGGGAGATCACTGGTAGCTCATGGCTGGGCTGGTGAGCTGCCCACAGCCATATGTTGGGAAGAGGGAGCTCAGCATGGTCCCGTGCTGAGGCACATCTTGGGCAATCTCATTGATGGAGAGAGGGAAACACTTGGCTGTACATGACAGCAACTACAGAAGATGGAGCATGGTTTTATAACACAGCCAGGAAGTCTTTACCTCCTGAAAAAGCTTCCTTTCCTAGGTTTTCTAACTCCACTTTTTCAGCTGGCTCCATTGATTCAGAGAAGAGACCGTCATTTTGGAGGAAAATCACACTCTTACAGAGATCGTGTTCATTTATTTTTCTAGGAGAGCTCTTCCTGTGGAGCCGCTCTGTAGGTCCTCTTCAATGGACATCTTTGTTCTCACTGAGGTTGGTGGACACATTTTGCAAGTGTCTAAGGGCTTACGTTTGTGGTCAGCTTCACACAGGCCAGTAAATGCATCAGCTGAGATTTGGTTCATGACTGTGGGAGTAAAGTTAGCCCATAGCAAAGGCAAGCTGATGCAATTGGAAGTAGTAGCTCACTTGCTTTGCAGGCTTTGCTGATGGGCACCGCAACACCACAGAGCTGGGAAGCTGCCAGAGCTCAGCAGTACCTTGATACACAATACAAACATGGCCCTGAGTTTGCAACCCCCTTACAAAACAGGCATTTCCCCTTGAAATTCATTCTACACCTATGCTTCTTCTTTACTAAATGGCTCGCATTGCAAGGTTGCACCTAGGACACTTAATTATCAAACAGTCACTGGAGTGGAAATTAAGGTTTCCAAATTTAATAATAATAATAATAATAATAATAATAATAATAATAATAATAATAATAAAGATTTCATTGAATTTCGTATTTCCAATCTCAGTGTGACTGGAATTGGTTGATTTTCTCTGTGTAGTGGGTTTACGTGGCAAGGTTTTGGTAGCAGGGGGCCATAGGGGTGGTTTCTGTGAGAAAGATCTAGAAGCTGCCCCATGTTTGGGAAGGGCCCCATTGTTTTCCAGAGCTGAGCCAATAAGCGATGTTGTTTTGCGCCTCTGTGAGAGCATATTTAAGACAGGGAAAAAAACGCTGCGCCACACAGCAGCCGGGAGAGTGAAGGGAGTGAGGAACAGCCTTGCAGGTGCCAAGGTCAGTGTAGAAGGAGGGGGAGAGGTGCTCCAGGCGCCGGAGCAGAAGTCCCCTGCGGCCTGTGGTGAGGAGCCTGGTGAAGCAGGTTGTCTCCCTGCAGCCTCATGGAGCACCACGGTGGAGTAGGGTTCCACGCTGCAGCGCGTGGAGGAGACCACGGTGGAGCAGGTGGACCTGCACCGATGGAGGCTGCGGCCCGTGGAAGACCGCTGCCAGAGCAGATTCCGGGCCACACCTGTAGCCCGTGGAGAGGAGCCCACGCAGGAGCAGGTGACGTGGCAGGAGCTGCTGCCCGTGGGGGACCCAGATTGGAGCAGTTTGCTCCTGAGGGATGGACCCCGTGCTACGGACCCATATCTGGAGCAGTTCTGGAAGAACTGCTGCCTGTGGGAAGCCCACGCCGGATCAGTTCAGCAAGGACTGCATCCCGTGGGAGGGATCCCACAGCAAAAGGGACGAGAGTGACCGAGAAGGAGCGGCGGAGAAGAAGCGCTGTAGACTGACCATAACCTCTGTTCCTTCGTTCCCCTGCACTGCTCGGGGGGAGGAGGTGGAAGAGGGTAGATGGGGGAGAAGGTACTTTTGGCGAGCGGTCGTGGTGAAGCTCGTCTGCCCACCCAAGTAAAACCACCACACTCTCTCAGAGAGGGGTAAGGATTTTTGCTCAGGAGTTGGCAGGGCTGATAGATAGGGCTTTAAACTAGAGTCGAAGGAGGAAGGGGATAGAACCAGACACGCCGCTGATGAGCTGAGGGATGGTGCGCTAGAATCAGAGGGACGGTGTGCTAGTGAGGTCCTGCGGTCAGCTCCACAAGGCGCTGCCTGTAGGGAGGCACATTTGAAGTGCTTCTACACAAACGCATGCAGTATGAGGAATCAAATGGATGAGCTAGAAGTCTTGGCCCTGTCCCACAGCTACGACATCATCGGCATAAGCGAAACCTGGTGCGATGAGTCCTGTGGCTGGTGTGTGGTGGAATTTTCTCCCAACAGAGGCAAACAGCACCTCTGTAGCCCTGCCATGTCACACAACCTCGCTTCCAGCGGCCACACACTTTCTTTTTCCACTTAAGCTCTAGAAGAAGATCCCTGCTCAGCCAAGCTGGCCTCCTGCCCCCCCTGCTTGACTTCCGACATTTTGGAATCGCCTGCTCCTGTGCTCTTAGGAGGTCGTGCTTAAAAAGATGGACCCCGATACCTTCCAAAACAGCTTCTCAGGGGATCTTCCTAAGTAGCTCCCTGAGCAGCCTGAACTCTGCCCTCCCCGTGTCCAAAGCTCACAGAATTGGAGGGGTTGGAAGGGACCTCAAGAGATCATCGGGTCCAACCCCCCTGCCAAAAGCAGGTGTACTGGCAGTTTTCCTCCTATCGCCAAAGATTTTTAAACTCAACTGCTTCATGATTGCTATGGCCAAGATGGCCGCCCATCACCACTTCACCCACCGCACCCTCTGTGTTCACAAGTGTGAGATATGTTCATCTGATTCGTGTCAATATGGAACAATGCTAGGGCCGCATGGTATGATGAATGTCACCTTCTGTCTTACATACCCTTGTATAACCACAAGTCTAAGAAAAACAGAATGGTTAATGTATATAGTTCTTGTACCTTGCAAAGGAATGTTTTAACAATTCATGTCAATAGAGAGCAGTTCTGTCTGTCTCTGGGTCCTGCACTGGCAATTTAATTCTTCCACAGATGTGGTTTCTTCCCTTTCCTCCCCGTGTCCCAGTCTCCCCCTCATTATAGTCAATTTATCAAAGCTTCAGAAATATTCCTCAAATCCATGAGCCTATTTGCTTTTGTTACTGATTCCGAACTCTTATTCCTACCAGTTGCAGCCTTCTTGCCTTCTTTGTGGTTGATTTAGCACTGCTATAGATGTGACTGGAGTGTCCCTGGGAATGGCCTGTGAGGAATGTTTTAACAACTCGTGAAGTGTCAATAGAGAGCTATCTGTGTTTGTATGTTCTTTCTTTGAAGTCTCTGATGTCTGGGGGTTTCAGAACAACTGCTAACAACTAGTAACTGTTGTGACTTCTGAATGGGACACTCTGCAAGCCCCTGATACCTGGCCAGGTGGCCAGGAGATTAAGGAGAAGAAAGAAGCTGAAGGACGACTAGAAGGCAAAACTTGCAGGGAACGCTGTGTAAGCTTTTGACATGCTGCCAAGGAGTACAAAGGGGAAGGACAAGAAAAAAACTGAGAGGAAGACTACGAGCCTTCAGCATGAAAGACCCCCAGACACCCCCAGGGGGACCACCAGAGACTGATGCGCATGCTCCAGTAGGAGGGTTTGGATCCCGGAAGCTAATTATAATAACCCCTTATTTTTAGAAGTAGTAATGTATATGTATCAGCCTAGGAGCATAAAAATCAGCTGCTTGATGTAACTGGTGTGTGTCCTGGTGGAGCAGAGACTCCCGGCGCACCCAGCGCTGTTTGCTTACCTCTATTCCTTTAAAAAAAAATTGTAAACTTTGATTATAATCCTATTTTGAAGACTGAGCCATTTATAACACAAGCAACAGGTCTAGGATGGCACCTTTCCTTGTCGCCCTCAGTAGCTGTACCAAGGAGTTGTCATCAAGGTGTGTGAGGAATCTCCTGGACCTGCTTGTATCAGCTGTGTGGTCTTCCCAGGTAATGTCTGGCAAGTTGAAGTCCCCCATCAGGACAAGGGCAGTTGAGCTAAGAGAGGTCTCTCTTAGTTCCTTAGCGAATAATTCATTGGTATCGCAAACACCCACTGCAACATCCAAGTGATTGGTTTCTCCCTTAATCCTTACCCAGAGGCTCTCAGCCGCGTCCTTGTGCCAGCCCCTTGCCTCGCCTGCCCTGCCTATCCTTCCTGAAGAGCCCATAACCGTCCATCACAGCACACCAAGTCTCGCTTGTTCTGGGACGGAGCTGAAGCTTCCAGCTCCTCCTGCTTGTCCCTCCTGCTGGGTGCATTGGTGCAGAAACATTCCAAATGTGCTCCAGTGTACCCAGCGTGGCATGGAGCAGGCAGAAGGATCTCACTAGCACACAGTCCCTCCCATTTTGGTGTGCCACTTAGCAGATTCTGTCGGGACAGAACAATAATGGATGATGCTCAGAGGTCCTTACGGGGCAAGTGAGCTTTCTGGAAACATCTTTTACCCTGATCTCCTGGGAGGCAGCAGACTTCTCCATGGGTTAGGTCAGGTCGGCATATGCGGCCCTCTGATCTGCTCAGAAGGGAGTCGCTTATGACAGTAACCCTTCTCTTTTTCTTGATGGAGGTGGTCGTGATACTGGGCAAGGCTGACTTGCCCTAGAAAACCCCTCCAACCTGGATGGACCTTCATGCACATCATTGTTTGTGTGTCCATTAGTTCCAGAGTCTGTTGTTTCAGGGCACCTGAAAGGAAGGTGAGGTAGGCAAGGAGGGGTTCGCCTGCTGCCCCGAGCAGATCTCAACTTCCATCCCTTCGTCACTGAGATCCACTCCTTCTGCCTGACGGACAGAGGGTAGGGGATCCTCCATTTCCTCTGCTGTGTCTGCCTGACGCATCTGTCCCAGGGCTGGCAGAGTACAGTTCAACCTTCTCCGACTCCCTGGTGCTCCTCAGCCTGCCCACCTCCTCCCCAAGCTCTGCCAGGAGGCTGAGCAGTTCTTCTACCTGGGCGCACCTACCACAGGTGGACTCACAGGATGGGATGTCAGGAAGAATTTCTTCATGGAAAGGGTGGAACCGGCTGCCCAGGGCACTGCTGGAGTCCCCAGGCCTGGAGCTATTAAAGAAATGCGTGGACTTGGCGCTAAGCGCCGTGGTTTTGTGGTGGGCCTGGTAGTGTTAGCTGACGCTTGGCCTTGAGCTGAAGGCCCTTTTCCAAGCGCAAGGGTTCTGTGACTCTTTCATTGGTTGAGTAGGCGCCAAGCAGTCACCGGGCCCAGGGAAAAGACGTCCTTGGTGGCCTCCAAGTTAGCTCAGCGTCATGGCACCGAGTCACTTTGAAGGAGCTGCTGGAATAATGAGACAACAGCCTAGTTCTATTAAAATATATATTGCTCTTTTGAGGACTGCTGCGGGGCTAGCAGCACCACAGCAGTGGAAATCTCCGTCCTGACGTTGCGTTATGCCTTGACGTCAGGATCAGGGTGGTTTGAACTGCCAGGGAACGGACCATGGGTTCCGGGTCGCTGTCTGAAGGCCGGAGGGCTGCCAAAGAAAGAAGAGCAGAGATGAAAACCCACTCCTTGCAGAGATCCCCAGGCATCCCCTGCAGACCATGCCAGCCCCACTCGACTCTTCCCCAGGCCAGGAGGAGCAGGAGGGACAAAGGAATCTGTTGAAAGCTGCTGCTCAGCAATGTCCCAAATGCTCCCACCAGTCCTTCCCCACCTGCGCACCACAGGTCAAGTGGGGCACCTTCACAAGCTGGTTCCCTCACCACCTGCCTCCATCCCTTGGGAGGATTCACACACTCCAGGAATCTCGTGGACTCTTTCCTCTCGCTATTGTGCTTCCCCATGAGAGCAAGGGCTAGCAATCATGACCCTGCTCCTAGCTGCTTGTAGGCTGTTTCATCTCCCTCTTCGTCCTGGTTGCGTGCTCTACAACAGGCTCCCACCTTCTGTCAGCCTTACTGCCCTTTCCCCTGACTCTTCCTCAGGGACACTCAACCCTTTCAGCGGCACTGCCCAGCTCCAGGCTGGGAGGCCATTCCCTGACACCACAGGCCACCCCGTCTCCTCTCCCTCGTTCCTATGCCTGCATTGCTCCTCCGCCCTCCTCAGCATTTCCCTGGAGCAGGGCAAGGCACGGGGGCCTCTGCCGCTGTCCCCCCAGCCCTAGCACACCCCCCACTGCCCTCACTCACCGCTGAGGATTTCATTCAGCTTCTCCTCGCTCTGGTCCTTGCAGTAGCGCGCAGCAAGACCTAGACACAGAGATCCCATCAGAGCCCCGCTCCCCAGCACGCTCCCAGCAGCGCAGCCCCTGGCCTGGCCAGACAGGCTGTGCCCCCTCCTGCACCCTGGAGCAAGGGCCCAGTCGGGGGGCTCTGGGGGCAACAGGGCTGTGCCTCACTGCCAGGGCAGTGCCTGGGGCTGCCAAAGGCTGCCCCAAGAGGGACCCAGGGGCTGGGCTCACCAATGAATCTGACGGCCTCAAGTCGCAAAAGGGTCTGCGTGTCCTGCAGGTAGGGCTGGCTCTGCTGCAGGTATTCTTCTACTCTGCCTCTGTCCTGCTGCAGCTGGAGAGAGAGAGAACGCAAGGTCACGGGGCTTGCACAGCCTCTCCAGGGTCTCCTCCAGCATCCTGGGGGCAGGGAGGGCAGAGGGGCCTGCAGAAGAGCCCCCTGGGGCTCTGTGCTGGAAGGAAGGGAGCGAGGATGCGGCTGCAGGCAGCGGGCTCTGGCCGGGCACGTTTGCCCAGCTGGGGCAAACCAAGCTGGGTCCTTACCAAGCACTCCCCGATCCTCCACGTCTGTTCTGTCTGGGCCAAGCGCTTGAGCTCTTTGCGTTGCAGAAACTCTGCAGCCACGGCGAGAGCTTCCCCAGAGGCCTGCGGAGCAGCAGAGGTTGGGAATTAGCACCACAGCCTTGGCAAGGAGACCCTCTGTCCCCTCCTCTTGGCAGGGCTGCGAGCCTTTCCCAGCGCTTTATGGGAGGCTGTGGTGGGGGACAGCGTGCACTGGGTTCAGTGGCCAAGGCAAGGCCACGGGACGGCCACCATCGGAGGCAGCTCACGCTGCCGGCCAGAGATCCCCCAGAGCAACCCTGTGGTGTCGGCACAGCCTTGCCCACGTAACTGCTCAGCTCTGAGATCTGTACCTTTGCTACGCTCTCACTCTGGTCTCTCATGTGAAAGTAGAGTGGGAGAAGGCTGCTGTGCACGCTCCTCTTCATTTCCTTCTTCCTTTGCCGCAGCACAGCCTCCGTCACGGCTTGGAAGAGGCAGATGGAGTGCTCCCGCACCTGGCTGGACTCCTGGCAGGGAGGAGGACAGGAGGAATTTCAGCATTAGCGTGGCTCATGTGAAGGGAGCTCACAGAACTGTGAGATGCTTCAGCGCTGGATCCTTCCCAGAGGAGCTGCTCGGGGCAGCTGCAAGGCCTGGTGCCCGTGAAGGGCAACGCAATCGGTTGCCATCGCAGGCTGCCCGCCAGCCACCACACTTTCGCCACCAGCAGCACCAGCCATGCCCAAGCAGAGCTCCCCAGCGCCTGGGCTGACGAGGAGACTGGGAAGGCCCTGCCTGAGTGCTGCCCACAGGGCCGGGCTGAAGGGCAGCCCTTGTTACAGGGGGCCCAGCTGTGGGCTCGGGCTCCCGCAGCACACTTACGTGGTCAAAGAGTGGCAGGAGCTTCTCAGCCAGCTGCAGAGCCGGGCCACTGGCCTTCCTCCTCTCCACATGAGCCATCATGTTTCTCAGCACAAGCAGGGCCTTGAGCATGACGTCTGTGTTGGTGTCCTACAGGGCCTCCACGATGGCTGGTAACACAACCTGAAGTTTTCTTGCCTGTAGGAAAGACACCATTTCCCTTCCGTGAAGCACTGAGAGACCACCCTGGGCAAAGGGCTCTGGTTCCTGAGCACCAGCCTCCTGCCTTGCTTCCTGGCAGCGGGGAGGGACAGGAGGGCAGAAGAGCAAAGGCCCAGGCTGCCAACATGGCTTTGCTTGACGATGGCCCACTCACCTTCTCAGGGCTCTGTGACACGGTGCAGAGCCCTTTCAGAACCATCAAGCGCATCTCTGGGCTTGGGTGCTTCAGGTAACTCTGGAGGTGCACTGGGTTACCAAACTCCTCCTCAGAAATGTGATTCTGGGCCAGCATCTGCAAGAAAGAGCAGTGAGAGCCTGGCAGGGCCTGCAGGGCTCCCTGCAGCCTCTTCTTCTCCCACCTTTGGGCAGGGATGGGGCAGCGCCAGCTGGCACCAAAGAGGCACCAGGCGCGGGGAGCTACGGGGGCTTGCCGGCCCCAGGGACCATGCGTCCGTACGTCCTGCGGGAGCTGGCAGTTTGGGGGTAGATGGGCACAGGGCTGTGCCTGTGTGCCTGAAGGGGCACACGTAGCCCTGCTGGGAGCAAGGTTTCATCTGGGAACTCACAGCCAAGCGAAGGATGCAGGTGTCTTCGGTGACTTCGGTGCACCAGTTGCACAGCGGCAAGTCTTCCGTCATGATGTTTAAAACCTTCTCCAAGGTCCTCGGCATGGCCAGGATCACCTCCCACATGCCCAGGTCAGTGCTGCAAGCCCAGAATACTCTGTCAGTGAGGCTGCCTCAGCCGCAGGGCCACAAACTGGGCCAGCCCCAGAGGAGCCAGGCTGTCCTGCAGCCCCTGTGACTTGGGGAGCACTGAGGGCCCAGCCTGGGCAAGCAGGAGGGGGCTGAGCTGGTGTTCCCTGGGGGCAGGGGGACTCTGGGCTGCCTTGGACAGCTGGGCTGCTGCAGCCCTGGCTGGCCCAGTAGGGCTGGAACACATTGGTGGGAAGGAGGGCTGTGCTCCCTGGGGATGTCCTGCTCTTTGCCATGGCTCTGGCAAGCAGAGAGTCTCCAGGTGCATCTCCCGACATGGAACAAGCCCTCAAGGATGTCAAGGCCAGGACCTGTCACATGGCGGAGAGAACTGCAGCAGGTTCTTGACTTCTTCCCTGGACATCTTGTTGGTCAGCTGGAGAAGCAGGGAGTCCAGGCACTGCCGCGCCGATGCCGTGTGGATGCTGCCCAGGTTTTTCCTGATGCACTCCATGATCTTTGGCACCTTGGGGGACAAAGTGGGAATGGTGTTGCCAGCAGACTGCAGCCATTTCCACAGCTGCCACTCAAACTTTGGCCCCTTCCATTGCTCTCTGCTGGCTTCACGTGGCTTCTGGAGCCCAAGAGACCCCGATGTGCGAGGGAGGCAGGGGGGGAGGCAGGGAAGGAGAGAGGAACAACGCCTGGAAGAGCTCAAGGGCAGGGCCATGGCCACAGGCCACTTACATCTGTCAGCCAGTAGTCAGGGTCCTCCAAGGCTGCGTCCAGCACACTGAAGGCCCCCTCCTTGTCATGGATGCTGGAGTCTGGTAAAGCTTCAAGGGCTGTGAGGATGACGTCCACCCTCTCAGCAGGGAAGAGGTGTCCTCCAAACCCCTGTGGGAAGAAGGAGGAGCGAAGACATGCCTCACTGAGTGTCCCAAGGGTGCTGCTTAGCTGAGCAGCAAGGGCAGCTCCGGAGAGAAGGCCCTCGGGGGAAGGGGTGAGGATGGGGCATATGGGGCCAGAGTGCTGGCCCTGCAGGTAACCAGGGCTTGCTGGTGGCCAGGAGGGCTGGAGCTGCTGCCGGGACACAGGGGAGCAGCCTTCGCATAGCCCCAGCCTGGGGACAAGAGGAACCCTCTCACCAGGGCGAGTGAGGCCGTGCCAGCCCCACCGGTTCTGGACCCCTCTGCTCACACCAGATGCCTGCTGATGCTGCGGACAAGATCCCCGGCAAGGCCAGAGCTCATTACCTTGGCAGTTTCACAGGGAATGGACAGTACAGAAAATGGAAATCTTGTATCCTTCAATATCTTGCGGCGCTGCACATAATTTTCCATGTCCTTTGTCAGTGAGCTTTCTAAACAGTGGGAAACAGCGAAGAGTCAGTAGGGAAGAGCATCTTTGCCAACAAGCTTGCCAAATGGTGAAAAGCACCTTCACTAGGAATGGTTGAGGAGGGAGGCTCAGACCCATGGTGAGGAGAGTGATGGGCAGGGATGTAAAGCACAAGGCGAGGAGTGCTGGGAGCAAGAGGGACCTCAGGGATGATGCAGAAGGAGGAGAAGCAATGGCGTTGGGTGCCGCGGGGGTAGCAGCATGTCACAGACCCCCTTCTGCTCGGGGTCAGGATGTGCAGGAAGCCCCCTGACACCTGCTTGCAAGACGGCAGGGAGCAAACAGTCAGGGAGAATTCTGGAGGGCGTCACCATCCCTGGTGATGCACGGCTGGCTCTGCTGTTCACTCCTCGGGGAAGATGCGGTTGGGGAAGATGCGGTTTGGGAAGTGCTCATCGATTGATGGCTTAGACTGGGGGAGACCACAAAACAGCGTGGTAGGTGATCTGGGGAGGGTTGGGAAGGACAGCAGCAGAGAACTGCTCCTGGACGTCAGGTGAGCGTCCAGCTTCTGCGGAAAACGATAGCCAGAATGCTGCGGGAAGCTGCTGTGAGGAGCAGAGGAGGTCAGGGAACCTGGCAGAATTCCGTGGGCAGCCTCCCCCAAGCACAAAAACAATCCTTCACAATACTCGGGGAGAACAAGCAGACAAAGCAGCAGATGTCTGCGTGCAGACGGATGCTGCCCACCACACCTTCTCTTACCTCTTCCTTCTGTGAGGAATGCATAGAAGTGATAAAGAGCATCCAAAGCTCTGATTCTGGTGGTATCTTTGCCACCGCTGAAAATGAAGAGGTGGCCCAGCAGCTGTCCCAGGATGGGGATGTGGACCTCTTTGTGGGTGCCAGGGCTGCCCTTGCATTTTCTAGCAGTGAACAAGGTCTGGGCGAGGGAGAGAGGAGAGAAGAAGGGTTAAGTGGAGGCAGAGAGCAGGACCTGGGGAAGGAAGAGCAAGGGCAAAGGAGGGACAAAGACCCTTTCTTCAGGGCAGAGCTCTGCTGAGGCCTCCACCTGTGCCCAGTCTTGCTGCACAGGCACCCCCAAGCTGCAGGATGCTCTGGAAGGTAGGGAAGGGGAGACAGGCTGGCTGAAAGGTTCCTGGCATCTTACCTTCCCCAAATATGTGACCAGGAAATCACTCATCCTCTCAATCTTCTGCAGGGCAATCTTGCGCACAGCTGTGTTATGGGAGGTGGCATAGTGCAGCAGCGCCTGTGAGGAGAGAAGCTGCTGGTCTGCCCTTGGAGCTGATGCCTTCTCCAGCAGAAGCAGCACTGCTGAACCCCTGGCTGTGCTCACGCCGTCCATCAAAGCTTCCCCCAAGGTGGAGCAAAGCCCTCAGCAGGGCTCCTGCCCCTGGGTTCCCGCCCCTGGGTTCCCTTGCAGGCTTGCCACAGATCCACCAGCCAACTTTGTGGTCAGGCAGACAGGCAGATGCCACCTGCCAGTGCAGCCTCAGCTCCTTCCTGCGCCCTCCCCCAGAACGTGGCCCTCTGTCCCCTCTCCGTGAAGGCTGGCTTCTGTGGCTTGAACCAGGGGTCCGCAATGGGGCAGGGATACAGCCACTGGACAGTCAGGAGATCAGGGCATCAGGGCCACGCTCCCGTGCAGGATGGGCATGTCCCTGGGGATCTCTGCCCCATTCACACCTGGCAAGAGAACTCTGGAGGGACTGGGGGAAAGGAGGAGAGCAGCTCCAGCTGCCGCCACTGTGGTGCCCAAGGAGTGGGCTAAAAGTCTCCCACTGCTTTGGCACACGGTGATCTCTTGGGGTCTGCAGGGGCTGGCCCAGAAGTGCCATGGGCAAGGTTTTGCTGTGACATGAGAGGATTCTTCAGAGGGGAAAGGGTCTTTGACCACAGCCAGGGGATGCCAGGCTCCCAGAAGAACTTGGTGGGCTTCCCCAAAGGAGGTGGGCGCCTGCCTGCAGTATGCTCAGTCCTAGCACTAGGGGTGGGCCATCCACTGCAGCATGGACATTCGTTACCCCCCCAGCTGTGGAACCACTCCTGGGAAACCGACTCTTTGCAAATGCCAGACCTGCAAAATATTCTGCAACTCCTCGCCGACACTGGAGATTGGACAGTTGCGTACAAAGGCCTGCAGCATGATTTCCATGGCGTTCATGGTCTGCAAGGAGGACAGAGGATCAGAGAAGCATTTCTGAGCTCCTTCTCACCCCCAGGAGCTGACTGAACCTCCAGCAGCAAGGGAGGACACATGCACCGCCTCACAGAGCCCGGGGGTGACTTTGGGGCTAAACAACTTCTGTGTGGAGACCTCCTGAGAGCACTGGATCAGGCCAGAGAAGGGGAAGGGGAAGAAGAGATTAGGCTGGGAAAGCAAATCTGGGCCCCGGCCCTGCATTGGTTGTCCGGTTGTCTCAGCATGTGGGAGCATGGCAGCAGCCCAGCGGGACTGGGGGTGTCGCTACCTCACCCAGCACATACCTTGGTGTAGAGATCTTTTTCTGCCGCTGACATGTCCAAATAGGGAGGCAGAAAGAAGACGCTCTTGAAGCAGGCATGCAGGAGACTCTCCTTTTTGCCATCCAGTGCTGACTCCACTGTGGCGCTAAGAAGGGAGATAGGAGCTTGTTGGATGCTGGTGCTGGAGTGGTGCCTCAAGGCTTAGGGAAGGAGGACAGGCATGTCCCTGGGAGGACAGGCATGTCCCTGGGAGGACATGTCTTCCCATGGACAGGCATCCCTGGGAGGGATGGGAAACCTTCCCGCCAGCTTCAGGGCCACCAGGACCTTGCCCAGGGATGTGCTGGCCAAAGTAGGGGCTTAGCAGGTACCTGAGCGTGGCAATAGTTAGCATGGCTTTCATTCGAAACGCTGTGTGCAAACTGTCTGTGGGCTCCTCTTCCAGCAAAACCTGCAAAACACAACCAGGATGGGACGTGGCAGACACTCGCCCCCAGTGCCTGCTGCTGAAGGCCCAGCAGCACACCCAGTCCTGCCTTGGGCAGCTTGGTTTGTCTCCACCTGTGCATGGTTTGTCTCCACCCCCCCTGCCCCAGCCTCACAGGGGGCTGGCGCTCGAGGGGCCTTGCCCCTTCCCCAACCCGCCACGCGTCCCCTCACCTTGATGTTCTCTGCCAGCTCCATTTCGCGGCAGAAGGCGTCCATGTCCTCCAACAAGGAACAGTCTCTGCACGTGGTGCAGATGCTCTCCAGGAACTTCATTTTCTTTTCCTCATCCTGGCAGCCACAGAGAGAAGCACGGGGAGCGTGAGGGGGGAGAACCAGAGCCCACAGCACTGGAGTGCTGCGACGTGCGGTGCTGTCTGAGACACACAGAGGGCAGCAGCTCTGCCCAGCCAGCAGCGCTCCTGCTGCCTGGCAGCAGGGCCAGGGCCCCGTCAGGACACACCAGCACAGCCACGACAGAAGTGGCTGCCCTTACCTTCTCTGTGCTGACAAAAATCTGGATGAAGTTCTTGGCTTCCTCTTTGCCAAAATCCCATAACCAGGCATCTAGCAATGGAGAAGAGCGAGCAGTGCTGCAGTGAGGGGCTGAAGGCAGGAGCGAGGAGAGGAAGGGCCCCCAGCACGAGAGACACACGGCCCTGCTGGAGCAGGTCCAGAGGAGGCCCTGATGCAGATCAGAGGCCTGGAGCACCTCCCCTAGGACAGGCTGAGAGAGCTGGGCTTCTTCAGCCTGGAGAAGAGGAGGCTCCAGGGGGCCCTTAGAGCGGCCTTCCTGTACCTAGAGGTGGGCCTGGCCGACAGGATAGCTGGGGAGGGACTCTTTCTCAGGAGTGCTGTGACAGGACAAGGCCTAACAGGTTTAAGCTAACGGAGGGTAGATTTCAATTAGGTATTCAATTAGCAACAAATTCTATACTCTGAGGGTGCTGAGGCAGCAGGATCTGGGCCCCCTCTAAGCTCCCTCCCAAGCCGGGGCGAGGCCATGCTGGGTTGGGCTCCCAGCACCCCCAGCATCCAGGTGCCCTTCTTCTCCACGGGCTGCAGCACCAGCCCAGGGCCTGCTCCACCGGGGGCTCCTCCACGGGCTGCAGCGTGGAGATCTGCTCCATGTGGGACCCATGGGTGCAGGGGAACAGCCTGCTCCACCAAGGGCCTCTCCACAGGCCACAGGGGATCTTCTGCTGAAGAGAGATCCACAGGGGATCTCCCTGCGGCCTTCCAGTACGTAAAGGGGGCTCATAAAAAAGATGGAGAGCAACCCTTTGCTTGGGCAGGCAGCGATGGGGCGAGAGGGAATGGGTTTAAACTGCAGGAGGGGAGAGTTAGGTTAGACACGAGGACGTAATTCTTCACTGCCAGGGTGGGGAGGTTGTCCAGAGCCGTGGATGCTCCGTCCCTGGAGGTCTGGAGGTGGTCGTGCCAGCACCATCCAGTAGGTACTTGGTGGGCCAATACCCCCCAGTACTGCCCAGTACTCCCCAGAGTTCACAGTACCCTCCCAGTGCCTGCCGGTACTGCCTGGAAGCCCCCCCAGTATCCTCCCAGTGCACCCCAGTAGCACCCAGAACCCCTCAGAACTCCACCATTGACTGCAGTACTGCCCACAGTCCCCCAGTGTGCTCATAGTATCCCCCCAACACTGCCTAGAACACCACCAGCATTGCCTAGAGCTCCCCCACCATGCTCCCACTGCCCCCCAGTACCCTCCCAGTGCTGCCAAACTCAGCCCCCAAGCTCCCCACCACCCCCTGGAGCTGCCCATTCGCGTCCAAGCCCCCCAAAACCGCCCCATTCCCCCGCCCTGCACCGAAGCTGTGTGCCCACAGAAACACCCCCAAACCCACCCAGAACGCAGAGCAGAGCCCCCCCCCCCAACACCCCGTGGCGGGGTGTCCCCATTGCCTGGATCCTCATTAAGGCCCCTCATTACAGCACCTCGTTAAGGCTGTGAGTACTGCAAAACCAGTGCTTTATTTCACAGCTTTGGCCGCCCATGACAGCGCCCAAATAGGGGGATGGGTGTTAGGGTCCTCCAAATCCCCCCAAAATACCCCAAAACTACGGCCTGGTCCCAGTCCCCCACGCCCAGGGATCCCCAGGCCTCCTGAGACCCCCAGATCACCCTGAAATGTCCCCAAATGTTCTCCTGGGACAATAAAGGGTCCTGCCGTGTTTTGGGAGGGGGACCCTGGATCTGCCCCGGACCTCTCAAACCCTCCATAGGGACATGCGAGGCACCCCGCCCCCCACCCCGGGTTCCTCCCAAGCCCCCCGTGGGGAAACGCGGTCCCCCCACATCCCCTTCCAAAGCCCCTATGGAGGATATAGGGTCCCTCTGTCCTGTTGGGGTTCCCCCCCTCCCTATAAAGCCCCTGTGGGTGCCCCCAAACGGTGGGGACAGGCATTGGCAGCAAGGGGGCCCTGGTGGCCTCGTGCCCCCCCCTCTCACTTGGCCGTCATCATCTGCACGAGCTCTGCCGGGAGAGAAGGGGATGCTCAGAGGGGACAGGGACGCAGCGGGGACACAGCAGGGGTTGGGGACATGGCGGGGGGACAGGAACACAGCAAAGACTGAGGGAATAGGAACGGGAATGGGAAAACGTGGAGTCTATAGGGACGGGGACAGAGCAGGCATGGGGGTGCCCCATAGGGACAAGGGGAGGACACGGGGGGGACACGCTGCCGGCCAGAGATCCCCCAGAGCAACCCTGTGGTGTCCGCACAGCCTTGCCCACGTAACTGCTCAGCTCTGAGATCTGTACCTTTGCTACGCTCTCACTCTGGTCTCTCACGCGAAAGTAGAGTGGGAGAAGGCTGCTGTGCACTGTCCTCTTCATGACCAGCACCGCGGGGCCGGGGTCACACGGCTGCCCCCAGCCCCCCCCCCAAAAAGGGGGTCCTCCGGGGGGGGGGGCGCAAGGGGGCTCACCGTCGGTGTCCACCTCCTTGATCATGTCCTGCAGCTCGGCCTCGGTGGGGTTCCAGTCCAGTCTCCTGGACTCTTTCCTCTCGCTATTGTGCTTCCCCATGAGAGCAAGGGCTAGCAATCATGACCCTGCTCCTAGCTGCTTGTAGGCTGTTTCATCTCCCTCTTCGTCCTGGTTGCGTGCTCTACAACAGGCTCCCACCTTCTGTCAGCCTTACTGCCCTTTCCCCTGACTCTTCCTCAGGGACACTCAACCCTTTCAGCGGCACTGCCCAGCTCCAGGCTGGGAGGCCATTCCCTGACACCACAGGCCACCCCGTCTCCTCTCCCTCGTTCCTATGCCTGCATTGCTCCTCCGCCCTCCTCAGCATTTCCCTGGAGCAGGGCAAGGCACGGGGGCCTCTGCCGCTGTCCCCCCAGCCCTAGCACACCCCCCACTGCCCTCACTCACCGCTGAGGATTTCATTCAGCTTCTCCTCGCTCTGGTCCTTGCAGTAGCGCGCAGCAAGACCTAGACACAGAGATCCCATCAGAGCCCCGCTCCCCAGCACGCTCCCAGCAGCGCAGCCCCTGGCCTGGCCAGCCAGGCTGTGCCCCCTCCTGCACCCTGGAGCAAGGGCCCAGTCGGGGGGCTCTGGGGGCAACAGGGCTGTGCCTCACTGCCAGGGCAGTGCCTGGGGCTGCCAAAGGCTGCCCCAAGAGGGACCCAGGGGCTGGGCTCACCAATGAATCTGACGGCCTCAAGTCGCAAAAGGGTCTGCGTGTCCTGCAGGTAGGGCTGGCTCTGCTGCAGGTATTCTTCTACTCTGCCTCTGTCCTGCTGCAGCTGGAGAGAGAGAGAACGCAAGGTCACGGGGCTTGCACAGCCTCTCCAGGGTCTCCTCCAGCATCCTGGGGGCAGGGAGGGCAGAGGGGCCTGCAGAAGAGCCCCCTGGGGCTCTGTGCTGGAAGGAAGGGAGCGAGGATGCGGCTGCAGGCAGCGGGCTCTGGCCGGGCACGTTTGCCCAGCTGGGGCAAACCAAGCTGGGTCCTTACCAAGCACTCCCCGATCCTCCACGTCTGTTCTGTCTGGGCCAAGCGCTTGAGCTCTTTGCGTTGCAGAAACTCTGCAGCCACGGCGAGAGCTTCCCCAGAGGCCTGCGGAGCAGCAGAGGTTGGCAGGTAGCACCACAGCCTTGGGAAGGAGACCCTCTGTCCCCTCCTCTTGGCAGAGCTGCGAGCCTTTCCCAGCGCGTTATGGGGGCTGTGGTGGGGGAGAGCGTGCACTGGGTTCAGTGGCCAAGGCAAGGCCACGGGACGGCCACCATCGGAGGCAGCTCACGCTGCCGGCCAGAGATCCCCCAGAGCAACCCTGTGGTGTCCGCACAGCCTTGCCCACGTAACTGCTCAGCTCTGAGATCTGTACCTTTGCTACGCTCTCACTCTGGTCTCTCATGTGAAAGTAGAGTGGGAGAAGGCTGCTGTGCACTGTCCTCTTCATGACCGGCACCGCGGGGCCGGGGTCACACGGCTGCCCCCAGCCCCCCCCCAAAAAAGGGGGTCCTCCGGGGGGGGGCGCAGGGGGGCTCACCGTCGGTGTCCACCTCCTTGATCATGTCCTGCAGCTCGGCCTCGGTGGGGTTCCGGCCCAGGGAGCGCATGACGGTGCCCAGCTCCTCGGCGGTGATGGTGCCGTCGCCGTCCTTGTCGAAGAGCGAGAACTCCTCCCTGAACTCTGGGGACCGGCACCGCGGGGCCGGGGTCACACGGCTGCCCCCAGCCCCCCCCCCAGAAAGGGGGTCCTCCGGGGCGGGGGGGGGGCGCAGAGGGGCTCACCGTCGGTGTCCACCTCCTTGATCATGTCCTGCAGCTCGGCCTCGGTGGGGTTCCAGTCCAGTCTCCTGGACTCTTTCCTCTCGCTATTGTGCTTCCCCATGAGAGCAAGGGCTAGCAATCATGACCCTGCTCCTAGCTGCTTGTAGGCTGTTTCATCTCCCTCTTCGTCCTGGTTGCGTGCTCTACAACAGGCTCCCACCTTCTGTCAGCCTTACTGCCCTTTCCCCTGACTCTTCCTCAGGGACACTCAACCCTTTCAGCGGCACTGCCCAGCTCCAGGCTGGGAGGCCATTCCCTGACACCACAGGCCACCCCGTCTCCTCTCCCTCGTTCCTATGCCTGCATTGCTCCTCCGCCCTCCTCAACATTTCCCTGGAGCAGGGCAAGGCACGGGGGCCTCTGCCGCTGTCCCCCCAGCCCTAGCACACCCCCCACTGCCCTCACTCACCGCTGAGGATTTCATTCAGCTTCTCCTCGCTCTGGTCCTTGCAGTAGCGCGCAGCAAGACCTAGACACAGAGATCCCATCAGAGCCCCGCTCCCCAGCACGCTCCCAGCAGCGCAGCCCCTGGCCTGGCCAGCCAGGCTGTGCCCCCTCCTGCACCCTGGAGCAAGGGCCCAGTCGGGGGGCTCTGGGGGCAACAGGGCTGTGCCTCACTGCCAGGGCAGTGCCTGGGGCTGCCAAAGGCTGCCCCAAGAGGGACCCAGGGGCTGGGCTCACCAGTGAATCTGACGGCCTCAAGTCGCAAAAGGGTCTGCGTGTCCTGCAGGTAGGGCTGGCTCTGCTGCAGGTATTCTTCTACTCTGCCTCTGTCCTGCTGCAGCTGGAGAGAGAGAGAACGCAAGGTCACGGGGCTTGCACAGCCTCTCCAGGGTCTCCTCCAGCATCCTGGGGGCAGGGAGGGCAGAGGGGCCTGCAGAAGAGCCCCCTGGGGCTCTGTGCTGGAAGGAAGGGAGCGAGGATGCGGCTGCAGGCAGCGGGCTCTGGCCGGGCACGTTTGCCCAGCTGGGGCAAACCAAGTTGGGTCCTTACCAAGCACTCCCCGATCCTCCACGTCTGTTCTGTCTGGGCCAAGCGCTTGAGCTCTTTGCGTCGCAGAAACTCTGCAGCCACGGCGAGAGCTTCCCCAGAGGCCTGCGGAGCAGCAGAGGTTGGCAGGTAGCACCACAGCCTTGGGAAGGAGACCCTCTGTCCCCTCCTCTTGGCAGAGCTGCGAGCCTTTCCCAGCGCGTTATGGGAGGCTGTGGTGGGGGACAGCGTGCACTGGGTTCAGTGGCCAAGGCAAGGCCACGGGACGGCCACCATCGGAGGCAGCTCACGCTGCCGGCCAGAGATCCCCCAGAGCAACTCTGTAGAGCGTGTGGGTGACAAGCTCATAAACAGACCATGTGCACAGAAGAAGCCTCTGGACAGATGGCCTGATCACAAATACTTCCAGTATCGGCGAGAATATCTACTCAAGCTCTCTGGGACTGGGTTTAGTTATCCAGTGCTCTGCTAGGAATAGGACATCCTGACAACTTCTCAAAGGTTGTCATAGAATCGTAGAATCATAGAAACATAGGGTTGGAAAGGACAACCTTTCAAGATCAAGATCAAGATCACCTAGTCCAACTGTCTTCCTATCACCAATACTACCCACTAAGCTACTAAATCATATCTCGTAAGACCAGCTCCATTCCGGCGAGTGGTCCTTGGAAGGTGCATTCATCACTACGCCACCTTTACCGTAGACTTCATGGACAAATGACAGCATTGCTCTGTGAACCCCCCCACTGCCCAAACCTGCAGGACAGAGCTGAGAGGGAGCTGTAGGAGCTGGGCTGAGCTCCAGTCCTTCCCCTGGAACCACAAGAAATGGATTCCCCAAAGAAGGGACAGCAGCGTAGAACAAGATCTGGGCCACTGCTCATGGACAGTCCCTCTACAAATATCTTCCTCTGTCAAAAATATATAATGGGAACAAGCATGCCGAATGCACATGTGGGGTGCCAGTCTTTTTTAGGGGTGATACAAAGAGCTGGGGAAATATTTATCATCACAGCATGCAGGGAGCAAGTGGTTCTTCCTGAGCAGCCTCCGGCTGGGTCAGCAAGAGCAACACTGGACTGTGACGCTGTTGGTTAGCCCCAGTAGGCAGCTAAGCACCACACAACCACATCCCGTGGCACTGAGGAGAGAAGGAAAGCAACAAAAGTTGTGCGTTGAGATAAAAATTACTAAGCAAAGGAAAAGTGGAAGAAGAAGGACACACAGCACCATAGAAGCTGCTGTGAAGACAAAGAAGTCCTTCCCAGACAGACTCAGTACAGAAGTGTTGCAAGATTTTGTCACATTTACAAATGGGTAACACTTCAATCTTGATTCTGGAATGATTTGCTCTATAAAAGATTTTATTTATTCATTTGTTTGCTTAGAACTGTTTGCTTATTCCCCCGGTAAGAAGTTAGTCTGGTAGATGGCACTGGAACAGGTTGCCAGAGAAGCTGTGGATGCCCCATCCCTGGAGGTGTTCAAGGCCAGGCTGGATGGGACTTTGGCCAGCCTGATCTAATGGGAGATGTCCCTGTCTGTGGCAGGGGGGTTGGAGTTAAATTATCTCTAGGGTCCTTTCCAACTCAAGACATTCTATGATTCTACAATTCTATGGATGAAATGGCATTAAATACCTTGTTGAGAAGCAGCATCCAACAGCTGAGTCTCTGGACCAGAGAACTGACATTCCCATTAGCTGTCTGCAGCTGGGGGTGTCTGCCTCTAACCTTACTTTAGGGTTAGAAACCACGTGCCCCTGCATTTGGAGTCAAAACTTTGTCCCCCATAGACCATTGCCTTTCATCCTTGGTGTTTGTTTTCTATCAGTTTCAGTGACAGAAGGAAATTACAATTAGAAATCCTACAGCCCATGGAACCACCAGGGATAAAAGTTGGCTCCAAACCCGTGGGATTCTCTGGGTCAGGGCTTTGTTTTGTCCTCTGCTGCTCAGTGGAGGGAAGGATCATGACAGCTTACGGGATCCCCCATGTCCTCAGGGCTGCCTATGGCTGCAAATGGGACCCCAGAAGGGACCATGTTGAGGGCAGCACCTTCTTGACCACCTTCTTGGTGGTTGAGATGCCTCTGATGGCCTTCCTCAAGGCCCGTGGTGGAAGGTGCCATAATGCTGGTGCCAGCCAGGGACAGCAAGAAATCTCCTGTGTCGCAGCCAGCATGAAGCAAAGGCAGCTGCTCACGACGAGCGTGTAGCACGAGAACCAAGATGAGCTGACTGTCTCATGCACCATCCCACAGCCTCCTGTGATCTTTCCCACAAAGCAAGAATCAAATGGCCCTGTAGGACTGGGTCTGCCCTTGAAGCTGATGGAGCCCTGAGCAGGGCTCAGGCTCAGAAAAGCCTTTTCAGCCTCTTACCTTCTCCACAGGTGTGGCGCCCCTGATGGGACACAGAGTGTCCTAGCCCTCACTGCCAGCACCACTGCCTGGCAGGAGCTCAACCCATGTGCCAAGGACTAGGAGGGGTCCCTGAGCAGCCCCTGCAGGTGCAAAATTATCTGAGGAACCATTCTGCAACTGCATTATTGAAACCCTTAACTAGGACTCGATGTAGGAAGACATTAAACAAGGGAAGGACTTGGCTGGTTTGATTTTGATGAACAGAAAGGAGAAGTTTTTCCTTCTGCAAGCTGTTAGGTTCTTGCTGTGTGGGTGAAATGTTGGTCCTTCACCACCTCTAGCTTGAATCATTTTTGCAGGTGCGTCTTCCTTATGCAATCCTTTCTTTTTTTTTCTGACCTAACATGGACTCAAGTTGCTGTTGCTGGTGCCTGATTTTCACAGTGCCATTTGTAAAGCACTCCACCAAAGGCCACCAGAAGTTCCCAGGTACCTCCCGGGGTTGTGGCACCCTGCCTGCCATTCTCCACTCCACCTCCTATTTGCTGCGTCTGGTCAGGGCAGTATTGCTGCAGCGTGTTCTGATTCTAGACCCACAAAAAAATTGAAGGTCTAATGGCTTAAAAGAAAAACACCGAAGCAACAGGATTACATATAAGAATATCCTCTGTGTGGGGGGAATGCTGGCACAAAAAGGGATCTCTATGACAAGCAGCTGCAGTTTTGCCAGGTTAAATCCAGACAATGCAAGACTTCACAACCTCACTGGGCAACCTGTTCCCCTGTTCCATCACCCACACAGTACAGAAGGATTTTCTGACATTCAGGCAGAACCACTTGTATTTTAGTTCGTGCCACTGTCTCTTGTCGTATTACTGGACATCACTGAGAAGAGCATGGTTCCATTTTCCTTGCACCCTCCCTTCAGGTATATATGTTGATAAGATCCACCCCGGGCCTTCTTTCTTCTAAGCTAGAGTCCTATATCTCTTAGCATTTCATCATCTTCGGGGCCCCTTCATGAACTCTCTCCAGTAGTTCTGTGTCTCTTGTACTGGGGAGCCCAGGATATCATTGGCCTTCTTTGTGGCAAAAGCACACGCCTGGCTCTTGTTCAGCTTGCTGTCCTCCAGGACCCCCAGATCCCTTTCTGTCAGTCAGGAAGACAGTGACAAAGGCCTTCCTGAAGTCCAGGTAGACAGCAGCCGCTGCTCTTCCCCTCGTCAATCAGGCTGGTCATTCAAAACCAAGATGCAGACAAGACTTCGAAGAGGGTGTTGAGTAACTAAAATGGGTAGGAAGGGAATATACAAAACCCTGGAACAGAGGAAACACCTCACACTGAAGCACCAAAACCTTCTGCTTAATGGCAAGAGCAGTGATGTTCACAGTGAAGACACAGGACTGGAAATCTGAGTATTTCCTTTGGGGGAAATGTTGACCCCAGAAAGGCTCTTTGCTCTGTGGAGACACAATTCTGTGAGGTTAAAACCAGAAAAGTTGCAATGTGACATGCAAAGCTTTGGAGGAAGCATACCCGTTACATGGTGACAAACCCTAGAAATAAAAAGTCCTCAAGATCTCTGCTTGGGAGATCACTGGTAGCTCATGGCTGGGCTGGTGAGCTGCCCACAGCCATATGTTGGGAAGAGGGAGCTCAGCATGGTCCCGTGCTGAGGCACATCTTGGGCAATCTCATTGATGGAGAGAGGGAAACACTTGGCTGTACATGACAGCAACTACAGAAGATGGAGCATGGTTTTATAACACAGCCAGGAAGTCTTTACCTCCTGAAAAAGCTTCCTTTCCTAGGTTTTCTAACTCCACTTTTTCAGCTGGCTCCATTGATTCAGAGAAGAGACCGTCATTTTGGAGGAAAATCACGCTCTTACAGAGATCTTGTTCATTTATTTTTCTAGGAGAGCTCTTCCTGTGGAGCCGCTCTGTAGGTCCTCTTCAACGGACATCTTTGTTCTCACTGAGGTTGGTGGACACATTTTGCAAGTGTCTAAGGGCTTACGTTTGTGGTCAGCTTCACACAGGCCAGTAAATGCATCAGCTGAGATTTGGTTCATGACTGTGGGAGTAAAGTTAGCCCATAGCAAAGGCAAGCTGATGCAATTGGAAGTAGTAGCTCACTTGCTTTGCAGGCTTTGCTGATGGGCACCGCAACACCACAGAGCTGGGAAGCTGCCAGAGCTCAGCAGTACCTTGATACACAATACAAACATGGCCCTGAGTTTGCAACCCCCTTACAAAACAGGCATTTCCCCTTGAAATTCATTCTACACCTATGCTTCTTCTTTACTAAATGGCTCGCATTGCAAGGTTGCACCTAGGACACTTAATTATCAAACAGTCACTGGAGTGGAAATTTAGGTTTCCAAATTTAATAATAATAATAATAATAATAATAATAATAATAATAATAATAATAATAATAATAATAATAATAATAATAAAGATTTCATTGAATTTCGTATTTCCAATCTCAGTGTGACTGGAATTGGTTGATTTTCTCTGTGTAGTGGGTTTACGTGGCAAGGTTTTGGTAGCAGGGGGCCATAGGGGTGGTTTCTGTGAGAAAGATCTAGAAGCTGCCCCATGTTTGGGAAGGGCCCCATTGTTTTCCAGAGCTGAGCCAATAAGCGATGTTGTTTTGCGCCTCTGTGAGAGCATATTTAAGACAGGGAAAAAAACGCTGCGCCACACAGCAGCCGGGAGAGTGAAGGGAGTGAGGAACAGCCTTGCAGGCGCCAAGGTCAGTGTAGAAGGAGGGGGAGAGGTGCTCCAGGCGCCGGAGCAGAAGTCCCCTGCGGCCTGTGGTGAGGAGCCTGGTGAAGCAGGTTGTCTCCCTGCAGCCTCATGGAGCACCACGGTGGAGCAGGGTTCCACGCTGCAGCGCGTGGAGGAGACCACGGTGGAGCAGGTGGACCTGCACCGATGGAGGCTGCGGCCCGTGGAAGACCGCTGCCAGAGCAGATTCCGGGCCACACCTGTAGCCCGTGGAGAGGAGCCCACGCAGGAGCAGGTGACGTGGCAGGAGCTGCTGCCCGTGGGGGACCCAGATTGGAGCAGTTTGCTCCTGAGGGATGGACCCCGTGCTACGGACCCATATCTGGAGCAGTTCTGGAAGAACTGCTGCCTGTGGGAAGCCCACGCCGGATCAGTTCAGCAAGGACTGCATCCCGTGGGAGGGATCCCACAGCAAAAGGGACGAGAGTGACCGAGAAGGAGCGGCGGAGAAGAAGCGCTGTAGACTGACCATAACCTCTGTTCCTTCGTTCCCCTGCACTGCTCGGGGGGAGGAGGTGGAAGAGGGTAGATGGGGGAGAAGGTACTTTTGGCGAGCGGTCGTGGTGAAGCTCGGCTGCCCACCCAAGTAAAACCACCACACTCTCTCAGAGAGGGGTAAGGAGTTTTGCTCAGGAGTTGGCAGGGCTGATAGATAGGGCTTTAAACTAGAGTCGAAGGAGGAAGGGGATAGAACCAGACACGCCGCTGATGAGCTGAGGGATGGTGCGCTAGAATCAGAGGGACGGTGTGCTAGTGAGGTCCTGCGGTCAGCTCCACAAGGCGCTGCCTGTAGGGACGCACATTTGAAGTGCTTCTACACAAACGCATGCACTATGAGGAATCAAATGGATGAGCTAGAAGTCTTGGCCCTGTCCCACAGCTACGACATCATCGGCATAAGCAAAACCTGGTGGGATGAGTCCTGTGGCTGGTGTGTGGTGGAATTTTCTCCCAACGGAGGCAAACAGCACCTCTGTAGCCCTGCCATGTCACACAACCTCGCTTCCAGCGGCCACACACTTTCTTTTTCCACTTAAGCTCTAGAAGAAGATCCCTGCTCAGCCAAGCTGGCCTCCTGCCCCGCCTGCTTGACTTCCGACATTTTGGAATCGCCTGCTCCTGTGCTCTTAGGAGGTCGTGCTTAAAAAGATGGACCCCGATACCTTCCAAAACAGCTTCTCAGGGGATCTTCCTAAGTAGCTCCCTGAGCAGCCTGAACTCTGCCCTCCCCGTGTCCAAAGCTCACAGAATTGGAGGGGTTGGAAGGGACCTCAAGAGATCATCGGGTCCAACCCCCCTGCCAAAAGCAGGTGTACTGGCAGTTTTCCTCCTATCGCCAAAGATTTTTAAACTCAACTGCTTCATGATTGCTATGGCCAAGATGGCCGCCCATCACCACTTCACCCACCGCACCCTCTGTGTTCACAAGTGTGAGATATGTTCATCTGATTCGTGTCAATATGGAACAATGCTAGGGCCGCATGGTATGATGAATGTGACCTTCTGTCTTACATACCCTTGTATAACCACAAGTCTAAGAAAAACAGAATGGTTAATGTATATAGTTCTTGTACCTTGCAAAGGAATGTTTTAACAATTCAGGTCAATAGAGAGCAGTTCTGTCTGTCTCTGGGTCCTGCACTGGCAATTTAATTCTTCCACAGATGTGGTTTCTTCCCTTTCCTCCCCGTGTCCCAGTCTCCCCCTCATTATAGTCAATTTATCAAAGCTTCAGAAATATTCCTCAAATCCATGAGCCTATTTGCTTTTGTTACTGATTCCGAACTCTTATTCCTACCAGTTGCAGCCTTCTTGCCTTCTTTGTGGTTGATTTAGCACTGCTATAGATGTGACTGGAGTGTCCCTGGGAATGGCCTGTGAGGAATGTTTTAACAACTCGTGAAGTGTCAATAGAGAGCTATCTGTGTTTGTATGTTCTTTCTTTGAAGTCTCTGATGTCTGGGGGTTTCAGAACAACTGCTAACAACTAGTAACTGTTGTGACTTCTGAATGGGACACTCTGCAAGCCCCTGATACCTGGCCAGGTGGCCAGGAGATTAAGGAGAAGAAAGAAGCTGAAGGACGACTAGAAGGCAAAACTTGCAGGGAACGCTGTGTAAGCTTTTGACATGCTGCCAAGGAGTACAAAGGGGAAGGACAAGAAAAAAACTGAGAGGAAGACTACGAGCCTTCAGCATGAAAGACCCCCAGACACCCCCAGGGGGACCACCAGAGACTGATGCGCATGCTCCAGTAGGAGGGTTTGGATCCCGGAAGCTAATTATAATAACCCCTTATTTTTAGAAGTAGTAATGTATATGTATCAGCCTAGGAGCATAAAAATCAGCTGCTTGATGTAACTGGTGTGTGTCCTGGTGGAGCAGAGACTCCCGGCGCACCCAGCGCTGTTTGCTTACCTCTATTACTTTAAAAAAAAATTGTAAACTTTGATTATAATCCTATTTGAAGACTGAGCCATTTATAACACAAGCAACAGGTCTAGGATGGCACCTTTCCTTGTCGCCCTCAGTAGCTGTACCAAGGAGTTGTCATCAAGGTGTGTGAGGAATCTCCTGGACCTGCTTGTATCAGCTGTGTGGTCTTCCCAGGTAATGTCTGGCAAGTTGAAGGCCCCGATCAGGACAAGGGCAGTTGAGCTAAGAGAGGTCTCTCTTAGTTCCTTAGCGAATAATTCATTGGTATCGCAAACACCCACTGCAACATCCAAGTGATTGGTTTCTCCCTTAATCCTTACCCAGAGGCTCTCAGCCGCGTCCTTGTGCCAGCCCCTTGCCTCGCCTGCCCTGCCTATCCTTCCTGAAGAGCCCATAACCGTCCATCACAGCACACCAAGTCTCGCTTGTTCTGGGACGGAGCTGAAGCTTCCAGCTCCTCCTGCTTGTCCCTCCTGCTGGGTGCATTGGTGCAGAAACATTCCAAATGTGCTCCAGTGTACCCAGCGTGGCATGGAGCAGGCAGAAGGATCTCACTAGCACACAGTCCCTCCCATTTTGGTGTGCCACTTAGCAGATTCTGTCGGGACAGAACAATAATGGATGATGCTCAGAGGTCCTTACGGGGCAAGTGAGCTTTCTGGAAACATCTTTTACCCTGATCTCCTGGGAGGCAGCAGACTTCTCCATGGGTTAGGTCAGGTCGGCATATGCGGCCCTCTGATCTGCTCAGAAGGGAGTCGCTTATGACAGTAACCCTTCTCTTTTTCTTGATGGAGGTGGTCGTGATACTGGGGAAGGCTGACTTGCCCTAGAAAACCCCTCCAACCTGGATGGACCTTCATGCACATCATTGTTTGTGTGTCCATTAGTTCCAGAGTCTGTTGTTTCAGGGCACCTGAAAGGAAGGTGAGGTAGGCAAGGAGGGGTTCGCCTGCTGCCCTGAGCAGATCTCAACTTCCATCCCTTCGTCACTGAGATCCACTCCTTCTGCCTGACGGACAGAGGGTAGGGGATCCTCCATTTCCTCTGCTGTGTCTGCCTGACGCATCTGTCCCAGGGCTGGCAGAGTACAGTTCAACCTTCTCCGACTCCCTGGTGCTCCTCAGCCTGCCCACCTCCTCCCCAAGCTCTGCCAGGAGGCTGAGCAGTTCTTCTACCTGGGCGCACCTACCACAGGTGGACTCACAGGATGGGATGTCAGGAAGAATTTCTTCATGGAAAGGGTGGAACCGGCTGCCCAGGGCACTGCTGGAGTCCCCAGGCCTGGAGCTATTAAAGAAATGCGTGGACTTGGCGCTAAGCGCCGTGGTTTTGTGGTGGGCCTGGTAGTGTTAGCTGACGCTTGGCCTTGAGCTGAAGGCCCTTTTCCAAGCGCAAGGGTTCTGTGACTCTTTCATTGGTTGAGTAGGCGCCAAGCAGTCACCGGGCCCAGGGAAAAGACGTCCTTGGTGGCCTCCAAGTTAGCTCAGCGTCATGGCACCGAGTCACTTTGAAGGAGCTGCTGGAATAATGAGACAACAGCCTAGTTCTATTAAAATATATATTGCTCTTTTGAGGACTGCTGCGGGGCTAGCAGCACCACAGCAGTGGAAATCTCCGTCCTGACGTTGCGTTATGCCTTGACGTCAGGATCAGGGTGGTTTGAACTGCCAGGGAACGGACCATGGGTTCCGGGTCGCTGTCTGAAGGCCGGAGGGCTGCCAAAGAAAGAAGAGCAGAGATGAAAACCCACTCCTTGCAGAGATCCCCAGGCATCCCCTGCAGACCATGCCAGCCCCACTCGACTCTTCCCCAGGCCAGGAGGAGCAGGAGGGACAACGGAATCTGTTGAAAGCTGCTGCTCAGCAATGTCCCAAATGCACCCACCAGTCCTTCCCCACCTGCGCACCACAGGTCAAGTGGGGCACCTTCACAAGCTGGTTCCCTCACCACCTGCCTCCATCCCTTGGGAGGATTCACACACTCCAGGAATCTCCTGGACTCTTTCCTCTCGCTATTGTGCTTCCCCATGAGAGCAAGGGCTAGCAATCATGACCCTGCTCCTAGCTGCTTGTAGGCTGTTTCATCTCCCTCTTCGTCCTGGTTGCGTGCTCTACAACAGGCTCCCACCTTCTGTCAGCCTTACTGCCCTTTCCCCTGACTCTTCCTCAGGGACACTCAACCCTTTCAGCGGCACTGCCCAGCTCCAGGCTGGGAGGCCATTCCCTGACACCACAGGCCACCCCGTCTCCTCTCCCTCGTTCCTATGCCTGCATTGCTCCTCCGCCCTCCTCAGCATTTCCCTGGAGCAGGGCAAGGCACGGGGGCCTCTGCCGCTGTCCCCCCAGCCCTAGCACACCCCCCACTGCCCTCACTCACCGCTGAGGATTTCATTCAGCTTCTCCTCGCTCTGGTCCTTGCAGTAGCGCGCAGCAAGACCTAGACACAGAGATCCCATCAGAGCCCCGCTCCCCAGCACGCTCCCAGCAGCGCAGCCCCTGGCCTGGCCAGACAGGCTGTGCCCCCTCCTGCACCCTGGAGCAAGGGCCCAGTCGGGGGGCTCTGGGGGCAAGAGGGCTGTGCCTCACTGCCAGGGCAGTGCCTGGGGCTGCCAAAGGCTGCCCCAAGAGGGACCCAGGGGCTGGGCTCACCAACGAATCTGACGGCCTCAAGTCGCAAAAGGGTCTGCGTGTCCTGCAGGTAGGGCTGGCTCTGCTGCAGGTATTCTTCTACTCTGCCTCTGTCCTGCTGCAGCTGGAGAGAGAGAGAACGCAAGGTCACGGGGCTTGCACAGCCTCTCCAGGGTCTCCTCCAGCATCCTGGGGGCAGGGAGGGCAGAGGGGCCTGCAGAAGAGCCCCCTGGGGCTCTGTGCTGGAAGGAAGGGAGCGAGGATGCGGCTGCAGGCAGCGGGCTCTGGCCGGGCACGTTTGCCCAGCTGGGGCAAACCAAGTTGGGTCCTTACCAAGCACTCCCCGATCCTCCACGTCTGTTCTGTCTGGGCCACGCGCTTGAGCTCTTTGCGTCGCAGAAACTCTGCAGCCACGTCGAGAGCTTCCCCAGAGGCCTGCGGAGCAGCAGAGGTTGGGAATTAGCACCACAGCCTTGGGGGACCCTCTGTCCCCTCCTCTTGGCAGAGCTGCGAGCCTTTCCCAGCGCGTTATGGGAGGCTGTGGTGGGGGACAGCGTGCACTGGGTTCAGTGGCCAAGGCAAGGCCACGGGACGGCCACCATTGGAGGCAGCTCACGCTGCCGGCCAGAGATCCCCCAGAGCAACTCTGTAGAGCGTGTGGGTGACAAGCTCATAAACAGACCATGTGCACAGAAGAAGCCTCTGGACAGATGGCCTGATCACAAATACTTCCAGTATCGGCGAGAATATCTACTCAAGCTCTCTGGGACTGGGTTTAGTTATCCAGTGCTCTGCTAGGAATAGGACATCCTGACAACTTCTCAAAGGTTGTCATAGAATCATAGAATCATAGAAACATAGGGTTGGAAAGGACAACCTTTCAAGATCAAGATCAAGATCACCTAGTCCAACTGTCTTCCTATCACCAATACTACCCACTAAGCTACTAAATCATATCTCGTAAGACCAGCTCCATTCCAGCGAGTGGTCCTTGGAAGGTGCATTCATCACTACGCCACCTTTACCGTAGACTTCATGGACAAATGACAGCATTGCTCTGTGAACCCCCCCACTGCCCAAACCTGCAGGACAGAGCTGAGAGGGAGCTGTAGGAGCTGGGCTGAGCTCCAGTCCTTCCCCTGGAACCACAAGAAATGGATTCCCCAAAGAAGGGACAGCGGCGTAGAACAAGATCTGGGCCACTGCTCATGGACAGTCCCTCTACAAATATCTTCCTCTGTCAAAAATATATAATGGGAACAAGCATGCCGAATGCACATGTGGGGTGCCAGTCTTTTTTAGGGGTGATACAAAGAGCTGGGGAAATATTTATCATCACAGCATGCAGGGAGCAAGTGGTTCTTCCTGAGCAGCCTCCGGCTGGGTCAGCAAGAGCAACACTGGACTGTGACGCTGTTGGTTAGCCCCAGTAGGCAGCTAAGCACCACACAACCACATCCCGTGGCACTGAGGAGAGAAGGAAAGCAACAAAAGTTGTGCGTTGAGATAAAAATTATTAAGCAAAGGAAAAGTGGAAGAAGAAGGACACACAGCACCATAGAAGCTGCTGTGAAGACAAAGAAGTCCTTCCCAGACAGACTCAGTACAGAAGTGTTGCATGATTTTGTCACGTTTACAAATGGGTAACACTTCAATCTTGATTCTGGAATGATTTGCTCTATAAAAGATTTTATTTATTCATTTATTTGCTTAGAACTGTTTGCTTATTCCCCCGGTAAGAAGTTAGTCTGGTAGATGGCACTGGAACAGGTTGCCAGAGAAGCTGTGGATGCCCCATCCCTGGAGGTGTTCAAGGCCAGGCTGGATGGGACTTTGGCCAGCCTGATCTAATGGGAGATGTCCCTGTCTGTGGCAGGGGGGTTGGAGTTAAATTATCTCTAGGGTCCTTTCCAACTCAAGACATTCTATGATTCTACAATTCTATGGATGAAATGGCATTAAATACCTTGTTGAGAAGCAGCATCCAACAGCTGAGTCTCTGGACCAGAGAACTGACATTCCCATTAGCTGTCTGCAGCTGGGGGTGTCTGCCTCTAACCTTACTTTAGGGTTAGAAACCACGTGCCCCTGCATTTGGAGTCAAAACTTTGTCCCCCATAGACCACTGCCTTTCATCCTTGGTGTTTGTTTTCTATCACTTTCAGTGACAGAAGGAAATTACAATTAGAAATCCTACAGCCCATGGAACCACCAGGGATAAAAGTTGGCTCCAAACCCGTGGGATTCTCTGGGTCAGGGCTTTGTTTTGTCCTCTGCTGCTCAGTGGAGGGAAGGATCATGACAGCTTACGGGATCCCCCATGTCCTCAGGGCTGCCTATGGCTGCAAATGGGACCCCAGAAGGGACCATCTTGAGGGCAGCACCTTCTTGACCACCTTCTTGGTGGTTGAGATGCCTCTGATGGCCTTCCTCAAGGCCCGTGGTGGAAGGTGCCATAATGCTGGTGCCAGCCAGGGACAGCAAGAAATCTCCTGTGTCGCAGCCAGCATGAAGCAAAGGCAGCTGCTCACGACGAGCGTGTAGCACGAGAACCAAGATGAGCTGACTGTCTCATGCACCATCCCACAGCCTCCTGTGATCTTTCCCACAAAGCAAGAATCAAATGGCCCTGTAGGACTGGGTCTGCCCTTGAAGCTGATGGAGCCCTGAGCAGGGCTCAGGCTCAGAAAAGCCTTTTCAGCCTCTTACCTTCTCCACAGGTGTGGCGCCCCTGATGGGACACAGAGTGTCCTAGCCCTCACTGCCAGCACCACTGCCTGGCAGGAGCTCAACCCATGTGCCAAGGACTAGGAGGGGTCCCTGAGCAGCCCCTGCAGGTGCAAAATTATCTGAGGAACCATTCTGCAACTGCATTATTGAAACCCTTAACTAGGACTCGATGTAGGAAGACATTAAACAAGGGAAGGACTTGGCTGGTTTGATTTTGATGAACAGAAAGGAGAAGTTTTTCCTTCTGCAAGCTGTTAGGTTCTTGCTGTGTGGGTGAAATGTTGGTCCTTCACCACCTCTAGCTTGAATCATTTTTGCAGGTGCATCTTCCTTATGCAATCCTTTCTTTTTTTTTCTGACCTAACATGGACTCAAGTTGCTGTTGCTGGTGCCTGATTTTCACAGTGCCATTTGTAAAGCACTCCACCAAAGGCCACCAGAAGTTCCCAGGTACCTCCCGGGGTTGTGGCACCCTGCCTGCCATTCTCCACTCCACCTCCTATTTGCTGCGTCTGGTCAGGGCAGTATTGCTGCAGCATGTTCTGATTCTAGACCCACAAAAAAATTGAAGGTCTAGTGGCTTAAAAGAAAAACACCGAAGCAACAGGATTACATATAAGAATATCCTCTGTGTGGGGGGAATGCTGGCACAAAAAGGGATCTCTATGACAAGCAGCTGCAGTTTTGCCAGGTTAAATCCAGACAATGCAAGACTTCACAACCTCACTGGGCAACCTGTTCCCCTGTTCCATCACCCACACAGTACAGAAGGATTTTCTGACATTCAGGCAGAACCACTTGTATTTTAGTTTGTGCCACTGTCTCTTGTCCTATTACTGGACATCACTGAGAAGAGCATGGTTCCATTTTCCTTGCACCCTCCCTTCAGGTATATATGTTGATAAGATCCACCCCGGGCCTTCTTTCTTCTAAGCTAGAGTCCTATATCTCTTAGCATTTCATCATCTTCGGGGCCCCTTCATCCTCACTCACCGCTGAGGATTTCATTCAGCTTCTCCTCGCTCTGGTCCTTGCAGTAGCGCGCAGCAAGACCTAGACACAGAGATCCCATCAGAGCCCCGCTCCCCAGCACGCTCCCAGCAGCGCAGCCCCTGGCCTGGCCAGCCAGGCTGTGCCCCCTCCTGCACCCTGGAGCAAGGGCCCAGTCGGGGGGCTCTGGGGGCAACAGGGCTGTGCCTCACTGCCAGGGCAGTGCCTGGGGCTGCCAAAGGCTGCCCCAAGAGGGACCCAGGGGCTGGGCTCACCAATGAATCTGACGGCCTCAAGTCGCAAAAGGGTCTGCGTGTCCTGCAGGTAGGGCTGGCTCTGCTGCAGGTATTCTTCTACTCTGCCTCTGTCCTGCTGCAGCTGGAGAGAGAGAGAACGCAAGGTCACGGGGCTTGCACAGCCTCTCCAGGGTCTCCTCCAGCATCCTGGGGGCAGGGAGGGCAGAGGGGCCTGCAGAAGAGCCCCCTGGGGCTCTGTGCTGGAAGGAAGGGAGCGAGGATGCGGCTGCAGGCAGCGGGCTCTGGCCGGGCACGTTTGCCCAGCTGGGGCAAACCAAGTTGGGTCCTTACCAAGCACTCCCCGATCCTCCACGTCTGTTCTGTCTGGGCCAAGCGCTTGAGCTCTTTGCGTCGCAGAAACTCTGCAGCCACGGCGAGAGCTTCCCCAGAGGCCTGCGGAGCAGCAGAGGTTGGCAGGTAGCACCACAGCCTTGAGGGACCCTCTGTCCCCTCCTCTTGGCAGAGCTGTGAGCCTTTCCCAGCTCGTTATGGGAGGCTGTGGTGGGGGACAGCGTGCACTGGGTTCAGTGGCCAAGGCAAGGCCACGGGACGGCCACCATCGGAGGCAGCTCACGCTGCCGGCCAGAGATCCCCCAGAGCAACCCTGTGGTGTCCACACAGCCTTGCCCACGTAACTGCTCAGCTCTGAGATCTGTACCTTTGCTACGCTCTCACTCTGGTCTCTCATGTGAAAGTAGAGTGGGAGAAGGCTCCTGTGCACGCTCCTCTTCATTTCCTTCTTCCTTTGCCGCAGCACAGCCTCCGTCACGGCTTGGAAGAGGCAGATGGAGTGCTCCCGCACCTGGCTGGACTCCTGGCAGGGAGGAGGACAGGAGGAATTTCAGCATTAGCGTGGCTCATGTGAAGGGAGCTCACAGAACTCTGAGATGCTTCAGCGCTGGATCCTTCCCAGAGGAGCTGCTCGGGGCAGCTGCAAGGCCTGGTGCCCGTGAAGGGCAACGCAATCGGTTGCCATCGCAGGCTGCCCGCCAGCCACCACACTTTCGCCACCAGCAGCACCAGCCATGCCCAAGCAGATCTCCCCAGCGCCTGGGCTGACGAGGAGACTGGGAAGGCCCTGCCTGAGTGCTGCCCACAGGGCCGGGCTGAAGGGCAGCCCTCGTTACAGGGGGCCCAGCTGTGGGCTCGGGCTCCCGCAGCACACTTACGTGGTCAAAGAGTGGCAGGAGCTTCTCAGCCAGCTGCAGAGCCGGGCCACTGGCCTTCCTCCTCTCCACATGAGCCATCATCTTTCTCAGCACAAGCAGGGCCTTGAGCATGACGTCTGTGTTGGTGTCCTGCAGGGCCTCCACGATGGCTGGTAACACAACCTGAAGTTTTCTTGCCTGTAGGAAAGACACCATTTCCCTTCCGTGAAGCACTGAGAGACCACCCTGGGCAAAGGGCTCTGGTTCCTGAGCACCAGCCTCCTGCCTTGCTTCCTGGCAGCGGGGAGGGACAGGAGGGCAGAAGAGCAAAGGCCCAGGCTGCCAACATGGCTTTGCTTGACGATGGCCCACTCACCTTCTCAGGGCTCTGTGACACGGTGCAGAGCCCTTTCAGAACCATCAAGCGCATCTCTGGGCTTGGGTGCTTCAGGTAACTCTGGAGGTGCACTGGGTTACCAAACTCCTCCTCAGAAATGTGATTCTGGGCCAGCATCTGCAAGAAAGAGCAGTGAGAGCCTGGCAGGGCCTGCAGGGCTCCCTGCAGCCTCTTCTTCTCCCACCTTTGGGCAGGGATGGGGCAGCGCCAGCTGGCACCAAAGAGGCACCAGGCACGGGGAGCTACGGGGTCTTGCCGGCCCCAGGGACCATGCGTCCGTACGTCCTGCGGGAGCTGGCAGTTTGGGGGTAGATGGGCACAGGGCTGTGCCTGTGTGCCTGAAGGGGCACACGTAGCCCTGCTGGGAGCAAGGTTTCATCTGGGAACTCACAGCCAAGCGACGGATGCAGGTGTCTTCGGTGACTGCGGTGCACCAGTTGCACAGCGGCAAGTCTTCCATCATGATGTTTAAAACCTTCTCCAAGGTCCTCGGCATGGCCAGGATCACCTCCCACATGCCCAGGTCAGTGCTGCAAGCCCAGAATACTCCGTCAGTGAGGCTGCCTCAGCCGCAGGGCCACAAACTGGGCCAGCCCCAGAGGAGCCAGGCTGTCCTGCAGCCCCTGTGACTTGGGGAGCACTGAGGGCCCAGCCTGGGCAAGCAGGAGGGGGCTGAGCTGGTGTTCCCTGGGGGCAGGGGGACTCTGGGCTGCCTTGGACAGCTGGGCTGCTGCAGCCCTGGCTGGCCCAGTAGGGCTGGAACACATTGGTGGGAAGGAGGGCTGTGCTCCCTGGGGATGTCCTGCTCTTTGCCATGGCTCTGGCAAGCAGAGAGTCTCCAGGTGCATCTCCCGACATGGAACAAGCCCTCAAGGATGGCAAGGCCAGGACCTGTCACATGGCGGAGAGAACTGCAGCAGGTTCTTGACTTCTTCCCTGGACATCTTGTTGGTCAGCTGGAGAAGCAGGGAGTCCAGGCACTGCCGCGCCGATGCCGTGTGGATGCTGCCCAGGTTTTTCCTGATGCACTCCATGATCTTTGGCACCTTGGGGGACAAAGTGGGAATGGTGTTGCCAGCAGACTGCAGCCATTTCCACAGCTGCCACTCAAACTTTGGCCCCTTCCATTGCTCTCTGCTGGCTTCACGTGGCTTCTGGAGCCCAAGAGACCCCGATGTGCGAGGGAGGCAGGGAGGGAGGCAGGGAAGGAGAGAGGAACAACGCCTGGAAGAGCTCAAGGGCAGGGCCATGGCCACAGGCCACTTACATCTGTCAGCCAGTAGTCAGGGTCCTCCAAGGCTGCGTCCAGCACACCGAAGGCCCCCTCCTTGTCATGGATGCTGGAGTCTGGTAAAGCTTCAAGGGCTGTGAGGATGACGTCCACCCTCTCAGCAGGGAAGAGGTGTCCTCCAAACCCCTGTGGGAAGAAGGAGGAGCGAAGACATGCCTCACTGAGTGTCCCAAGGGTGCTGCTTAGCTGAGCAGCAAGGGCAGCTCCGGAGAGAAGGCCCTCGGGGGAAGGGGTGAGGATGGGGCATATGGGGCCAGAGTGCTGGCCCTGCAGGTAACCAGGGCTTGCTGGTGGCCAGGAGGGCTGGAGCTGCTGCCGGGACACAGGGGAGCAGCCTTCGCATAGCCCCAGCCTGGGGACAAGAGGAACCCTCTCACCAGGGCGAGTGAGGCCGTGCCAGCCCCACCGGTTCTGGACCCCTCTGCTCACACCAGATGCCTGCTGATGCTGCGGACAAGATCCCCGGCAAGGCCAGAGCTCATTACCTTGGCAATATCACAGGGAATGGACAGTACAGAAAATGGAAATCTTGTATCCTTCAATATCTTGCGGCGCTGCACATAATTTTCCATGTCCTTTGTCAGTGAGCTTTCTAAACAGTGGGAAACAGCGAAGAGTCAGTAGGGAAGAGCATCTTTGCCAACAAGCTTGCCAAATGGTGAAAAGCACCTTCACTAGGAATGGTTGAGGAGGGAGGCTCAGACCCATGGCGAGGAGAGTGATGGGCAGGGATGTAAAGCACAAGGTAAGGAGTGCTGGGAGCAAGAGGGACCTCAGGGATGATGCAGAAGGAGGAGAAGCAATGGCGTTGGGTGCCGCGGGGGTAGCAGCGTGTCACAGACCCCCTTCTGCTCGGGGTCAGGATGTGCAGGAAGCCCCCTGACACCTGCTTGCAAGACGGCAGGGAGCAAACAGTCAGGGAGAATTCTGGAGGGCGTCACCATCCCTGGTGATGCACGGCTGGCTCTGCTGTTCACTCCTCGGGGAAGATGCGGTTTGGGAAGTGCTCATCGATTGATGGCTTAGACTGGGGGAGACCACAAAACAGCGTGGTAGGTGATCTGGGGAGGGTTGGGAAGGACAGCAGCAGAGAACTGCTCCTGGACGTCAGGTGAGCGTCCAGCTTCTGCGGAAAACGATAGCCAGAATGCTGCGGGAAGCTGCTGTGAGGAGCAGAGGAGGTCAGGGAACCTGGCAGAATTCCGTGGGCAGCCTCCCCCAAGCACAAAAACAATCCTTCACAATACTCGGGGAGAACAAGCAGACAAAGCAGCAGATGTCTGCGTGCAGACGGATGCTGCCCACCACACCTTCTCTTACCTCTTCCTTCTGTGAGGAATGCATAGAAGTGATAAAGAGCATCCAAAGCTCTGATTCTGGTGGTATCTTTGCCACCGCTGAAAATGAAGAGGTGGCCCAGCAGCTGTCCCAGGATGGGGATGTGGACCTCTTTGTGGGTGCCAGGGCTGCCCTTGCATTTTCTAGCAGTGAACAAGGTCTGGGCGAGGGAGAGAGGAGAGAAGAAGGGTTAAGTGGAGGCAGAGAGCAGCACCTGGGGAAGGAAGAGCAAGGGCAAAGGAGGGACAAAGACCCTTTCTTCAGGGCAGAGCTCTGCTGAGGCCTCCACCTGTGCCCAGTCTTGCTGCACAGGCACCCCCAAGCTGCAGGATGCTCTGGAAGGTAGGGAAGGGGAGACAGGCTGGCTGAAAGGTTCCTGGCATCTTACCTTCCCCAAATACGTGACCAGGAAATCACTCATCCTCTCAATCTTCTGCAGGGCAATCTTGCGCACAGCTGTGTTATGGGAGGTGGCATAGTGCAGCAGCGCCTGTGAGGAGAGAAGCTGCTGGTCTGCCCTTGGAGCTGATGCCTTCTCCAGCAGAAGCAGCACTGCTGAACCCCTGGCTGTGCTCACGCCGTCCATCAAAGCTTCCCCCAAGGTGGAGCAAAGCCCTCAGCAGGGCTGCTGCCCCTGGGTTCCCGCCCCTGGGTTCCCTTGCAGGCTTGCCACAGATCCACCAGCCAACTTTGTGGTCAGGCAGACAGGCAGATGCCACCTGCCAGTGCAGCCTCAGCTCCTTCCTGCGCCCTCCCCCAGAACGTGGCCCTCTGTCCCCTCTCCGTGAAGGCTGGCTTCTGTGGCTTGAACCAGGGGTCCGCAATGGGGCAGGGATACAGCCACTGGACAGTCAGGAGATCAGGGCATCAGGGCCACGCTCCCGTGCAGGATGGGCATGTCCCTGGGGATCTCTGCCCCATTCACACCTGGCAAGAGAACTCTGGAGGGACTGGGGGAAAGGAGGAGAGCAGCTCCAGCTGCCGCCACTGTGGTGCCCAAGGAGTGGGCTAAAATTCTCCCACTGCTTTGGCACACGGTGATCTCTTGGGGTCTGCAGGGGCTGGCCCAGAAGTGCCATGGGCAAGGTTTTGCTGTGACATGAGAGGATTCTTCAGAGGGGAAAGGGTCTTTGACCACAGCCAGGGGATGCCAGGCTCCCAGAAGAACTTGGTGGGCTTCCCCAAAGGAGGTGGGCGCCTGCCTGCAGTATGCTCAGTCCTAGCACTAGGGGTGGGCCATCCACTGCAGCATGGACATTCGTTACCCCCCCAGCTGTGGAACCACTCCTGGGAAACCGACTCTTTGCAAATGCCAGACCTGCAAAATATTCTGCAACTCCTCGCCGACACTGGAGATTGGACAGTTGCGTACAAAGGCCTGCAGCATGATTTCCATGGCGTTCATGGTCTGCAAGGAGGACAGAGGATCAGAGAAGCATTTCTGAGCTCCTTCTCACCCCCAGGAGCTGACTGAACCTCCAGCAGCAAGGGAGGACACATGCACCGCCTCACAGAGCCCGGGGGTGACTTTGGGGCTAAACAACTTCTGTGTGGAGACCTCCTGAGAGCACTGGATCAGGCCAGAGAAGGGGAAGGGGAAGAAGAGATTAGGCTGGGAAAGCAAATCTGGGCCCCGGCCCTGCATTGGTTGTCCGGTTGTCTCAGCATGTGGGAGCATGGCAGCAGCCCAGCGGGACTGGGGGTGTCGCTACCTCACCCAGCACATACCTTGGTGTAGAGATCTTTTTCTGCCGCTGACATGTCCAAATAGGGAGGCAGAAAGAAGACGCTCTTGAAGCAGGCATGCAGGAGACTCTCCTTTTTGCCATCCAGTGCTGACTCCACTGTGGCGCTAAGAAGGGAGATAGGAGCTTGTTGGATGCTGGTGCTGGAGTGGTGCCTCAAGGCTTAGGGAAGGAGGACAGGCATGTCCCTGGGAGGACAGGCATGTCCCTGGGAGGACATGTCTTCCCATGGACAGGCATCCCTGGGAGGGATGGGAAACCTTCCCGCCAGCTTCAGGGCCACCAGGACCTTGCCCAGGGATGTGCTGGCCAAAGTAGGGGCTTAGCAGGTACCTGAGCGTGGCAATAGTTAGCATGGCTTTCATTCGAAACGCTGTGTGCAAACTGTCTGTGGGCTCCTCTTCCAGCAAAACCTGCAAAACACAACCAGGATGGGACGTGGCAGACACTCGCCCCCAGTGCCTGCTGCTGAAGGCCCAGCAGCACACCCAGTCCTGCCTTGGGCAGCTTGGTTTGTCTCCACCTGTGCATGGTTTGTCTCCACCCCCCCTGCCCCAGCCTCACAGGGGGCTGGCGCTCGAGGGGCCTTGCCCCTTCCCCAACCCGCCACGCGTCCCCTCACCTTGATGTTCTCTGCCAGCTCCATCTCGCGGCAGAAGGCGTCCATGTCCTCCAACAAGGAACAGTCTCTGCACGTGGTGCAGATGCTCTCCAGGAACTTCATTTTCTTTTCCTCATCCTGGCAGCCACAGAGAGAAGCACGGGGAGCGTGAGGGGGGAGAACCAGAGCCCACAGCACTGGAGTGCTGCGACGTGCGGTGCTGTCTGAGACACACAGAGGGCAGCAGCTCTGCCCAGCCAGCAGCGCTCCTGCTGCCTGGCAGCAGGGCCAGGGCCCCGTCAGGACACACCAGCACAGCCACGACAGAAGTGGCTGCCCTTACCTTCTCTGTGCTGACAAAAATCTGGATGAAGTTCTTGGCTTCCTCTTTGCCAAAATCCCATAACCAGGCATCTAGCAATGGAGAAGAGCGAGCAGTGCTGCAGTGAGGGGCTGAAGGCAGGAGCGAGGAGAGGAAGGGCCCCCAGCACGAGAGACACACGGCCCTGCTGGAGCAGGTCCAGAGGAGGCCCTGATGCAGATCAGAGGCCTGGAGCACCTCCCCTAGGACAGGCTGAGAGAGCTGGGCTTCTTCAGCCTGGAGAAGAGGAGGCTCCAGGGGGCCCTTAGAGCGGCCTTCCTGTACCTAGAGGTGGGCCTGGCCGACAGGATAGCTGGGGAGGGACTCTTTCTCAGGAGTGCTGTGACAGGACAAGGCCTAACAGGTTTAAGCTAACGGAGGGTAGATTTCAATTAGGTATTCAATTAGCAACAAATTCTATACTCGGAGGGTGCTGAGGCAGCAGGATCTGGGCCCCCTCTAAGCTCCCTCCCAAGCCGGGGCGAGGCCATGCTGGGTTGGGCTCCCAGCACCCCCAGCATCCAGGTGCCCTTCTTCTCCACGGGCTGCAGCACCAGCCCAGGGCCTGCTCCACCGGGGGCTCCTCCACGGGCTGCAGCGTGGAGATCTGCTCCATGTGGGACCCATGGGTGCAGGGGAACAGCCTGCTCCACCAAGGGCCTCTCCACAGGCCACAGGGGATCTTCTGCTGAAGAGAGATCCACAGGGGATCTCCCTGCGGCCTTCCAGTATGTAAAGGGGGCTCATAAAAAAGATGGAGAGCAACCCTTTGCTTGGGCAGGCAGCGATGGGGCAAGAGGGAATGGGTTTAAACTGCAGGAGGGGAGAGTTAGGTTAGACACGAGGACGTAATTCTTCACTGCCAGGGTGGGGAGGTTGTCCAGAGCCGTGGATGCTCCGTCCCTGGAGGTCTGGAGGTGGTCGTGCCAGCACCATCCAGTAGGTACTTGGTGGGCCAATACCCCCCAGTACTGCCCAGTACTCCCCAGAGTTCACAGTACCCTCCCAGTGCCTGCCGGTACTGCCTGGAAGCCCCCCCAGTATCCTCCCAGTGCACCCCAGTAGCACCCAGAACCCCTCAGAACTCCACCATTGACTGCAGTACTGCCCACAGTCCCCCAGTGTGCTCATAGTATCCCCCCAACACTGCCTAGAACACCACCAGCATTGCCTAGAGCTCCCCCACCATGCTCCCACTGCCCCCCAGTACCCTCCCAGTGCTGCCAAACTCAGCCCCCAAGCTCCCCACCACCCCCTGGAGCTGCCCATTCGCGTCCAAGCCCCCCAAAACCGCCCCATTCCCCCGCCCTGCACCGAAGCTGTGTGCCCACAGAAACACCCCCAAACCCACCCAGAACGCAGAGCAGAGCCCCCCCCCCAACACCCCGTGGCGGGGTGTCCCCATTGCCTGGATCCTCATTAAGGCCCCTCATTACAGCACCTCGTTAAGGCTGTGAGTACTGCAAAACCAGTGCTTTATTTCACAGCTTTGGCCGCCCATGACAGCGCCCAAATAGGGGGATGGGTGTTAGGGTCCTCCAAATCCCCCCAAAATACCCCAAAACTACGGCCTGGTCCCAGTCCCCCACGCCCAGGGATCCCCAGGCCTCCTGAGACCCCCAGATCACCCTGAAATGTCCCCAAATGTTCTCCTGGGACAATAAAGGGTCCTGCCGTGTTTTGGGAGGGGGACCCTGGATCTGCCCCGGACCTCTCAAACCCTCCATAGGGACATGGGAGGCACCCCGCCCCCCCCCCGGGTTCCTCCCAAGCCCCCCGTGGGGAAACGCGGTCCCCCCACATCCCCTTCCAAAGCCCCTATGGAGGATATAGGGTCCCTCTGTCCTGTTGGGGTTCCCCCTCTCCCTATAAAGCCCCTGTGGGTGCCCCCAAACGGTGGGGACAGGCATTGGCAGCAAGGGGGCCCTGGTGGCCTCGTGCCCCCCCCTCTCACTTGGCCGTCATCATCTGCACGAGCTCTGCCGGGAGAGAAGGGGATGCTCAGAGGGGACAGGGACGCAGCGGGGACACAGCAGGGGTTGGGGACATGGCGGGGGGACAGGAACACAGCAAAGACTGAGGGAATGGGAACGGGAATGGGAAAACGTGGAGTCTATAGGGACGGGGACAGAGCAGGCATGGGGGTGCCCCATGGGGACAAGGGGAGGACACGGGGGGGACACGCTGCCGGCCAGAGATCCCCCAGAGCAACCCTGTGGTGTCCACACAGCCTTGCCCACGTAACTGCTCAGCTCTGAGATCTGTACCTTTGCTACGCTCTCACTCTGGTCTCTCATGCGAAAGTAGAGTGGGAGAAGGCTGCTGTGCACTGTCCTCTTCATGACCGGCACCGCGGGGCCGGGGTCACACGGCTGCCCCCAGCCCCCCCCCCAGAAAGGGGGTCCTCCGGGGCGGGGGGGGGCGCAGAGGGGCTCACCGTCGGTGTCCACCTCCTTGATCATGTCCTGTAGCTCGGCCTCGGTGGGGTTCCAGTCCAGTCTCCTGGACTCTTTCCTCTCGCTATTGTGCTTCCCCATGAGAGCAAGGGCTAGCAATCATGACCCTGCTCCTAGCTGCTTGTAGGCTGTTTCATCTCCCTCTTCGTCCTGGTTGCGTGCTCTACAACAGGCTCCCACCTTCTGTCAGCCTTACTGCCCTTTCCCCTGACTCTTCCTCAGGGACACTCAACCCTTTCAGCGGCACTGCCCAGCTCCAGGCTGGGAGGCCATTCCCTGACACCACAGGCCACCCCGTCTCCTCTCCCTCGTTCCTATGCCTGCATTGCTCCTCCGCCCTCCTCAGCATTTCCCTGGAGCAGGGCAAGGCACGGGGGCCTCTGCCGCTGTCCCCCCAGCCCTAGCACACCCGCCACTGCCCTCACTCACCGCTGAGGATTTCATTCAGCTTCTCCTCGCTCTGGTCCTTGCAGTAGCGCGCAGCAAGACCTAGACACAGAGATCCCATCAGAGCCCCGCTCCCCAGCACGCTCCCAGCAGCGCAGCCCCTGGCCTGGCCAGCCAGGCTGTGCCCCCTCCTGCACCCTGGAGCAAGGGCCCAGTCGGGGGGCTCTGGGGGCAACAGGGCTGGGCCTCACTGCCAGGGCAGTGCCTGGGGCTGCCAAAGGCTGCCCCAAGAGGGACCCAGGGGCTGGGCTCACCAATGAATCTGACGGCCTCAAGTCGCAAAAGGGTCTGCGTGTCCTGCAGGTAGGGCTGGCTCTGCTGCAGGTATTCTTCTACTCTGCCTCTGTCCTGCTGCAGCTGGAGAGAGAGAGAACGCAAGGTCACGGGGCTTGCACAGCCTCTCCAGGGTCTCCTCCAGCATCCTGGGGGCAGGGAGGGCAGAGGGGCCTGCAGAAGAGCCCCCTGGGGCTCTGTGCTGGAAGGAAGGGAGCGAGGATGCGGCTGCAGGCAGCGGGCTCTGGCCGGGCACGTTTGCCCAGCTGGGGCAAACCAAGTTGGGTCCTTACCAAGCACTCCCCGATCCTCCACGTCTGTTCTGTCTGGGCCAAGCGCTTGAGCTCTTTGCGTCGCAGAAACTCTGCAGCCACGGCGAGAGCTTCCCCAGAGGCCTGCGGAGCAGCAGAGGTTGGCAGGTAGCACCACAGCCTTGGGGGACCCTCTGTCCCCTCCTCTTGGCAGAGCTGCGAGCCTTTCCCAGCGCGTTATGGGAGGCTGTGGTGGGGGACAGCGTGCACTGGGTTCAGTGGCCAAGGCAAGGCCACGGGACGGCCACCATCGGAGGCAGCTCACGCTGCCGGCCAGAGATCCCCCAGAGCAACCCTGTGGTGTCGGCACAGCCTTGCCCACGTAACTGCTCAGCTCTGAGATCTGTACCTTTGCTACGCTCTCACTCTGGTCTCTCATGCGAAAGTAGAGTGGGAGAAGGCTGCTGTGCACTGTCCTCTTCATGACCGGCACCGCGGGGCCGGGGTCACACGGCTGCCCCCAGCCCCCCCCCCAAAAAGGTGGTCCTCCGGGGGGGGGCGCAGGGGGGCTCACCGTCGGTGTCCACCTCCTTGATCATGTCCTGCAGCTCGGCCTCGGTGGGGTTCCAGTCCAGTCTCCTGGACTCTTTCCTCTCGCTATTGTGCTTCCCCATGAGAGCAAGGGCTAGCAATCATGACCCTGCTCCTAGCTGCTTGTAGGCTGTTTCATCTCCCTCTTCGTCCTGGTTGCGTGCTCTACAACAGGCTCCCACCTTCTGTCAGCCTTACTGCCCTTTCCCCTGACTCTTCCTCAGGGACACTCAACCCTTTCAGCGGCACTGCCCAGCTCCAGGCTGGGAGGCCATTCCCTGACACCACAGGCCACCCCGTCTCCTCTCCCTCGTTCCTATGCCTGCATTGCTCCTCCGCCCTCCTCAGCATTTCCCTGGAGCAGGGCAAGGCACGGGGGCCTCTGCCGCTGTCCCCCCAGCCCTAGCACACCCCCCACTGCCCTCACTCACCGCTGAGGATTTCATTCAGCTTCTCCTCGCTCTGGTCCTTGCAGTAGCGCGCAGCAAGACCTAGACACAGAGATCCCATCAGAGCCCCGCTCCCCAGCACGCTCCCAGCAGCGCAGCCCCTGGCCTGGCCAGACAGGCTGTGCCCCCTCCTGCACCCTGGAGCAAGGGCCCAGTCGGGGGGCTCTGGGGGCAACAGGGCTGTGCCTCACTGCCAGGGCAGTGCCTGGGGCTGCCAAAGGCTGCCCCAAGAGGGACCCAGGGGCTGGGCTCACCAGTGAATCTGACGGCCTCAAGTCGCAAAAGGGTCTGCGTGTCCTGCAGGTAGGGCTGGCTCTGCTGCAGGTATTCTTCTACTCTGCCTCTGTCCTGCTGCAGCTGGAGAGAGAGAGAACGCAAGGTCACGGGGCTTGCACAGCCTCTCCAGGGTCTCCTCCAGCATCCTGGGGGCAGGGAGGGCAGAGGGGCCTGCAGAAGAGCCCCCTGGGGCTCTGTGCTGGAAGGAAGGGAGCGAGGATGCGGCTGCAGGCAGCGGGCTCTGGCCGGGCACGTTTGCCCAGCTGGGGCAAACCAAGTTGGGTCCTTACCAAGCACTCCCCGATCCTCCACGTCTGTTCTGTCTGGGCCACGCGCTTGAGCTCTTTGCGTCACAGAAACTCTGCAGCCACGGCGAGAGCTTCCCCAGAGGCCTGCGGAGCAGCAGAGGTTGGCAGGTAGCACCACAGCCTTGGGAAGGAGACCCTCTGTCCCCTCCTCTTGGCAGAGCTGCGAGCCTTTCCCAGCGCGTTATGGGAGGCTGTGGTGGGGGACAGCGTGCACTGGGTTCAGTGGCCAAGGCAAGGCCACGGGACGGCCACCATCGGAGGCAGCTCACGCTGCCGGCCAGAGATCCCCCAGAGCAACCCTGTGGTGTCCACACAGCCTTGCCCACGTAACTGCTCAGCTCTGAGATCTGTACCTTTGCTACGCTCTCACTCTGGTCTCTCATGCGAAAGTAGAGTGGGAGAAGGCTGCTGTGCACTGTCCTCTTCATGACCGGCACCGCGGGGCCGGGGTCACACGGCTGCCCCCAGCCCCCCCCCCAAAAAGGTGGTCCTCCGGGGGGGGGCGCAGGGGGGCTCACCGTCGGTGTCCACCTCCTTGATCATGTCCTGCAGCTCGGCCTCGGTGGGGTTCCGGCCCAGGGAGCGCATGACGGTGCCCAGCTCCTCGGCGGTAATGGTGCCGTCGCCGTCCTTGTCGAAGAGCGAGAACTCCTCCCTGAACTCTGGGGACCGGCACCGCGGGGCCGGGGTCACACGGCTGCCCCCAGCCCCCCCCCCAGAAAGGGGGTCCTCCGGGGCGGGGGGGGGCGCAGAGGGGCTCACCGTCGGTGTCCACCTCCTTGATCATGTCCTGCAGCTCGGCCTCGGTGGGGTTCCAGTCCAGTCTCCTGGACTCTTTCCTCTCGCTATTGTGCTTCCCCATGAGAGCAAGGGCTAGCAATCATGACCCTGCTCCTAGCTGCTTGTAGGCTGTTTCATCTCCCTCTTCGTCCTGGTTGCGTGCTCTACAACAGGCTCCCACCTTCTGTCAGCCTTACTGCCCTTTCCCCTGACTCTTCCTCAGGGACACTCAACCCTTTCAGCGGCACTGCCCAGCTCCAGGCTGGGAGGCCATTCCCTGACACCACAGGCCACCCCGTCTCCTCTCCCTCGTTCCTATGCCTGCATTGCTCCTCCGCCCTCCTCAGCATTTCCCTGGAGCAGGGCAAGGCACGGGGGCCTCTGCCGCTGTCCCCCCAGCCCTAGCACACCCCCCACTGCCCTCACTCACCGCTGAGGATTTCATTCAGCTTCTCCTCGCTCTGGTCCTTGCAGTAGCGCGCAGCAAGACCTAGACACAGAGATCCCATCAGAGCCCCGCTCCCCAGCACGCTCCCAGCAGCGCAGCCCCTGGCCTGGCCAGACAGGCTGTGCCCCCTCCTGCACCCTGGAGCAAGGGCCCAGTCGGGGGGCTCTGGGGGCAACAGGGCTGTGCCTCACTGCCAGGGCAGTGCCTGGGGCTGCCAAAGGCTGCCCCAAGAGGGACCCAGGGGCTGGGCTCACCAGTGAATCTGACGGCCTCAAGTCGCAAAAGGGTCTGCGTGTCCTGCAGGTAGGGCTGGCTCTGCTGCAGGTATTCTTCTACTCTGCCTCTGTCCTGCTGCAGCTGGAGAGAGAGAGAACGCAAGGTCACGGGGCTTGCACAGCCTCTCCAGGGTCTCCTCCAGCATCCTGGGGACAGGGAGGGCAGAGGGGCCTGCAGAAGAGCCCCCTGGGGCTCTGTGCTGGAAGGAAGGGAGCGAGGATGCGGCTGCAGGCAGCGGGCTCTGGCCGGGCACGTTTGCCCAGCTGGGGCAAACCAAGTTGGGTCCTTACCAAGCACTCCCCGATCCTCCACGTCTGTTCTGTCTGGGCCAAGCGCTTGAGCTCTTTGCGTCGCAGAAACTCTGCAGCCATGGCGAGAGCTTCCCCAGAGGCCTGCGGAGCAGCAGAGGTTGGCAGGTAGCACCACAGCCTTGGGGGACCCTCTGTCCCCTCCTCTTGGCAGAGCTGCGAGCCTTTCCCAGCGCGTTATGGGAGGCTGTGGTGGGGGACAGCGTGCACTGGGTTCAGTGGCCAAGGCAAGGCCACGGGACGGCCACCAATCGGAGGCAGCTCACGCTGCCGGCCAGAGATCCCCCAAGAGCAACTCTGTAGAGCGTGTGGGTGACCATCTCATAAACAGACCATGTGCACAGAAGAAGCCTCTGGACAGATGGCCTGATCACAAATACTTCCAGTATCGGCCAGAATATCTACTCAAGCTCTCTGGGACTGGGTTTAGTTATCCAGTGCTCTGCTAGGAATAGGACATCCTGACAACTTCTCAAAGGTTGTCATAGAATCGTAGAATCATAGAAACATAGGGTTGGAAAGGACAACCTTTCAAGATCAAGATCAAGATCAAGATCACCTAGTCCAACTGTCTTCCTATCACCAATACTACCCACTAAGCTACTAAATCATATCTCGTAAGACCAGCTCCATTCCGGCGAGTGGTCCTTGGAAGGTGCATTCATCACTACGCCACCTTTACCGTAGACTTCATGGACAAATGACAGCATTGCTCTGTGAACCCCCCCACTGCCCAAACCTGCAGGACAGAGCTGAGAGGGAGCTGTAGGAGCTGGGCTGAGCTCCAGTCCTTCCCCTGGAACCACAAGAAATGGATTCCCCAAAGAAGGGACAGCAGCGTAGAACAAGATCTGGGCCACTGCTCATGGACAGTCCCTCTACAAATATCTTCCTCTGTCAAAAATATATAATGGGAACAAGCATGCCGAATGCACATGTGGGGTGCCAGTCTTTTTTAGGGGTGATACAAAGAGCTGGGGAAATATTTATCATCACAGCATGCAGGGAGCAAGTGGTTCTTCCTGAGCAGCCTCCGGCTGGGTCAGCAAGAGCAACACTGGACTGTGACGCTGTTGGTTAGCCCCAGTAGGCAGCTAAGCACCACACAACCACATCCCGTGGCACTGAGGAGAGAAGGAAAGCAACAAAAGTTGTGCGTTGAGATAAAAATTATTAAGCAAAGGAAAAGTGGAAGAAGAAGGACACACAGCACCATAGAAGCTGCTGTGAAGACAAAGAAGTCCTTCCCAGACAGACTCAGTACAGAAGTGTTGCAAGATTTTGTCACATTTACAAATGGGTAACACTTCAATCTTGATTCTGGAATGATTTGCTCTATAAAAGATTTTATTTATTCATTTATTTGCTTAGAACTGTTTGCTTATTCCCCCGGTAAGAAGTTAGTCTGGTAGATGGCACTGGAACAGGTTGCCAGAGAAGCTGTGGATGCCCCATCCCTGGAGGTGTTCAAGGCCAGGCTGGATGGGACTTTGGCCAGCCTGATCTAATGGGAGATGTCCCTGTCTGTGGCAGGGGGGTTGGAGTTAAATTATCTCTAGGGTCCTTTCCAACTCAAGACATTCTATGATTCTACAATTCTATGGATGAAATGGCATTAAATACCTTGTTGAGAAGCAGCATCCAACAGCTGAGTCTCTGGACCAGAGAACTGACATTCCCATTAGCTGTCTGCAGCTGGGGGTGTCTGCCTCTAACCTTACTTTAGGGTTAGAAACCACGTGCCCCTGCATTTGGAGTCAAAACTTTGTCCCCCATAGACCATTGCCTTTCATCCTTGGTGTTTGTTTTCTATCAGTTTCAGTGACAGAAGGAAATTACAATTAGAAATCCTACAGCCCATGGAACCACCAGGGATAAAAGTTGGCTCCAAACCCGTGGGATTCTCTGGGTCAGGGCTTTGTTTTGTCCTCTGCTGCTCAGTGGAGGGAAGGATCATGACAGCTTACGGGATCCCCCACGTCCTCAGGGCTGCCTATGGCTGCAAATGGGACCCCAGAAGGGACCATCTTGAGGGCAGCACCTTCTTGACCACCTTCTTGGTGGTTGAGATGCCTCTGATGGCCTTCCTCAAGGCCCGTGGTGGAAGGTGCCATAATGCTGGCGCCAGCCAGGGACAGCAAGAAATCTCCTGTGTCGCAGCCAGCATGAAGCAAAGGCAGCTGCTCACGACGAGCGTGTAGCACGAGAACCAAGATGAGCTGACTGTCTCATGCACCATCCCACAGCCTCCTGTGATCTTTCCCACAAAGCAAGAATCAAATGGCCCTGTAGGACTGGGTCTGCCCTTGAAGCTGATGGAGCCCTGAGCAGGGCTCAGGCTCAGAAAAGCCTTTTCAGCCTCTTACCTTCTCCACAGGTGTGGTGCCCCTGATGGGACACAGAGTGTCCTAGCCCTCACTGCCAGCACCACTGCCTGGCAGGAGCTCAACCCATGTGCCAAGGACTAGGAGGGGTCCCTGAGCAGCCCCTGCAGGTGCAAAATTGTCTGAGGAACCATTCTGCAACTGCATTATTGAAACCCTTAACTAGGACTCGATGTAGGAAGACATTAAACAAGGGAAGGACTTGGCTGGTTTGATTTTGATGAACAGAAAGGAGAAGTTTTTCCTTCTGCAAGCTGTTAGGTTCTTGCTGTGTGGGTGAAATGTTGGTCCTTCACCACCTCTAGCTTGAATCATTTTTGCAGGTGCGTCTTCCTTATGCAATCCTTTCTTTTTTTTTCTGACCTAACATGGACTCAAGTTGCTGTTGCTGGTGCCTGATTTTCACAGTGCCATTTGTAAAGCACTCCACCAAAGGCCACCAGAAGTTCCCAGGTACCTCCCGGGGTTGTGGCACCCTGCCTGCCATTCTCCACTCCACCTCCTATTTGCTGCGTCTGGTCAGGGCAGTATTGCTGCAGCGTGTTCTGATTCTAGACCCACAAAAAAATTGAAGGTCTAATGGCTTAAAAGAAAAACACCGAAGCAACAGGATTACATATAAGAATATCCTCTGTGTGGGGGGAATGCTGGCACAAAAAGGGATCTCTATGACAAGCAGCTGCAGTTTTGCCAGGTTAAATCCAGACAATGCAAGACTTCACAACCTCACTGGGCAACCTGTTCCCCTGTTCCATCACCCACACAGTACAGAAGGATTTTCTGACATTCAGGCAGAACCACTTGTATTTTAGTTTGTGCCACTGTCTCTTGTCCTATTACTGGACATCACTGAGAAGAGCATGGTTCCATTTTCCTTGCACCCTCCCTTCAGGTATATATGTTGATAAGATCCACCCCGGGCCTTCTTTCTTCTAAGCTAGAGTCCTATATCTCTTAGCATTTCATCATCTTCGGGGCCCCTTCATGAACTCTCTCCAGTAGTTCTGTGTCTCTTGTACTGGGGAGCCCAGGATATCATTGGCCTTCTTTGTGGCAAAAGCACACGCCTGGCTCTTGTTCAGCTTGCTGTCCTCCAGGACCCCCAGATCCCTTTCTGTCAGTCAGGAAGACAGTGACAAAGGCCTTCCTGAAGTCCAGGTAGACAGCAGCCGCTGCTCTTCCCCTCGTCAATCAGGCTGGTCATTCAAAACCGAGATGCAGACAAGACTTCGAAGAGGGTGTTGAGTAACTAAAATGGGTAGGAAGGGAATATACAAAACCCTGGAACAGAGGAAACACCTCACACTGAAGCACCAAAACCTTCTGCTTAATGGCAAGAGCAGTGATGTTCACAGTGAAGACACAGGACTGGAAATCTGAGTATTTCCTTTGGGGGAAATGTTGACCCCAGAAAGGCTCTTTGCTCTGTGGAGACACAATTCTGTGAGGTTAAAACAAGAAAAGTTGCAATGTGACATGCAAAGCTTTGGAGGAAGCATACCCGTTACATGGTGACAAACCCTAGAAATAAAAAGTCCTCAAGATCTCTGCTTGGGAGATCACTGGTAGCTCATGGCTGGGCTGGTGAGCTGCCCACAGCCATATGTTGGGAAGAGGGAGCTCAGCATGGTCCCGTGCTGAGGCACATCTTGGGCAATCTCATTGATGGAGAGAGGGAAACACTTGGCTGTACATGACAGCAACTACAGAAGATGGAGCATGGTTTTATAACACAGCCAGGAAGTCTTTACCTCCTGAAAAAGCTTCCTTTCCTAGGTTTTCTAACTCCACTTTTTCAGCTGGCTCCATTGATTCAGAGAAGAGACCGTCATTTTGGAGGAAAATCACGCTCTTACAGAGATCTTGTTCATTTATTTTTCTAGGAGAGCTCTTCCTGTGGAGCCGCTCTGTAGGTCCTCTTCAATGGACATCTTTGTTCTCACTGAGGTTGGTGGACACATTTTGCAAGTGTCTAAGGGCTTACGTTTGTGCTCAGCTTCACACAGGCCAGTAAATGCATCAGCTGAGATTTGGTTCATGACTGTGGGAGTAAAGTTAGCCCATAGCAAAGGCAAGCTGATGCAATTGGAAGTAGTAGCTCACTTGCTTTGCAGGCTTTGCTGATGGGCACCGCAACACCACAGAGCTGGGAAGCTGCCAGAGCTCAGCAGTACCTTGATACACAATACAAACATGGCCCTGAGTTTGCAACCCCCTTACAAAACAGGCATTTCCCCTTGAAATTCATTCTACACCTATGCTTCTTCTTTACTAAATGGCTCGCATTGCAAGGTTGCACCTAGGACACTTAATTATCAAACAGTCACTGGAGTGGAAATTAAGGTTTCCAAATTTAATAATAATAATAATAATAATAATAATAATAATAATAATAATAATAATAATAATAATAATAATAATAATAATAATAATAATAATAATAAAGATTTCATTGAATTTCGTATTTCCAATCTCAGTGTGACTGGAATTGGTTGATTTTCTCTGTGTAGTGGGTTTACGTGGCAAGGTTTTGGTAGCAGGGGGCCATAGGGGTGGTTTCTGTGAGAAAGATCTAGAAGCTGCCCCATGTTTGGGAAGGGCCCCATTGTTTTCCAGAGCTGAGCCAATAAGCGATGTTGTTTTGCGCCTCTGTGAGAGCATATTTAAGACAGGGAAAAAAACGCTGCGCCACACAGCAGCCGGGAGAGTGAAGGGAGTGAGGAACAGCCTTGCAGGCGCCAAGGTCAGTGTAGAAGGAGGGGGAGAGGTGCTCCAGGCGCCGGAGCAGAAGTCCCCTGCGGCCTGTGGTGAGGAGCCTGGTGAAGCAGGTTGTCTCCCTGCAGCCTCATGGAGCACCACGGTGGAGCAGGGTTCCACGCTGCAGCGCGTGGAGGAGACCACGGTGGAGCAGGTGGACCTGCACCGATGGAGGCTGCGGCCCGTGGAAGACCGCTGCCAGAGCAGATTCCGGGCCACACCTGTAGCCCGTGGAGAGGAGCCCACGCAGGAGCAGGTGACGTGGCAGGAGCTGCTGCCCGTGGGGGACCCAGATTGGAGCAGTTTGCTCCTGAGGGATGGACCCCGTGCTACGGACCCATATCTGGAGCAGTTCTGGAAGAACTGCTGCCTGTGGGAAGCCCACGCCGGATCAGTTCAGCAAGGACTGCATCCCGTGGGAGGGATCCCACAGCAAAAGGGACGAGAGTGACCGAGAAGGAGCGGCGGAGAAGAAGCGCTGTAGACTGACCATAACCTCTGTTCCTTCGTTCCCCTGCACTGCTCGGGGGGAGGAGGTGGAAGAGGGTAGATGGGGGAGAAGGTACTTTTGGCGAGCGGTCGTGGTGAAGCTCGGCTGCCCACCCAAGTAAAACCACCACACTCTCTCAGAGAGGGGTAAGGAGTTTTGCTCAGGAGTTGGCAGGGCTGATAGATAGGGCTTTAAACTAGAGTCGAAGGAGGAAGGGGATAGAACCAGACACGCCGCTGATGAGCTGAGGGATGGTGCGCTAGAATCAGAGGGACGGTGTGCTAGTGAGGTCCTGCGGTCAGCTCCACAAGGCGCTGCCTGTAGGGACGCACATTTGAAGTGCTTCTACACAAACGCATGCAGTATGAGGAATCAAATGGATGAGCTAGAAGTCTTGGCCCTGTCCCACAGCTACGACATCATCGGCATAAGCGAAACCTGGTGGGATGAGTCCTGTGGCTGGTGTGTGGTGGAATTTTCTCCCAACGGAGGCAAACAGCACCTCTGTAGCCCTGCCATGTCACACAACCTCGCTTCCAGCAGCCACACACTTTCTTTTTCCACTTAAGCTCTAGAAGAAGATCCCTGCTCAGCCAAGCTGGCCTCCTGCCCCGCCTGCTTGACTTCCGACATTTTGGAATCCCCTGCTCCTGTGCTCTTAGGAGGTCGTGCTTAAAAAGATGGACCCCGATACCTTCCAAAACAGCTTCTCAGGGGATCTTCCTAAGTAGCTCCCTGAGCAGCCTGAACTCTGCCCTCCCCGTGTCCAAAGCTCACAGAATTGGAGGGGTTGGAAGGGACCTCAAGAGATCATCGGGTCCAACCCCCCTGCCAAAAGCAGGTGTACTGGCAGTTTTCCTCCTATCGCCAAAGATTTTTAAACTCAACTGCTTCATGATTGCTATGGCCAAGATGGCCGCCCATCACCACTTCACCCACCGCACCCTCTGTGTTCACAAGTGTGAGATATGTTCATCTGATTCGTGTCAATATGGAACAATGCTAGGGCCGCATGGTATGATGAATGTCACCTTCTGTCTTACATACCCTTGTATAACCACAAGTCTAAGAAAAACAGAATGGTTAATGTATATAGTTCTTGTACCTTGCAAAGGAATGTTTTAACAATTCATGTCAATAGAGAGCAGTTCTGTCTGTCTCTGGGTCCTGCACTGGCAATTTAATTCTTCCACAGATGTGGTTTCTTCCCTTTCCTCCCCGTGTCCCAGTCTCCCCCTCATTATAGTCAATTTATCAAAGCTTCAGAAATATTCCTCAAATCCATGAGCCTATTTGCTTTTGTTACTGATTCCGAACTCTTATTCCTACCAGTTGCAGCCTTCTTGCCTTCTTTGTGGTTGATTTAGCACTGCTATAGATGTGACTGGAGTGTCCCTGGGAATGGCCTGTGAGGAATGTTTTAACAACTCGTGAAGTGTCAATAGAGAGCTATCTGTGTTTGTATGTCCTTTCTTTGAAGTCTCTGATGTCTGGGGGTTTCAGAACAACTGCTAACAACTAGTAACTGTTGTGACTTCTGAATGGGACACACTGCAAGCCCCTGATACCTGGCCAGGTGGCCAGGAGATTAAGGAGAAGAAAGAAGCTGAAGGACGACTAGAAGGCAAAACTTGCAGGGAACGCTGTGTAAGCTTTTGACATGCTGCCAAGGAGTACAAAGGGGAAGGACAAGAAAAAAACTGAGAGGAAGACTACGAGCCTTCAGCATGAAAGACCCCCAGACACCCCCAGGGGGACCACCAGAGACTGATGCGCATGCTCCAGTAGGAGGGTTTGGATCCCGGAAGCTAATGATAATAACCCCTTATTTTTAGAAGTAGTAATGTATATGTATCAGCCTAGGAGCATAAAAATCAGCTGCTTGATGTAACTAGTGTGTGTCCTGGTGGAGCAGAGACTCCCGGCGCACCCAGCGCTGTTTGCTTACCTCTATTCCTTTAAAAAAAAATTGTAAACTTTGATTATAATCCTATTTTGAAGACTGAGCCATTTATAACACAAGCAACAGGTCTAGGATGGCACCTTTCCTTGTCGCCCTCAGTAGCTGTACCAAGGAGTTGTCATCAAGGTGTGTGAGGAATCTCCTGGACCTGCTTGTATCAGCTGTGTGGTCTTCCCAGGTAATGTCTGGCAAGTTGAAGTCCCCCATCAGGACAAGGGCAGTTGAGCTAAGAGAGGTCTCTCTTAGTTCCTTAGCGAATAATTCATTGGTATCGCAAACACCCACTGCAACATCCAAGTGATTGGTTTCTCCCTTAATCCTTACCCAGAGGCTCTCAGCCGCGTCCTTGTGCCAGCCCCTTGCCTCGCCTGCCCTGCCTATCCTTCCTGAAGAGCCCATAACCGTCCATCACAGCACACCAAGTCTCGCTTGTTCTGGGACGGAGCTGAAGCTTCCAGCTCCTCCTGCTTGTCCCTCCTGCTGGGTGCATTGGTGCAGAAACATTCCAAATGTGCTCCAGTGTACCCAGCGTGGCATGGAGCAGGCAGAAGGATCTCACTAGCACACAGTCCCTCCCATTTTGGTGTGCCACTTAGCAGATTCTGTCGGGACAGAACAATAATGGATGATGCTCAGAGGTCCTTACGGGGCAAGTGAGCTTTCTAGAAACATCTTTTACCCTGATCTCCTGGGAGGCAGCAGACTTCTCATTGGGTTAGGTCAGGTCGGCATATGCGGCCCTCTGATCTGCTCAGAAGGGAGTCGCTTATGACAGTAACCCTTCTCTTTTTCTTGATGGAGGTGGTCATGATACTGGGGAAGGCTGACTTGCCCTAGAAAACCCCTCCAACCTGGATGGACCTTCATGCACATCATTGTTTGTGTGTCCATTAGTTCCAGAGTCTGTTGTTTCAGGGCACCTGAAAGGAAGGTGAGGTAGGCAAGGAGGGGTTCGCCTGCTGCCCCGAGCAGATCTCAACTTCCATCCCTTCATCACTGAGATCCACTCCTTCTGCCTGACGGACAGAGGGTAGGGGATCCTCCATTTCCTCTGCTGTGTCTGCCTGACGCATCTGTCCCAGGGCTGGCAGAGTACAGTTCAACCTTCTCCGACTCCCTGGTGCTCCTCAGCCTGCCCACCTCCTCCCCAAGCTCTGCCAGGAGGCTGAGCAGTTCTTCTACCTGGGCGCACCTACCACAGGTGGACTCACAGGATGGGATGTCAGGAAGAATTTCTTCATGGAAAGGGTGGAACCGGCTGCCCAGGGCACTGCTGGAGTCCCCAGGCCTGGAGCTATTAAAGAAATGCGTGGACTTGGCGCTAAGCGCCGTGGTTTTGTGGTGGGCCTGGTAGTGTTAGCTGACGCTTGGCCTTGAGCTGAAGGCCCTTTTCCAAGCGCAAGGGTTCTGTGACTCTTTCATTGGTTGAGTAGGCGCCAAGCTACTCAACGGGCCCAGGGAAAAGACGTCCTTGGTGGCCTCCAAGTTAGCTCAGCGTCATGGCACCGAGTCACTTTGAAGGAGCTGCTGGAATAATGAGACAACAGCCTAGTTCTATTAAAATATATATTGCTCTTTTGAGGACTGCTGCGGGGCTAGCAGCACCACAGCAGTGGAAATCTCCGTCCTGACGTTGCGTTATGCCTTGACGTCAGGATCAGGGTGGTTTGAACTGCCAGGGAACGGACCATGCGTTCCGGGTCGCTGTCGGAGGGCTGCCAAAGAAAGAAGAGCAGAGATGAAAACCCACTCCTTGCAGAGATCCCCAGGCATCCCCTGCAGACCATGCCAGCCCCACTCGACTCTTCCCCAGGCCAGGAGGAGCAGGAGGGACAACGGAATCTGTTGAAAGCTGCTGCTCAGCAATGTCCCAAATGCACCCACCAGTCCTTCCCCAGCTGCGCACCACAGGTCAAGTGGGGCACCTTCACAAGCTAGTTCCCTCACCACCTGCCTCCATCCCTTGGGAGGATTCACACACTCCAGGAATCTCTTGGACTCTTTCCTCTCGCTATTGTGCTTCCCCATGAGAGCAAGGGCTAGCAATCATGACCCTGCTCCTAGCTGCTTGTAGGCTGTTTCATCTCCCTCTTCGTCCTGGTTGCGTGCTCTACAACAGGCTCCCACCTTCTGTCAGCCTTACTGCCCTTTCCCCTGACTCTTCCTCAGGGACACTCAACCCTTTCAGCGGCACTGCCCAGCTCCAGGCTGGGAGGCCATTCCCTGACACCACAGGCCACCCCGTCTCCTCTCCCTCGTTCCTATGCCTGCATTGCTCCTCCGCCCTCCTCAGCATTTCCCTGGAGCAGGGCAAGGCACGGGGGCCTCTGCCGCTGTCCCCCCAGCCCTAGCACACCCCCCACTGCCCTCACTCACCGCTGAGGATTTCATTCAGCTTCTCCTCGCTCTGGTCCTTGCAGTAGCGCGCAGCAAGACCTAGACACAGAGATCCCATCAGAGCCCCGCTCCCCAGCACGCTCCCAGCAGCGCAGCCCCTGGCCTGGCCAGCCAGGCTGTGCCCCCTCCTGCACCCTGGAGCAAGGGCCCAGTCGGGGGGCTCTGGGGGCAACAGGGCTGTGCCTCACTGCCAGGGCAGTGCCTGGGGCTGCCAAAGGCTGCCCCAAGAGGGACCCAGGGGCTGGGCTCACCAATGAATCTGACGGCCTCAAGTCGCAAAAGGGTCTGCGTGTCCTGCAGGTAGGGCTGGCTCTGCTGCAGGTATTCTTCTACTCTGCCTCTGTCCTGCTGCAGCTGGAGAGAGAGAGAACGCAAGGTCACGGGGCTTGCACAGCCTCTCCAGGGTCTCCTCCAGCATCCTGGGGGCAGGGAGGGCAGAGGGGCCTGCAGAAGAGCCCCCTGGGGCTCTGTGCTGGAAGGAAGGGAGCGAGGATGCGGCTGCAGGCAGCGGGCTCTGGCCGGGCACGTTTGCCCAGCTGGGGCAAACCAAGTTGGGTCCTTACCAAGCACTCCCCGATCCTCCACGTCTGTTCTGTCTGGGCCACGCGCTTGAGCTCTTTGCGTCGCAGAAACTCTGCAGCCACGTCGAGAGCTTCCCCAGAGGCCTGCGGAGCAGCAGAGGTTGGGAATTAGCACCACAGCCTTGGGGGACCCTCTGTCCCCTCCTCTTGGCAGAGCTGCGAGCCTTTCCCAGCGCGTTATGGGAGGCTGTGGTGGGGGACAGCGTGCACTGGGTTCAGTGGCCAAGGCAAGGCCACGGGACAGCCACCATCGGAGGCAGCTCACGCTGCCGGCCAGAGATCCCCCAGAGCAACCCTGTGGTGTCCGCACAGCCTTGCCCACGTAACTGCTCAGCTCTGAGATCTGTACCTTTGCTACGCTCTCACTCTGGTCTCTCATGTGAAAGTAGAGTGGGAGAAGGCTCCTGTGCACGCTCCTCTTCATTTCCTTCTTCTTTTGCCGCAGCACAGCCTCCGTCACGGCTTGGAAGAGGCAGATGGAGTGCTCCCGCACCTGGCTGGACTCCTGGCAGGGAGGAGGACAGGAGGAATTTCAGCATTAGCGTGGCTCATGTGAAGGGAGCTCACAGAACTGTGAGATGCTTCAGCGCTGGATCCTTCCCAGAGGAGCTGCTCGGGGCAGCTGCAAGGCCTGGTGCCCGTGAAGGGCAACGCAATCGGTTGCCATCGCAGGCTGCCCGCCAGCCACCACACTTTCGCCACCAGCAGCACCAGCCATGCCCAAGCAGAGCTCCCCAGCGCCTGGGCTGACGAGGAGACTGGGAAGGCCCTGCCTGAGTGCTGCCCACAGGGCCGGGCTGAAGGGCAGCCCTCGTTACAGGGGGCCCAGCTGCGGGCTCGGGCTCCCGCAGCACACTTACGTGGTCAAAGAGTGGCAGGAGCTTCTCAGCCAGCCGCAGAGCCGGGCCTCTGGCCTCCTTCTTCTCCAAATGAGCCATCATGTTTCTCAGCACAAGCAGGGCCTTGAGCATGACGTCTGTGTTGGTGTCCTGCAGGGCCTCCACGATGGCTGGTAACACAACCTGAAGTTTTCTTGCCTGTAGGAAAGACACCATTTTCCTTCCATGAAGCACTGAGAGACCACCCTGGGCAAAGGGCTCTGGTTCCTGAGCACCAGCCTCCTGCCTTGCTTCCCGGCAGCAGGGAGGGACGGGAGGGCAGAAGAGCAAAGGCCCAGGCTGCCAACATGGCTTTGCTTGACGATGGCCCACTCACCTTCTCAGGGCTCTCTGACACGGTGCAGAGCCCTTTCAGAACCATCAAGCGCATCTCTGGGCTTGGGTGCTTCAGGTAACTCTGGAGGTGCACTGGGTTACCAAACTCCTCCTCAGAAATGTGATTCTGGGCCAGCATCTGCAAGAAAGAGCAGTGAGAGCCTGGCAGGGCCTGCAGGGCTCCCTGCAGCCTCTTCTTCTCCCACCTTTGGGCAGGGATGGGGCAGCACCAGCTGGCACCAAAGAGGCACCAGGCGCGGGGAGCTACGGGGTCTTGCCGGCCCCAGGGACCATGCGTCCGTACGTCCTGCGGGAGCTGGCAGTTTGGGGGTAGATGGGCACAGGGCTGTGCCTGTGTGCCTGAAGGGGCACACGTAGCCCTGCTGGGAGCAAGGTTTCATCTGGGAACTCACAGCCAAGCGACGGATGCAGGTGTCTTCTTTTACTGCAGTGCACCAGTTGCACAGCGGCAAGTCTTCCATCATGATGTTTAAAACCTTCTCCAACGTCTGCGGCATGGCCAGGATCACCTCCCACATGCCCAGGTCAGTGCTGCAAGCCCAGAATACTCTGTCAGTGAGGCTGCCTCAGCCGCAGGGCCACAAACTGGGCCAGCCCCAGAGGAGCCAGGCTGTCCTGCAGCCCCTGTGACTTGGGGAGCACTGAGGGCCCAGCCTGGGCAAGCAGGAGGGGGCTGAGCTGGTGTTCCCTGGGGGCAGGGGGACTCTGGGCTGCCTTGGACAGCTGGGCTGCTGCAGCCCTGGCTGGCCCAGTAGGGCTGGAACACATTGGTGGGAAGGAGGGCTGTGCTCCCTGGGGATGTCCTGCTCTTTGCCATGGCTCTGGCAAGCAGAGAGTCTCCAGGTGCATCTCCCGACATGGAACAAGCCCTCAAGGATGGCAAGGCCAGGACCTGTCACATGGCGGAGAGAACTGCAGCAGGTTCTTGACTTCTTCCCTGGACATCTTGTTGGTCAGCTGGAGAAGCAGGGAGTCCAGGCACTGCCGCGCCGATGCCGTGTGGATGCTGCCCAGGTTTTTCCTGATGCACTCCATGATCTTTGGCACCTTGGGGGACAAAGTGGGAATGGTGTTGCCAGCAGACTGCAGCCATTTCCACAGCTGCCACTCAAACTTTGGCCCCTTCCATTGCTCTCTGCTGGCTTCACGTGGCTTCTGGAGCCCAAGAGACCCCGATGTGCGAGGGAGGCAGGGAGGGAGGCAGGGAAGGAGAGAGGAACAACGCCTGGAAGAGCTCAAGGGCAGGGCCATGGCCACAGGCCACTTACATCTGTCAGCCAGTAGTCAGGGTCCTCCAAGGCTGCGTCCAGCACACCGAAGGCCCCCTCCTTGTCATGGATGCTGGAGTCTGGTAAAGCTTCAAGGGCTGTGAGGATGACGTCCAGCCTCTCAGCAGGGAAGAGGTGTCCTCCAAACCCCTGTGGGAAGAAGGAGGAGCGAAGACATGCCTCACTGAGTGTCCCAAGGGTGCTGCTTAGCTGAGCAGCAAGGGCAGCTCCAGAGAGAAGGCCCTCGGGGGAAGGGGTGAGGATGGGGCATATGGGGCCAGAGTGCTGGCCCTGCAGGTAACCAGGGCTTGCTGGTGGCCAGGAGGGCTGGAGCTGCTGCCGGGACACAGGGGAGCAGCCTTCGCATAGCCCCAGCCTGGGGACAAGAGGAACCCACTCACCAGGGCGAGTAAGGCCGTGCCAGCCCCACCGGTTCTGGACTCCTCTGCTCACACCAGATGCCTGCTGATGCTGCGGACAAGATCCCCAGCAAGGCCAGAGCTCATTACCTTGGCAGTTTCACAGGGAGTTGATGTTATAGAAAATGGAAATTCTGTATCCTTCAATATCCTGCAGCGCTGCACATAATTTTCCATGTCCTTTGTCAGTGAGCTTTCTAAACAGTGGGAAACAGCAAAGAGTCAGTAGGGAAGAGCATCTCTGCCAACAAGCTTGCCAAATGGTGAAAAGCACCTTCACTAGGAATGGTTGAGGAGGGAGGCTCAGACCCATGGCGAGGAGAGTGATGGGCAGGGATGTAAAGCACAAGGTAAGGAGTGCTGGGAGCAAGAGGGACCTCAGGGATGATGCAGAAGGAGGAGAAGCAATGGCGTTGGGTGCCGCGGGGGTAGCAGCGTGTCACAGACCCCCTTCTGCTCGGGGTCAGGATGTGCAGGAAGCCCCCTGACACCTGCTTGCAAGACGGCAGGGAGCAAACAGTCAGGGAGAATTCTGGAGGGCGTCACCATCCCTGGTGATGCACGGCTGGCTCTGCTGTTCACTCCTCGGGGAAGATGCGGTTTGGGAAGTGCTCATCGATTGATGGCTTAGACTGGGGGAGACCACAAAACAGCGTGGTAGGTGATCTGGGGAGGGTTGGGAAGGACAGCAGCAGAGAACTGCTCCTGGACGTCAGGTGAGCGTCCAGCTTCTGCGGAAAACGATAGCCAGAATGCTGCGGGAAGCTGCTGTGAGGAGCAGAGGAGGTCAGGGAACCTGGCAGAATTCCGTGGGCAGCCTCCCCCAAGCACAAAAACAATCCTTCACAATACTCGGGGAGAACAAGCAGACAAAGCAGCAGATGTCTGCGTGCAGACGGATGCTGCCCACCACACCTTCTCTTACCTCTTCCTTCTGTGAGGAATGCATAGAAGTGATAAAGAGCATCCAAAGCTCTGATTCTGGTGGTATCTTTGCCACCGCTGAAAATGAAGAGGTGGCCCAGCAGCTGTCCCAGGATGGGGATGTGGACCTCTTTGTGGGTGCCAGGGCTGCCCTTGCATTTTCTAGCAGTGAACAAGGTCTGGGCGAGGGAGAGAGGAGAGAAGAAGGGTTAAGTGGAGGCAGAGAGCAGGACCTGGGGAAGGAAGAGCAAGGGCAAAGGAGGGACAAAGACCCTTTCTTCAGGGCAGAGCTCTGCTGAGGCCTCCACCTGTGCCCAGTCTTGCTGCACAGGCACCCCCAAGCTGCAGGATGCTCTGGAAGGTAGGGAAGGGGAGACAGGCTGGCTGAAAGGTTCCTGGCATCTTACCTTCCCCAAATATGTGACCAGGAAATCACTCATCCTCTCAATCTTCTGCAGGGCAATCTTGCGCACAGCTGTGTTATGGGAGGTGGCATAGTGCAGCAGCGCCTGTGAGGAGAGAAGCTGCTGGTCTGCCCTTGGAGCTGATGCCTTCTCCAGCAGAAGCAGCACTGCTGAACCCCTGGCTGTGCTCACGCCGTCCATCAAAGCTTCCCCCAAGGTGGAGCAAAGCCCTCAGCAGGGCTCCTGCCCCTGGGTTCCCGCCCCTGGGTTCCCTTGCAGGCTTGCCACAGATCCACCAGCCAACTTTGTGGTCAGGCAGACAGGCAGATGCCACCTGCCAGTGCAGCCTCAGCTCCTTCCTGCGCCCTCCCCCAGAACGTGGCCCTCTGTCCCCTCTCCGTGAAGGCTGGCTTCTGTGGCTTGAACCAGGGGTCCGCAATGGGGCAGGGATACAGCCACTGGACAGTCAGGAGATCAGGGCATCAGGGCCACGCTCCCGTGCAGGATGGGCATGTCCCTGGGGATCTCTGCCCCATTCACACCTGGCAAGAGAACTCTGGAGGGACTGGGGGAAAGGAGGAGAGCAGCTCCAGCTGCCGCCACTGTGGTGCCCAAGGAGTGGGCTAAAATTCTCCCACTGCTTTGGCACACGGTGATCTCTTGGGGTCTGCAGGGGCTGGCCCAGAAGTGCCATGGGCAAGGTTTTGCTGTGACATGAGAGGATTCTTCAGAGGGGAAAGGGTCTTTGACCACAGCCAGGGGATGCCAGGCTCCCAGAAGAACTTGGTGGGCTTCCCCAAAGGAGGTGGGCGCCTGCCTGCAGTATGCTCAGTCCTAGCACTAGGGGTGGGCCATCCACTGCAGCATGGACATTCGTTACCCCCCCAGCTGTGGAACCACTCCTGGGAAACCGACTCTTTGCAAATGCCAGACCTGCAAAATATTCTGCAACTCCTCGCCGACACTGGAGATTGGACAGTTGCGTACAAAGGCCTGCAGCATGATTTCCATGGCGTTCATGGTCTGCAAGGAGGACAGAGGATCAGAGAAGCATTTCTGAGCTCCTTCTCACCCCCAGGAGCTGACTGAACCTCCAGCAGCAAGGGAGGACACATGCACCGCCTCACAGAGCCCGGGGGTGACTTTGGGGCTAAACAACTTCTGTGTGGAGACCTCCTGAGAGCACTGGATCAGGCCAGAGAAGGGGAAGGGGAAGAAGAGATTAGGCTGGGAAAGCAAATCTGGGCCCCGGCCCTGCATTGGTTGTCCGGTTGTCTCAGCATGTGGGAGCATGGCAGCAGCCCAGCGGGACTGGGGGTGTCGCTACCTCACCCAGCACATACCTTGGTGTAGAGATCTTTTTCTGCCGCTGACATGTCCAAATAGGGAGGCAGAAAGAAGACGCTCTTGAAGCAGGCATGCAGGAGACTCTCCTTTTTGCCATCCAGTGCTGACTCCACTGTGGCGCTAAGAAGGGAGATAGGAGCTTGTTGGATGCTGGTGCTGGAGTGGTGCCTCAAGGCTTAGGGAAGGAGGACAGGCATGTCCCTGGGAGGACAGGCATGTCCCTGGGAGGACATGTCTTCCCATGGACAGACATCCCTGGGAGGGATGGGAAACCTTCCCGCCAGCTTCAGGGCCACCAGGACCTTGCCCAGGGATGTGCTGGCCAAAGTAGGGGCTTAGCAGGTACCTGAGCGTGGCAATAGTTAGCATGGCTTTCATTCGAAACGCTGTGTGCAAACTGTCTGTGGGCTCCTCTTCCAGCAAAACCTGCAAAACACAACCAGGATGGGACGTGGCAGACACTCGCCCCCAGTGCCTGCTGCTGAAGGCCCAGCAGCACACCCAGTCCTGCCTTGGGCAGCTTGGTTTGTCTCCACCTGTGCATGGTTTGTCTCCACCCCCCCTGCCCCAGCCTCACAGGGGGCTGGCGCTCGAGGGGCCTTGCCCCTTCCCCAACCCGCCACGCGTCCCCTCACCTTGATGTTCTCTGCCAGCTCCATCTCGCGGCAGAAGGCGTCCATGTCCTCCAACAAGGAACAGTCTCTGCACATGGTGCAGATGCTCTCCAGGAACTTCATTTTCTTTTCCTCATCCTGGCAGCCACAGAGAGAAGCACGGGGAGCGTGAGGGGGGAGAACCAGAGCCCACAGCACTGGAGTGCTGCGACGTGCGGTGCTGTCTGAGACACACAGAGGGCAGCAGCTCTGCCCAGCCAGCAGCGCTCCTGCTGCCTGGCAGCAGGGCCAGGGCCCCGTCAGGACACACCAGCACAGCCACGACAGAAGTGGCTGCCCTTACCTTCTCTGTGCTGACAAAAATCTGGATGAAGTTCTTGGCTTCCTCTTTGCCAAAATCCCATAACCAGGCATCTAGCAATGGAGAAGAGCGAGCAGTGCTGCAGTGAGGGGCTGAAGGCAGGAGCGAGGAGAGGAAGGGCCCCCAGCACGAGAGACACACGGCCCTGCTGGAGCAGGTCCAGAGGAGGCCCTGATGCAGATCAGAGGCCTGGAGCACCTCCCCTAGGACAGGCTGAGAGAGCTGGGCTTCTTCAGCCTGGAGAAGAGGAGGCTCCAGGGGGCCCTTAGAGCGGCCTTCCTGTACCTAGAGGTGGGCCTGGCCGACAGGATAGCTGGGGAGGGACTCTTTCTCAGGAGTGCTGTGACAGGACAAGGCCTAACAGGTTTAAGCTAACGGAGGGTAGATTTCAATTAGGTATTCAATTAGCAACAAATTCTATACTCTGAGGGTGCTGAGGCAGCAGGATCTGGGCCCCCTCTAAGCTCCGTCCCAAGCCGGGGCGAGGCCATGCTGGGTTGGGCTCCCAGCACCCCCAGCATCCAGGTGCCCTTCTTCTCCACGGGCTGCAGCACCAGCCCAGGGCCTGCTCCACCGGGGGCTCCTCCACGGGCTGCAGCGTGGAGATCTGCTCCATGTGGGACCCATGGGTGCAGGGGAACAGCCTGCTCCACCAAGGGCCTCTCCACAGGCCACAGGGGATCTTCTGCTGAAGAGAGATCCACAGGGGATCTCCCTGCGGCCTTCCAGTACGTAAAGGGGGCTCATAAAAAAGATGGAGAGCAACCCTTTGCTTGGGCAGGCAGCGATGGGGCAAGAGGGAATGGGTTTAAACTGCAGGAGGGGAGAGTTAGGTTAGACACGAGGACGTAATTCTTCACTGCCAGGGTGGGGAGGTTGTCCAGAGCCGTGGATGCTCCGTCCCTGGAGGTCTGGAGGTGGTCGTGCCAGCACCATCCAGTAGGTACTTGGTGGGCCAATACCCCCCAGTACTGCCCAGTACTCCCCAGAGTTCACAGTACCCTCCCAGTGCCTGCCGGTACTGCCTGGAAGCCCCCCCAGTATCCTCCCAGTGCACCCCAGTAGCACCCAGAACCCCTCAGAACTCCACCATTGACTGCAGTACTGCCCACAGTCCCCCAGTGTGCTCATAGTATCCCCCCAACACTGCCTAGAACACCACCAGCATTGCCTAGAGCTCCCCCACCATGCTCCCACTGCCCCCCAGTACCCTCCCAGTGCTGCCAAACTCAGCCCCCAAGCTCCCCACCACCCCCTGGAGCTGCCCATTCGCGTCCAAGCCCCCCAAAACCGCCCCATTCCCCCGCCCTGCACCAAAGCTGTGTGCCCACAGGAACACCCCCAAACCCACCCAGAACGCAGAGCAGAGACCCCCCCCAACACCCCGTGGCGGGGTGTCCCCGTTGCCTGGATCCTCATTAAGGCCCCTCATTACAGCACCTCGTTAAGGCTGTGAGTACTGCAAAACCAGTGCTTTATTTCACAGCTTTGGCCGCCCATGACAGCGCCCAAATAGGGGGATGGGTGTTAGGGTCCTCCAAATCCCCCCAAAATACCCCAAAACTACGGCCTGGTCCCAGTCCCCCACGCCCAGGGATCCCCAGGCCTCCTGAGACCCCCAGGTCACCCTGAAATGTCCCCAAATGTTCTCCTGGGACAATAAAGGGTCCTGCCGTGTTTTGGGAGGGGGACCCTGGATCTGCCCCGGACCTCTCAAACCCTCCATAGGGACATGGGAGGCACCCCGCCCCCCCCCCCGGGTTCCTCCCAAGCCCCCCGTGGGGAAACGCGGTCCCCCCACATCCCCTTCCAAAGCCCCTATGGAGGATATAGGGTCCCTCTGTCCTGTTGGGGTTCCCCCCCTCCCTATAAAGCCCCTGTGGGTGCCCCCAAACGGTGGGGACAGGCATTGGCAGCAAGGGGGCCCTGGTGGCCTCGTGCCCCCCCCTCTCACTTGGCCGTCATCATCTGCACGAGCTCTGCCGGGAGAGAAGGGGATGCTCAGAGGGGACAGGGACGCAGCGGGGACACAGCAGGGGTTGGGGACATGGCGGGGGGCAGGAACACAGCAAAGACTGAGGGAATGGGAACGGGAATGGGAAAACGTGGAGTCTATAGGGACGGGGACAGAGCAGGCATGGGGGTGCCCCATGGGGACAACGGGAGGACACGGGGGGGACACGCTGCCGGCCAGAGATCCCCCAGAGCAACCCTGTGGTGTCCACACAGCCTTGCCCACGTAACTGCTCAGCTCTGAGATCTGTACCTTTGCTACGCTCTCACTCTGGTCTCTCATGCGAAAGTAGAGTGGGAGAAGGCTGCTGTGCACTGTCCTCTTCATGACCGGCACCGCGGGGCCGGGGTCACACGGCTGCCCCCAGCCCCCCCCCCAAAAAGGTGGTCCTCCGGGGGGGGGCACAGGGGGGCTCACCGTCGGTGTCCACCTCCTTGATCATGTCCTGCAGCTCGGCCTCGGTGGGGTTCCGGCCCAGGGAGCGCATGACGGTGCCCAGCTCCTCGGCAGTGATGGTGCCGTTGCCGTCCTTGTCGAAGAGCGAGAACTCCTCCCTGAACTCTGGGGACCGGCACCGCGGGGCCGGGGTCACACGGCTGCCCCCAGCCCCCCCCCCAGAAAGGGGGTCCTCCGGGGCGGGGGGGGGCGCAGAGGGGCTCACCGTCGGTGTCCACCTCCTTGATCATGTCCTGCAGCTCGGCCTCGGTGGGGTTCCAGTCCAGTCTCCTGGACTCTTTCCTCTCGCTATTGTGCTTCCCCATGAGAGCAAGGGCTAGCAATCATGGCCCTGCTCCTAGCTGCTTGTAGGCTGTTTCATCTCCCTCTTCATCCTGGTTGCGTGCTCTACAACAGGCTCCCACCTTCTGTCAGCCTTACTGCCCTTTCCCCTGACTCTTCCTCAGGGACACTCAACCCTTTCAGCGGCACTGCCCAGCTCCAGGCTGGGAGGCCATTCCCTGACACCACAGGCCACCCCGTCTCCTCTCCCTCGTTCCTATGCCTGCATTGCTCCTCCGCCCTCCTCAGCATTTCCCTGGAGCAGGGCAAGGCACGGGGGCCTCTGCCGCTGTCCCCCCAGCCCTAGCACACCCCCCACTGCCCTCACTCACCGCTGAGGATTTCATTCAGCTTCTCCTCGCTCTGGTCCTTGCAGTAGTGCGCAGCAAGACCTAGACACAGAGATCCCATCAGAGCCCCGCTCCCCAGCACGCTCCCAGCAGCGCAGCCCCTGGCCTGGCCAGCCAGGCTGTGCCCCCTCCTGCACCCTGGAGCAAGGGCCCAGTCGGGGGGCTCTGGGGGCAACAGGGCTGTGCCTCACTGCCAGGGCAGTGCCTGGGGCTGCCAAAGGCTGCCCCAAGAGGGACCCAGGGGCTGGGCTCACCAATGAATCTGATGGCCTCAAGTTGCAAAAGGGTCTGCGTGTCCTGCAGGTAGGGCTGGCTCTGCTGCAGGTATTCTTCTACTCTGCCTCTGTCCTGCTGCAGCTGGAGAGAGAGAGAACGCAAGGTCACGGGGCTTGCACAGCCTCTCCAGGGTCTCCTCCAGCATCCTGGGGGCAGGGAGGGCAGAGGGGCCTGCAGAAGAGCCCCCTGGGGCTCTGTGCTGGAAGGAAGGGAGCGAGGATGCGGCTGCAGGCAGCGGGCTCTGGCCGGGCACGTTTGCCCAGCTGGGGCAAACCAAGTTGGGTCCTTACCAAGCACTCCCCGATCCTCCACGTCTGTTCTGTCTGGGCCAAGCGCTTGAGCTCTTTGCGTCGCAGAAACTCTGCAGCCATGGCGAGAGCTTCCCCAGAGGCCTGCGGAGCAGCAGAGGTTGGCAGGTAGCACCACAGCCTTGGGGGACCCTCTGTCCCCTCCTCTTGGCAGAGCTGCGAGCCTTTCCCAGCGCGTTATGGGAGGCTGTGGTGGGGGACAGCGTGCACTGGGTTCAGTGGCCAAGGCAAGGCCACGGGACGGCCACCAATCGGAGGCAGCTCACGCTGCCGGCCAGAGATCCCCCAAGAGCAACTCTGTAGAGCGTGTGGGTGACCATCTCATAAACAGACCATGTGCACAGAAGAAGCCTCTGGACAGATGGCCTGATCACAAATACTTCCAGTATCGGCGAGAATATCTACTCAAGCTCTCTGGGACTGGGTTTAGTTATCCAGTGCTCTGCTAGGAATAGGACATCCTGACAACTTCTCAAAGGTTGTCATAGAATCGTAGAATCATAGAAACATAGGGTTGGAAAGGACAACCTTTCAAGATCAAGATCAAGATCAAGATCACCTAGTCCAACTGTCTTCCTATCACCAATACTACCCACTAAGCTACTAAATCATATCTCGTAAGACCAGCTCCATTCCGGCGAGTGGTCCTTGGAAGGTGCATTCATCACTACGCCACCTTTACCGTAGACTTCATGGACAAATGACAGCATTGCTCTGTGAACCCCCCCACTGCCCAAACCTGCAGGACAGAGCTGAGAGGGAGCTGTAGGAGCTGGGCTGAGCTCCAGTCCTTCCCCTGGAACCACAAGAAATGGATTCCCCAAAGAAGGGACAGCAGCGTAGAACAAGATCTGGGCCACTGCTCATGGACAGTCCCTCTACAAATATCTTCCTCTGTCAAAAATATATAATGGGAACAAGCATGCCGAATGCACATGTGGGGTGCCAGTCTTTTTTAGGGGTGATACAAAGAGCTGGGGAAATATTTATCATCACAGCATGCAGGGAGCAAGTGGTTCTTCCTGAGCAGCCTCCGGCTGGGTCAGCAAGAGCAACACTGGACTGTGACGCTGTTGGTTAGCCCCAGTAGGCAGCTAAGCACCACACAACCACATCCCGTGGCACTGAGGAGAGAAGGAAAGCAACAAAAGTTGTGCGTTGAGATAAAAATTACTAAGCAAAGGAAAAGTGGAAGAAGAAGGACACACAGCACCATAGAAGCTGCTGTGAAGACAAAGAAGTCCTTCCCAGACAGACTCAGTACAGAAGTGTTGCAAGATTTTGTCACATTTACAAATGGGTAACACTTCAATCTTGATTCTGGAATGATTTGCTCTATAAAAGATTTTATTTATTCATTTATTTGCTTAGAACTGTTTGCTTATTCCCCCGGTAAGAAGTTAGTCTGGTAGATGGCACTGGAACAGGTTGCCAGAGAAGCTGTGGATGCCCCATCCCTGGAGGTGTTCAAGGCCAGGCTGGATGGGACTTTGGCCAGCCTGATCTAATGGGAGATGTCCCTGTCTGTGGCAGGGGGGTTGGAGTTAAATTATCTCTAGGGTCCTTTCCAACTCAAGACATTCTATGATTCTACAATTCTATGGATGAAATGGCATTAAATACCTTGTTGAGAAGCAGCATCCAACAGCTGAGTCTCTGGACCAGAGAACTGACATTCCCATTAGCTGTCTGCAGCTGGGGGTGTCTGCCTCTAACCTTACTTTAGGGTTAGAAACCACGTGCCCCTGCATTTGGAGTCAAAACTTTGTCCCCCATAGACCATTGCCTTTCATCCTTGGTGTTTGTTTTCTATCAGTTTCAGTGACAGAAGGAAATTACAATTAGAAATCCTACAGCCCATGGAACCACCAGGGATAAAAGTTGGCTCCAAACCCGTGGGATTCTCTGGGTCAGGGCTTTGTTTTGTCCTCTGCTGCTCAGTGGAGGGAAGGATCATGACAGCTTACGGGATCCCCCACGTCCTCAGGGCTGCCTATGGCTGCAAATGGGACCCCAGAAGGGACCATCTTGAGGGCAGCACCTTCTTGACCACCTTCTTGGTGGTTGAGATGCCTCTGATGGCCTTCCTCAAGGCCCGTGGTGGAAGGTGCCATAATGCTGGCGCCAGCCAGGGACAGCAAGAAATCTCCTGTGTCGCAGCCAGCATGAAGCAAAGGCAGCTGCTCACGACGAGCGTGTAGCACGAGAACCAAGATGAGCTGACTGTCTCATGCACCATCCCACAGCCTCCTGTGATCTTTCCCACAAAGCAAGAATCAAATGGCCCTGTAGGACTGGGTCTGCCCTTGAAGCTGATGGAGCCCTGAGCAGGGCTCAGGCTCAGAAAAGCCTTTTCAGCCTCTTACCTTCTCCACAGGTGTGGTGCCCCTGATGGGACACAGAGTGTCCTAGCCCTCACTGCCAGCACCACTGCCTGGCAGGAGCTCAACCCATGTGCCAAGGACTAGGAGGGGTCCCTGAGCAGCCCCTGCAGGTGCAAAATTGTCTGAGGAACCATTCTGCAACTGCATTATTGAAACCCTTAACTAGGACTCGATGTAGGAAGACATTAAACAAGGGAAGGACTTGGCTGGTTTGATTTTGATGAACAGAAAGGAGAAGTTTTTCCTTCTGCAAGCTGTTAGGTTCTTGCTGTGTGGGTGAAATGTTGGTCCTTCACCACCTCTAGCTTGAATCATTTTTGCAGGTGCGTCTTCCTTATGCAATCCTTTCTTTTTTTTTCTGACCTAACATGGACTCAAGTTGCTGTTGCTGGTGCCTGATTTTCACAGTGCCATTTGTAAAGCACTCCACCAAAGGCCACCAGAAGTTCCCAGGTACCTCCCGGGGTTGTGGCACCCTGCCTGCCATTCTCCACTCCACCTCCTATTTGCTGCGTCTGGTCAGGGCAGTATTGCTGCAGCGTGTTCTGATTCTAGACCCACAAAAAAATTGAAGGTCTAATGGCTTAAAAGAAAAACACCGAAGCAACAGGATTACATATAAGAATATCCTCTGTGTGGGGGGAATGCTGGCACAAAAAGGGATCTCTATGACAAGCAGCTGCAGTTTTGCCAGGTTAAATCCAGACAATGCAAGACTTCACAACCTCACTGGGCAACCTGTTCCCCTGTTCCATCACCCACACAGTACAGAAGGATTTTCTGACATTCAGGCAGAACCACTTGTATTTTAGTTTGTGCCACTGTCTCTTGTCCTATTACTGGACATCACTGAGAAGAGCATGGTTCCATTTTCCTTGCACCCTCCCTTCAGGTATATATGTTGATAAGATCCACCCCGGGCCTTCTTTCTTCTAAGCTAGAGTCCTATATCTCTTAGCATTTCATCATCTTCGGGGCCCCTTCATGAACTCTCTCCAGTAGTTCTGTGTCTCTTGTACTGGGGAGCCCAGGATATCATTGGCCTTCTTTGTGGCAAAAGCACACGCCTGGCTCTTGTTCAGCTTGCTGTCCTCCAGGACCCCCAGATCCCTTTCTGTCAGTCAGGAAGACAGTGACAAAGGCCTTCCTGAAGTCCAGGTAGACAGCAGCCGCTGCTCTTCCCCTCGTCAATCAGGCTGGTCATTCAAAACCGAGATGCAGACAAGACTTCGAAGAGGGTGTTGAGTAACTAAAATGGGTAGGAAGGGAATATACAAAACCCTGGAACAGAGGAAACACCTCACACTGAAGCACCAAAACCTTCTGCTTAATGGCAAGAGCAGTGATGTTCACAGTGAAGACACAGGACTGGAAATCTGAGTATTTCCTTTGGGGGAAATGTTGACCCCAGAAAGGCTCTTTGCTCTGTGGAGACACAATTCTGTGAGGTTAAAACCAGAAAAGTTGCAATGTGACATGCAAAGCTTTGGAGGAAGCATACCCGTTACATGGTGACAAACCCTAGAAATAAAAAGTCCTCAAGATCTCTGCTTGGGAGATCACTGGTAGCTCATGGCTGGGCTGGTGAGCTGCCCACAGCCATATGTTGGGAAGAGGGAGCTCAGCATGGTCCCGTGCTGAGGCACATCTTGGGCAATCTCATTGATGGAGAGAGGGAAACACTTGGCTGTACATGACAGCAACTACAGAAGATGGAGCATGGTTTTATAACACAGCCAGGAAGTCTTTACCTCCTGAAAAAGCTTCCTTTCCTAGGTTTTCTAACTCCACTTTTTCAGCTGGCTCCATTGATTCAGAGAAGAGACCGTCATTTTGGAGGAAAATCACGCTCTTACAGAGATCTTGTTCATTTATTTTTCTAGGAGAGCTCTTCCTGTGGAGCCGCTCTGTAGGTCCTCTTCAATGGACATCTTTGTTCTCACTGAGGTTGGTGGACACATTTTGCAAGTGTCTAAGGGCTTACGTTTGTGGTCAGCTTCACACAGGCCAGTAAATGCATCAGCTGAGATTTGGTTCATGACTGTGGGAGTAAAGTTAGCCCATAGCAAAGGCAAGCTGATGCAATTGGAAGTAGTAGCTCACTTGCTTTGCAGGCTTTGCTGATGGGCACCGCAACACCACAGAGCTGGGAAGCTGCCAGAGCTCAGCAGTACCTTGATACACAATACAAACATGGCCCTGAGTTTGCAACCCCCTTACAAAACAGGCATTTCCCCTTGAAATTCATTCTACACCTATGCTTCTTCTTTACTAAATGGCTCGCATTGCAAGGTTGCACCTAGGACACTTAATTATCAAACAGTCACTGGAGTGGAAATTAAGGTTTCCAAATTTAATAATAATAATAATAATAATAATAATAATAATAATAATAATAATAATAATAATAATAAAGATTTCATTGAATTTCGTATTTCCAATCTCAGTGTGACTGGAATTGGTTGATTTTCTCTGTGTAGTGGGTTTACGTGGCAAGGTTTTGGTAGCAGGGGGCCATAGGGGTGGTTTCTGTGAGAAAGATCTAGAAGCTGCCCCATGTTTGGGAAGGGCCCCATTGTTTTCCAGAGCTGAGCCAATAAGCGATGTTGTTTTGCGCCTCTGTGAGAGCATATTTAAGACAGGGAAAAAAACGCTGCGCCACACAGCAGCCGGGAGAGTGAAGGGAGTGAGGAACAGCCTTGCAGGTGCCAAGGTCAGTGTAGAAGGAGGGGGAGAGGTGCTCCAGGCGCCGGAGCAGAAGTCCCCTGCGGCCTGTGGTGAGGAGCCTGGTGAAGCAGGTTGTCTCCCTGCAGCCTCATGGAGCACCACGGTGGAGCAGGGTTCCACGCTGCAGCGCGTGGAGGAGACCACGGTGGAGCAGGTGGACCTGCACCGATGGAGGCTGCGGCCCGTGGAAGACCGCTGCCAGAGCAGATTCCGGGCCACACCTGTAGCCCGTGGAGAGGAGCCCACGCAGGAGCAGGTGACGTGGCAGGAGCTGCTGCCCGTGGGGGACCCAGATTGGAGCAGTTTGCTCCTGAGGGATGGACCCCGTGCTACGGACCCATATCTGGAGCAGTTCTGGAAGAGCTGCTGCCTGTGGGAAGCCCACGCCTGATCAGTTCAGCAAGGACTGCATCCCGTGGGAGGGATCCCACAGCAAAAGGGACGAGAGTGACCGAGAAGGAGCGGCGGAGAAGAAGCGCTGTAGACTGACCATAACCTCTGTTCCTTTGTTCCCCTGCACTGCTCGGGGGGAGGAGGTGGAAGAGGGTAGATGGGGGAGAAGGTACTTTTGGCGAGCGGTCGTGGTGAAGCTCGGCTGCCCACCCAAGTAAAACCACCACACTCTCTCAGAGAGGGGTAAGGAGTTTTGCTCAGGAGTTGGCAGGGCTGATAGATAGGGCTTTAAACTAGAGTCGAAGGAGGAAGGGGATAGAACCAGACACGCCGCTGATGAGCTGAGGGATGGTGCGCTAGAATCAGAGGGACGGTGTGCTAGTGAGGTCCTGCGGTCAGCTCCACAAGGCGCTGCCTGTAGGGACGCACATTTGAAGTGCTTCTACACAAACGCATGCACTATGAGGAATCAAATGGATGAGCTAGAAGTCTTGGCCCTGTCCCACAGCTACGACATCATCGGCATAAGCGAAACCTGGTGGGATGAGTCCTGTGGCTGGTGTGTGGTGGAATTTTCTCCCAACAGAGGCAAACAGCACCTCTGTAGCCCTGCCATGTCACACAACCTCGCTTCCAGCAGCCACACACTTTCTTTTTCCACTTAAGCTCTAGAAGAAGATCCCTGCTCAGCCAAGCTGGCCTCCTGCCCCGCCTGCTTGACTTCCGACATTTTGGAATCCCCTGCTCCTGTGCTCTTAGGAGGTCGTGCTTAAAAAGATGGACCCCGATACCTTCCAAAACAGCTTCTCAGGGGATCTTCCTAAGTAGCTCCCTGAGCAGCCTGAACTCTGCCCTCCCCGTGTCCAAAGCTCACAGAATTGGAGGGGTTGGAAGGGACCTCAAGAGATCATCGGGTCCAACCCCCCTGCCAAAAGCAGGTGTACTGGCAGTTTTCCTCCTATCGCCAAAGATTTTTAAACTCAACTGCTTCATGATTGCTATGGCCAAGATGGCCGCCCATCACCACTTCACCCACCGCACCCTCTGTGTTCACAAGTGTGAGATATGTTCATCTGATTCGTGTCAATATGGAACAATGCTAGGGCCGCATGGTATGATGAATGTCACCTTCTGTCTTACATACCCTTGTATAACCACAAGTCTAAGAAAAACAGAATGGTTAATGTATATAGTTCTTGTACCTTGCAAAGGAATGTTTTAACAATTCATGTCAATAGAGAGCAGTTCTGTCTGTCTCTGGGTCCTGCACTGGCAATTTAATTCTTCCACAGATGTGGTTTCTTCCCTTTCCTCCCCGTGTCCCAGTCTCCCCCTCATTATAGTCAATTTATCAAAGCTTCAGAAATATTCCTCAAATCCATGAGCCTATTTGCTTTTGTTACTGATTCCGAACTCTTATTCCTACCAGTTGCAGCCTTCTTGCCTTCTTTGTGGTTGATTTAGCACTGCTATAGATGTGACTGGAGTGTCCCTGGGAATGGCCTGTGAGGAATGTTTTAACAACTCGTGAAGTGTCAATAGAGAGCTATCTGTGTTTGTATGTTCTTTCTTTGAAGTCTCTGATGTCTGGGGGTTTCAGAACAACTGCTAACAACTAGTAACTGTTGTGACTTCTGAATGGGACACTCTGCAAGCCCCTGATACCTGGCCAGGTGGCCAGGAGATTAAGGAGAAGAAAGAAGCTGAAGGACGACTAGAAGGCAAAACTTGCAGGGAACGCTGTGTAAGCTTTTGACATGCTGCCAAGGAGTACAAAGGGGAAGGACAAGAAAAAAACTGAGAGGAAGACTACGAGCCTTCAGCATGAAAGACCCCCAGACACCCCCAGGGGGACCACCAGAGACTGATGCGCATGCTCCAGTAGGAGGGTTTGGATCCCGGAAGCTAATTATAATAACCCCTTATTTTTAGAAGTAGTAATGTATATGTATCAGCCTAGGAGCATAAAAATCAGCTGCTTGATGTAACTAGTGTGTGTCCTGGTGGAGCAGAGACTCCCGGCGCACCCAGCGCTGTTTGCTTACCTCTATTCCTTTAAAAAAAAATTGTAAACTTTGATTATAATCCTATTTTGAAGACTGAGCCATTTATAACACAAGCAACAGGTCTAGGATGGCACCTTTCCTTGTCGCCCTCAGTAGCTGTACCAAGGAGTTGTCATCAAGGTGTGTGAGGAATCTCCTGGACCTGCTTGTATCAGCTGTGTGGTCTTCCCAGGTAATGTCTGGCAAGTTGAAGTCCCCCATCAGGACAAGGGCAGTTGAGCTAAGAGAGGTCTCTCTTAGTTCCTTAGCGAATAATTCATTGGTATCGCAAACACCCACTGCAACATCCAAGTGATTGGTTTCTCCCTTAATCCTTACCCAGAGGCTCTCAGCCGCGTCCTTGTGCCAGCCCCTTGCCTCGCCTGCCCTGCCTATCCTTCCTGAAGAGCCCATAACCGTCCATCACAGCACACCGAGTCTCGCTTGTTCTGGGACGGAGCTGAAGCTTCCAGCTCCTCCTGCTTGTCCCTCCTGCTGGGTGCATCGGTGCAGAAACATTCCAAATGTGCTCCAGTGTACCCAGCGTGGCATGGAGCAGGCAGAAGGATCTCACTAGCACACAGTCCCTCCCATTTTGGTGTGCCACTTAGCAGATTCTGTCGGGACAGAACAATAATGGATGATGCTCAGAGGTCCTTACGGGGCAAGTGAGCTTTCTAGAAACATCTTTTACCCTGATCTCCTGGGAGGCAGCAGACTTCTCCATGGGTTAGGTCAGGTCGGCATATGCGGCCCTCTGATCTGCTCAGAAGGGAGTCGCTTATGACAGTAACCCTTCTCTTTTTCTTGATGGAGGTGGTCGTGATACTGGGGAAGGCTGACTTGCCCTAGAAAATCCCTCCAACCTGGATGGACCTTCATGCACATCATTGTTTGTGTGTCCATTAGTTCCAGAGTCTGTTGTTTCAGGGCACCTGAAAGGAAGGTGAGGTAGGCAAGGAGGGGTTCGCCTGCTGCCCTGAGCAGATCTCAACTTCCATCCCTTCGTCACTGAGATCCACTCCTTCTGCCTGACGGACAGAGGGTAGGGGATCCTCCATTTCCTCTGCTGTGTCTGCCTGACGCATCTGTCCCAGGGCTGGCAGAGTACAGTTCAACCTTCTCCGACTCCCTGGTGCTCCTCAGCCTGCCCACCTCCTCCCCAAGCTCTGCCAGGAGGCTGAGCAGTTCTTCTACCTGGGCGCACCTACCACAGGTGGACTCACAGGATGGGATGTCAGGAAGAATTTCTTCATGGAAAGGGTGGAACCGGCTGCCCAGGGCACTGCTGGAGTCCCCAGGCCTGGAGCTATTAAAGAAATGCGTGGACTTGGCGCTAAGCGCCGTGGTTTTGTGGTGGGCCTGGTAGTGTTAGCTGACGCTTGGCCTTGAGCTGAAGGCCCTTTTCCAAGCGCAAGGGTTCTGTGACTCTTTCATTGGTTGAGTAGGCGCCAAGCAGTCACCGGGCCCAGGGAAAAGACGTCCTTGGTGGCCTCCAAGTTAGCTCAGCGTCATGGCACCGAGTCACTTTGAAGGAGCTGCTGGAATAATGAGACAACAGCCTAGTTCTATTAAAATATATATTGCTCTTTTGAGGACTGCTGCGGGGCTAGCAGCACCACAGCAGTGGAAATCTCCGTCCTGACGTTGCGTTATGCCTTGACGTCAGGATCAGGGTGGTTTGAACTGCCAGGGAACGGACCATGGGTTCCGGGTCGCTGTCTGAAGGCCGGAGGGCTGCCAAAGAAAGAAGAGCAGAGATGAAAACCCACTCCTTGCAGAGATCCCCAGGCATCCCCTGCAGACCATGCCAGCCCCACTCGACTCTTCCCCAGGCCAGGAGGAGCAGGAGGGACAAAGGAATCTGTTGAAAGCTGCTGCTCAGCAATGTCCCAAATGCACCCACCAGTCCTTCCCCACCTGCGCACCACAGGTCAAGTGGGGCACCTTCACAAGCTGGTTCCCTCACCACCTGCCTCCATCCCTTGGGAGGATTCACACACTCCGGGAATCTCCTGGACTCTTTCCTCTCGCTATTGTGCTTCCCCATGAGAGCAAGGGCTAGCAATCATGACCCTGCTCCTAGCTGCTTGTAGGCTGTTTCATCTCCCTCTTCGTCCTGGTTGCGTGCTCTACAACAGGCTCCCACCTTCTGTCAGCCTTACTGCCCTTTCCCCTGACTCTTCCTCAGGGACACTCAACCCTTTCAGCGGCACTGCCCAGCTCCAGGCTGGGAGGCCATTCCCTGACACCACAGGCCACCCCGTCTCCTCTCCCTCGTTCCTATGCCTGCATTGCTCCTCCGCCCTCCTCAGCATTTCCCTGGAGCAGGGCAAGGCACGGGGGCCTCTGCCGCTGTCCCCCCAGCCCTAGCACACCCCCCACTGCCCTCACTCACCGCTGAGGATTTCATTCAGCTTCTCCTCGCTCTGGTCCTTGCAGTAGCGCGCAGCAAGACCTAGACACAGAGATCCCATCAGAGCCCCGCTCCCCAGCACGCTCCCAGCAGCGCAGCCCCTGGCCTGGCCAGCCAGGCTGTGCCCCCTCCTGCACCCTGGAGCAAGGGCCCAGTCGGGGGGCTCTGGGGGCAAGAGGGCTGTGCCTCACTGCCAGGGCAGTGCCTGGGGCTGCCAAAGGCTGCCCCAAGAGGGACCCAGGGGCTGGGCTCACCAACGAATCTGACGGCCTCAAGTCGCAAAAGGGTCTGCGTGTCCTGCAGGTAGGGCTGGCTCTGCTGCAGGTATTCTTCTACTCTGCCTCTGTCCTGCTGCAGCTGGAGAGAGAGAGAACGCAAGGTCACGGGGCTTGCACAGCCTCTCCAGGGTCTCCTCCAGCATCCTGGGGCAGGGAGGGCAGAGGGGCCTGCAGAAGAGCCCCCTGGGGCTCTGTGCTGGAAGGAAGGGAGCGAGGATGCGGCTGCAGGCAGCGGGCTCTGGCCGGGCACGTTTGCCCAGCTGGGGCAAACCAAGTTGGGTCCTTACCAAGCACTCCCCAATCCTCCACGTCTGTTCTGTCTGGGCCAAGCGCTTGAGCTCTTTGCGTCGCAGAAACTCTGCAGCCACGGCGAGAGCTTCCCCAGAGGCCTGCAGAGCAGCAGAGGTTGGGAATTAGCACCACAGCCTTGGGGGACCCTCTGTCCCCTCCTCTTGGCAGAGCTGCGAGCCTTTCCCAGCGCGTTATGGGAGGCTGTGGTGGGGGACAGCGTGCACTGGGTTCAGTGGCCAAGGCAAGGCCACGGGACGGCCACCATCGGAGGCAGCTCACGCTGCCGGCCAGAGATCCCCCAGAGCAACCCTGTGGTGTCCGCACAGCCTTGCCCACGTAACTGCTCAGCTCTGAGATCTGTACCTTTGCTACACTCTCACTCTGGTCTCTCAAGCGAAAGTAGAGTGGGAGAAGGCTCCTGTGCACGCTCCTCTTCATTTCCTTCTTCTTTTGCCGCAGCACAGCCTCCGTCACGGCTTGGAAGAGGCAGATGGAGTGCTCCCGCACCTGGCTGGACTCCTGGCAGGGAGGAGGACAGGAGGAATTTCAGCATTAGCGTGGCTCATGTGAAGGGAGCTCACAGAACTGTGAGATGCTTCAGCGCTGGATCCTTCCCAGAGGAGCTGCTCGGGGCAGCTGCAAGGCCTGGTGCCCGTGAAGGGCAACGCAATCGGTTGCCCTCGCAGGCTGCCCGCCAGCCACCCCACTTTCGCCACCAGCAGCACCAGCCATGCCCAAGCAGAGCTCCCCAGCGCCTGGGCTGACGAGGAGACTGGGAAGGCCCTGCCTGAGTGCTGCCCACAGGGCCGGGCTGAAGGGCAGCCCTCGTTACAGGGGGCCCAGCTGCGGGCTCGGGCTCCCGCAGCACACTTACGTGGTCAAAGAGTGGCAGGAGCTTCTCAGCCAGCCGCAGAGCCGGGCCACTGGCCTTCCTCCTCTCCACATGAGCCATCATGTTTCTCAGCACAAGCAGGGCCTTGAGCATGACGTCTGTGTTGGTGTCCTGCAGGGCCTCCGCGATGTCTGGCAGCACTACCTGAAGTTTTCTTGCCTGTAGGAAAGACACCATTTCCCTTCCGTGAAGCACTGAGAGACCACCCTGGGCAAAGGGCTCTGGTTCCTGAGCACCAGCCTCCTGCCTTGCTTCCTGGCAGCGGGGAGGGACAGGAGGGCAGAAGAGCAAAGGCCCAGGCTGCCAACATGGCTTTGCTTGACGATGGCCCACTCACCTTCTCAGGGCTCTGTGACACGGTGCAGAGCCCTTTCAGAACCATCAAGCGCATCTCTGGGCTTGGGTGCTTCAGGTAACTCTGGAGGTGCACTGGGTTACCAAACTCCTCCTCAGAAATGTGATTCTGGGCCAGCATCTGCAAGAAAGAGCAGTGAGAGCCTGGCAGGGCCTGCAGGGCTCCCTGCAGCCTCTTCTTCTCCCACCTTTGGGCAGGGATGGGGCAGCGCCAGCTGGCACCAAAGAGGCACCAGGCGCGGGGAGCTACGGGGGCTTGCCGGCCCCAGGGACCATGCGTCCGTACGTCCTGCGGGAGCTGGCAGTTTGGGGGTAGATGGGCACAGGGCTGTGCCTGTGTGCCTGAAGGGACACACGTAGCCCTGCTGGGAGCAAGGTTTCATCTGGGAACTCACAGCCAAGCGACGGATGCAGGTGTCTTCTTTTACTGCAGTGCACCAGTTGCACAGCGGCAAGTCTTCCATCATGATGTTTAAAACCTTCTCCAACGTCTGCGGCATGGCCAGGATCACCTCCCACATGCCCAGGTCAGTGCTGCAAGCCCAGAATACTCTGTCAGTGAGGCTGCCTCAGCCGCAGGGCCACAAACTGGGCCAGCCCCAGAGGAGCCAGGCTGTCCTGCAGCCCCTGTGACTTGGGGAGCACTGAGGGCCCAGCCTGGGCAAGCAGGAGGGGGCTGAGCTGGTGTTCCCTGGGGGCAGGGGGACTCTGGGCTGCCTTGGACAGCTGGGCTGCTGCAGCCCTGGCTGGCCCAGTAGGGCTGGAACACATTGGTGGGAAGGAGGGCTGTGCTCCCTGGGGATGTCCTGCTCTTTGCCATGGCTCTGGCAAGCAGAGAGTCTCCAGGTGCATCTCCCGACATGGAACAAGCCCTCAAGGATGGCAAGGCCAGGACCTGTCACATGGCGGAGAGAACTGCAGCAGGTTCTTGACTTCTTCCCTGGACATCTTGTTGGTCAGCTGGAGAAGCAGGGAGTCCAGGCACTGCCGCGCCGATGCCGTGTGGATGCTGCCCAGGTTTTTCCTGATGCACTCCATGATCTTTGGCACCTTGGGGGACAAAGTGGGAATGGTGTTGCCAGCAGACTGCAGCCATTTCCACAGCTGCCACTCAAACTTTGGCCCCTTCCATTGCTCTCTGCTGGCTTCACGTGGCTTCTGGAGCCCAAGAGACCCCGATGTGCGAGGGAGGCAGGGAGGGAGGCAGGGAAGGAGAGAGGAACAACGCCTGGAAGAGCTCAAGGGCAGGGCCATGGCCACAGGCCACTTACATCTGTCAGCCAGTAGTCAGGGTCCTCCAAGGCTGCGTCCAGCACACCGAAGGCCCCCTCCTTGTCATGGATGCTGGAGTCTGGTAAAGCTTCAAGGGCTGTGAGGATGACGTCCACCCTCTCAGCAGGGAAGAGGTGTCCTCCAAACCCCTGTGGGAAGAAGGAGGAGCGAAGACATGCCTCACTGAGTGTCCCAAGGGTGCTGCTTAGCTGAGCAGCAAGGGCAGCTCCGGAGAGAAGGCCCTCGGGGGAAGGGGTGAGGATGGGGCATATGGGGCCAGAGTGCTGGCCCTGCAGGTAACCAGGGCTTGCTGGTGGCCAGGAGGGCTGGAGCTGCTGCCGGGACACAGGGGAGCAGCCTTCGCATAGCCCCAGCCTGGGGACAAGAGGAACCCTCTCACCAGGGCGAGTGAGGCCGTGCCAGCCCCACCGGTTCTGGACCCCTCTGCTCACACCAGATGCCTGCTGATGCTGCGGACAAGATCCCCGGCAAGGCCAGAGCTCATTACCTTGGCAGTTTCACAGGGAATGGACAGTACAGAAAATGGAAATCTTGTATCCTTCAATATCTTGCGGCGCTGCACATAATTTTCCATGTCCTTTGTCAGTGAGCTTTCTAAACAGTGGGAAACAGCGAAGAGTCAGTAGGGAAGAGCATCTTTGCCAACAAGCTTGCCAAATGGTGAAAAGCACCTTCACTAGGAATGGTTGAGGAGGGAGGCTCAGACCCATGGTGAGGAGAGTGATGGGCAGGGATGTAAAGCACAAGGCGAGGAGTGCTGGGAGCAAGAGGGACCTCAGGGATGATGCAGAAGGAGGAGAAGCAATGGCGTTGGGTGCCGCGGGGGTAGCAGCATGTCACAGACCCCCTTCTGCTCGGGGTCAGGATGTGCAGGAAGCCCCCTGACACCTGCTTGCAAGACGGCAGGGAGCAAACAGTCAGGGAGAATTCTGGAGGGCGTCACCATCCCTGGTGATGCACGGCTGGCTCTGCTGTTCACTCCTCGGGGAAGATGCGGTTGGGGAAGATGCGGTTTGGGAAGTGCTCATCGATTGATGGCTTAGACTGGGGGAGACCACAAAACAGCGTGGTAGGTGATCTGGGGAGGGTTGGGAAGGACAGCAGCAGAGAACTGCTCCTGGACGTCAGGTGAGCGTCCAGCTTCTGCGGAAAACGATAGCCAGAATGCTGCGGGAAGCTGCTGTGAGGAGCAGAGGAGGTCAGGGAACCTGGCAGAATTCCGTGGGCAGCCTCCCCCAAGCACAAAAACAATCCTTCACAATACTCGGGGAGAACAAGCAGACAAAGCAGCAGATGTCTGCGTGCAGACGGATGCTGCCCACCACACCTTCTCTTACCTCTTCCTTCTGTGAGGAATGCATAGAAGTGATAAAGAGCATCCAAAGCTCTGATTCTGGTGGTATCTTTGCCACCGCTGAAAATGAAGAGGTGGCCCAGCAGCTGTCCCAGGATGGGGATGTGGACCTCTTTGTGGGTGCCAGGGCTGCCCTTGCATTTTCTAGCAGTGAACAAGGTCTGGGCGAGGGAGAGAGGAGAGAAGAAGGGTTAAGTGGAGGCAGAGAGCAGGACCTGGGGAAGGAAGAGCAAGGGCAAAGGAGGGACAAAGACCCTTTCTTCAGGGCAGAGCTCTGCTGAGGCCTCCACCTGTGCCCAGTCTTGCTGCACAGGCACCCCCAAGCTGCAGGATGCTCTGGAAGGTAGGGAAGGGGAGACAGGCTGGCTGAAAGGTTCCTGGCATCTTACCTTCCCCAAATACGTGACCAGGAAATCACTCATCCTCTCAATCTTCTGCAGGGCAATCTTGCGCACAGCTGTGTTATGGGAGGTGGCATAGTGCAGCAGCGCCTGTGAGGAGAGAAGCTGCTGGTCTGCCCTTGGAGCTGATGCCTTCTCCAGCAGAAGCAGCACTGCTGAACCCCTGGCTGTGCTCACGCCGTCCATCAAAGCTTCCCCCAAGGTGGAGCAAAGCCCTCAGCAGGGCTCCTGCCCCTGGGTTCCCGCCCCTGGGTTCCCTTGCCACAGATCCACCAGCCAACTTTGTGGTCAGGCAGACAGGCAGATGCCACCTGCCAGTGCAGCCTCAGCTCCTTCCTGCGCCCTCCCCCAGAACGTGGCCCTCTGTCCCCTCTCCGTGAAGGCTGGCTTCTGTGGCTTGAACCAGGGGTCCGCAATGGGGCAGGGATACAGCCACTGGACAGTCAGGAGATCAGGGCATCAGGGCCACGCTCCCGTGCAGGATGGGCATGTCCCTGGGGATCTCTGCCCCATTCACACCTGGCAAGAGAACTCTGGAGGGACTGGGGGAAAGGAGGAGAGCAGCTCCAGCTGCCGCCACTGTGGTGCCCAAGGAGTGGGCTAAAATTCTCCCACTGCTTTGGCACACGGTGATCTCTTGGGGTCTGCAGGGGCTGGCCCAGAAGTGCCATGGGCAAGGTTTTGCTGTGACATGAGAGGATTCTTCAGAGGGGAAAGGGTCTTTGACCACAGCCAGGGGATGCCAGGCTCCCAGAAGAACTTGGTGGGCTTCCCCAAAGGAGGTGGGCGCCTGCCTGCAGTATGCTCAGTCCTAGCACTAGGGGTGGGCCATCCACTGCAGCATGGACATTCGTTACCCCCCCAGCTGTGGAACCACTCCTGGGAAACCGACTCTTTGCAAATGCCAGACCTGCAAAATATTCTGCAACTCCTCGCCGACACTGGAGATTGGACAGTTGCGTACAAAGGCCTGCAGCATGATTTCCATGGCGTTCATGGTCTGCAAGGAGGACAGAGGATCAGAGAAGCATTTCTGAGCTCCTTCTCACCCCCAGGAGCTGACTGAACCTCCAGCAGCAAGGGAGGACACATGCACCGCCTCACAGAGCCCGGGGGTGACTTTGGGGCTAAACAACTTCTGTGTGGAGACCTCCTGAGAGCACTGGATCAGGCCAGAGAAGGGGAAGGGGAAGAAGAGATTAGGCTGGGAAAGCAAATCTGGGCCCCGGCCCTGCATTGGTTGTCCGGTTGTCTCAGCATGTGGGAGCATGGCAGCAGCCCAGCGGGACTGGGGGTGTCGCTACCTCACCCAGCACATACCTTGGTGTAGAGATCTTTTTCTGCCGCTGACATGTCCAAATAGGGAGGCAGAAAGAAGACGCTCTTGAAGCAGGCATGCAGGAGACTCTCCTTTTTGCCATCCAGTGCTGACTCCACTGTGGCGCTAAGAAGGGAGATAGGAGCTTGTTGGATGCTGGTGCTGGAGTGGTGCCTCAAGGCTTAGGGAAGGAGGACAGGCATGTCCCTGGGAGGACAGGCATGTCCCTGGGAGGACATGTCTTCCCATGGACAGGCATCCCTGGGAGGGATGGGAAACCTTCCCGCCAGCTTCAGGGCCACCAGGACCTTGCCCAGGGATGTGCTGGCCAAAGTAGGGGCTTAGCAGGTACCTGAGCGTGGCAATAGTTAGCATGGCTTTCATTCGAAACGCTGTGTGCAAACTGTCTGTGGGCTCCTCTTCCAGCAAAACCTGCAAAACACAACCAGGATGGGACGTGGCAGACACTCGCCCCCAGTGCCTGCTGCTGAAGGCCCAGCAGCACACCCAGTCCTGCCTTGGGCAGCTTGGTTTGTCTCCACCTGTGCATGGTTTGTCTCCACCCCCCCTGCCCCAGCCTCACAGGGGGCTGGCGCTCGAGGGGCCTTGCCCCTTCCCCAACCCGCCACGCGTCCCCTCACCTTGATGTTCTCTGCCAGCTCCATCTCGCGGCAGAAGGCGTCCATGTCCTCCAACAAGGAACAGTCTCTGCACATGGTGCAGATGCTCTCCAGGAACTTCATTTTCTTTTCCTCATCCTGGCAGCCACAGAGAGAAGCACGGGGAGCGTGAGGGGGGAGAACCAGAGCCCACAGCACTGGAGTGCTGCGACGTGCGGTGCTGTCTGAGACACACAGAGGGCAGCAGCTCTGCCCAGCCAGCAGCGCTCCTGCTGCCTGGCAGCAGGGCCAGGGCCCCGTCAGGACACACCAGCACAGCCACGACAGAAGTGGCTGCCCTTACCTTCTCTGTGCTGACAAAAATCTGGATGAAGTTCTTGGCTTCCTCTTTGCCAAAATCCCATAACCAGGCATCTAGCAATGGAGAAGAGCGAGCAGTGCTGCAGTGAGGGGCTGAAGGCAGGAGCGAGGAGAGGAAGGGCCCCCAGCACGAGAGACACACGGCCCTGCTGGAGCAGGTCCAGAGGAGGCCCTGATGCAGATCAGAGGCCTGGAGCACCTCCCCTAGGACAGGCTGAGAGAGCTGGGCTTCTTCAGCCTGGAGAAGAGGAGGCTCCAGGGGGCCCTTAGAGCGGCCTTCCTGTACCTAGAGGTGGGCCTGGCCGACAGGATAGCTGGGGAGGGACTCTTTCTCAGGAGTGCTGTGACAGGACAAGGCCTAACAGGTTTAAGCTAACGGAGGGTAGATTTCAATTAGGTATTCAATTAGCAACAAATTCTATACTCTGAGGGTGCTGAGGCAGCAGGATCTGGGCCCCCTCTAAGCTCCCTCCCAAGCCGGGGCGAGGCCATGCTGCGTTGGGCTCCCAGCACCCCCAGCATCCAGGTGCCATTCTGCCCCCCACCCACAGGATCCCACTGCTGCCGTGCCAGGAAAGACGTCCTGGCTTCAAGCAGGGATGCTTGCCTGGCCCCAACGTTCCCAACCCCACGGGATGCTCACTCACTGGGATTCGGTGGCAGGAAATCCAAGGAGTGCAGCGGAAATCTGCTCTCCTCAGGAGACCAGGTCTCCTGCCAGTTCGTAGTGGAGCAGGGCTGGGTTGTCTTTACCACCCTGCGGGATGGAGGAATGAAGCGATGATTGCAAGGATACCTCCCCAGGATAATACGGTGTCTTCTCCAGTGGTGGCAGCGTCGGAACCGCATTTTGGGACGTGGGCTGTGCACTTAGACTCCTTAAAGGCTCTGTGCTCCTGCCCTGTCCCGTCACTGTCCTGCACGGACTCTGAGGGTCTGGGTCACAGCTGCATTTTTGGTAGCAGATGGGGGTGTCATCAAGTGAGGTCACAAAGGGTTCCACTGTGACACGCTTCTGGGCTGGGTGGGCGAGCAGCTCAGCACTGCACAGCCACTTGCCCACCCTGTCCCAGCAGGATGGCGATGGGAATCAGAAGGGCAACGATGAGAAAGCTCATGGATCAAGATAAATATAACATTCTAGGAAAAGCCAAAGATGCACATGCAAGCAAAGCAAAAGAAGGACTCCACTACTTCCCATTGGCAAGCAGGTGCTCAGCTACTTCCAGGAAAGTAGGGCTGCTCAAACCTCGGGGTTTCTTGGGAAGACAAATGCCATCCCTCTGAACTTCTGTCCATCCTCCTTTTTTCTCCCAGTCTTATGGCTAAGCATATTCTCCACTATTCTCCAAGGGACAGTACCAAAGTACAGGGAAGATAGCAAATTCAAGGCCCAAATGCAATATTAGGCTCAAGCACAGTGATCTGAAAATCACACACAGCCTTAGCAAACTCTCAGATCTCATACATAGTAAAAGGAAGTACGTGTTATGGACCATAAAAAGCAGGATCACAGAAAAATATTAAGTGCAAAACAGACAAAATTATGACTACTGTTAACTAAGTATGATAACTGTAAATTCCCTCTGAAGTGCTCTGGTCAAATCTACTGTTATCTCAACCCTTTGAGCACCACGTTGGGACTGTGGTGGTTTTACCTTGCTGGGCAGCTAAACTCCACCACAACCACTCTCACTTGTGATCCCTCCCCATCACATCACCCCAGCCCTGTGCATTGTTCCTTCACACAGCTACTGGTTGCCCTCTCTCTCCTCTATTTTTCTATTTCTATTATTCTCCTCCTTAAGAGGTCATCCGTTCTATTGGCAAAAATGTCTTTGCCCTGCTTAGAAAAGATGCACCCCATCTCTCCATGGCAGACACCAGTCCTCAAACTGGGTCCAGTTGTCATCAACACCAGTTCAGCAGCCAATTGTTGAGCTGTCCTACCAGTGCCGTCCTTCTCACACCTTTCCCCTCACTGGCAAGACTGAGGAGAATACCACCTGGGTCCCTGTGCACTTGACTACTGCCCTCAGAGCTCTGTAGTCCATTTTGATACTGCCCAGGTTTCCCCTAGCAGTATCACGTGTGCCCATTTTTGGCAATGAACAGATGGTTCTCCTGATCTCCATGAGCTTTCCAAGATGGTACAGAATGGTCTGTGTGTCATTGGTCTGTTCTTATATCACCCTTGGATGCAGCCCTTCCAGACCATGGTCTCCTCATGGCTGAGTTTGCTCAAGTAGCCCCTGAATTGATCCTCATCCACTGCATTTTTCTCTTCCTTGAGTCTTCTCTGTAAGAACAAAAGCCTAAAGGACCTTGCTGGTAAAGACTGAGGCAAGGACACTGAGTACCTATCTGCATCTACCCCTGCTACATTCTGCATCCCATCTAGCAGTGCACCCACATTTTCTTTGCTTCCTCTTTTACTGTAAAAGAAACAGTAGCAGCTCATATGCACACCATGGATGTCCTTTGCAAGAGCCAGCTCTGGGAGAGCTTTGGCTTTCCAAATTCTGTGCTCAAACAGTGGTTCTCAGTTCCTCTTTTTCAGCTGTTCCCTGCATCCACTTCCTATAGATTGCCCTTTTGCACTGGAGCTCAGTCATGAGTTTCCTGTTTAGCCAAAAGCTGTCTCTGGAGATGAAGGCTGTCAGTATCTTAACAAATGCACCAGAGTGCTTATTAAAACACACACACACACACAAAAAGTCCTAATTAGCTACGACTCTGCCCATAATTGCCCTCAAGTCCTGTGTGGCCAATTGGAGAAATATCAGGAGTGTAGCTAAAAAGGGAAGATATCAATGCATATACAAACCAAAACCAAACCAACCAAACAAACAAACAAAAACACTTCTCTGTCTTTGTTAAATATCTTTATTTTACAACTTAAAGAATAAGCAATACCAGCTTTCTATAATTGTTATTGATTCATAATATCTCCTGCTGAATTCTGAATGTGGAGGAAAAGGAGGACCCTCGCCATTGGACAATGTATGGGCACTCTTTAGTGCCACCCCTTCACCCCACTTTTATCAGCCACCTGCAACTCAGAGAACTCTCTCAAATCTGTGCATTTTCTACTGCAGTCCATAGCTGAGAGTTACAGCTCTATATGCCTGTTCTTACCTTACTTAGAGAACTTACTTAGAGAACTAACTGCACACAGAAGGATTTCTCTTGGCTGTGAATGAACAAGGAGAAAACATGGTATAGCTGAATAAAATGTAAGGTGCATTCCTCAGTGGTACATGAAGTACAAATTGTCTCCATGGAAGGCCACTTTCCATGGGGAATAACAGTACTGGAAATGTTTTAGAGGTGGGAAGAGGAGAGGAGAGGCAAGATGAGGCGAGGTGACGAGAGGAGAGAGACCTCATTGCATCCTTTTAGCAATCAAAGGTAGTTTGTAAAAAAGATGGAAAGTGATTTTTCACATGGGCAGATAGTGACAGACACCCAGCCTCCTGGTGCCTCCTTGCAGCCCAAAGCAAATGCCTCTAAAGCTCTGCCTGAGCAGGACGAGTTGTAGGTACAAATGTGTCCATGTGCAGGGCTGGGGCGAGGAAGATGCAGGAAGAGTCTAAGGCAAAGAAACAGAGACCTTTTCACTGCTGTATTTCATTATGCAGAATCCAGATTAGAGAAGTGTTAGTGAAGACTGGAACAGCACTGACATGGATAAGCAGCGGGATAACGCGCAGAAGCAGGTCCTCTGGTACATCCCTCTAAATATGGAGGGTAGCTCCCCTTCTGCAGTGCCCTTCCTACTTCCACAGCAGCACCTGGAGGACAGAGAGTCCTTTACATGCTCCTGTATGGGACAGAAGTTGGCTTTTGAGGCTGTGGTCTTGGGTGAAAAGTCCTTTCTACCCAAGAAGGTATCTGTTAGTCGCTCAATAAGATTTGAGCATGGGACGTAAAGGACGTGGGTGGCAGAAGTCTAAAGGTTTTATCTGATGTTTTGCTCTGCCTCTTCATGCTGGACAGTCTCTCCTTCCTCCCCGAGAATACTGAGATGCCCATGCAAATGGCTGTAAATAACACAGGGGAATCTGCTGCCACATCAGAGACCACCTACCCCACTGGATCTTGCAAGTGTTAAAAGGAGGCAGCTTCCTCATCTGTTTTCACAGAACGACAGAGCCACAGAATGGTTGAGGTTGGAAGGGACCTCTGGAGGTCATCTGGTCCAACCCTGCTGCTCTAGCACCAGCACCTAGAGCAGGTTTCCCAGGACCATGTCCGCATGGCTTTTGAAGATCTCCCAGGAGGAGACTCCAGCACCTCTCTGGGTAACCTGTTGCAGTACTCCACCACCCACACAGCACAGAAGCACTTCCTGACATATAGACAGAACCTCTTTTGTTGCAGTTTGTGCCCAGTGCCTCTTCTCCAGGCACTGGGCACCAATGAAAAGAGCCTGGAATCTGTGTTCTCTGCACTCTCTTCAGGTATTTAAGGACATTGATAGGAGCCTCCTTTTCTCCAGTCTGAGCAGCCCCCACTCCCTCAGTCTCTCCTCCTCATAGGAGAGGTGCTCCAGTCCCTCAATCACCTTGGTGGCCCTACATGGGACTTGTTCCAATATAGCCACATTTCTCTTTTGAATTTGATAGGGGAACAGTGTCAAAGGTCTTTCTGAAGTCCAGGCTTTTCTTTGGTGAAAGAATTTCAGAAAACAATCATAGAATGCCTTGTGATTGGCATATCACCATGCAAAGACCAGGAAAATTTCCATTTTCAGGAAGCTGTAAATAGGCATCCATAAGCAAGAAAATGGTTGTAGGTGGCCAGAGAAACAGAAGGCCAGATGCTAAGGTATGTCCAGAACAGCACCTTCCAGTAATACCCACAGAACCACAGAATGGTTGAGCTGGAATGGACCTTTGGACATCACCTGGTCCAAACCCTGGCTCAAGTAGGGCCAGGACCATGTCCAGGTGGCTTTGGAATATCTCCAAGGAGGAGATAGGCAACCTGTTCCACTGCTCAGTCACCCGCACAGTAAAGAGTTTCCTGATGGTCAGGTGGAACCTCCTGTGTTTCAATCTGGGCAAATGTCCACTGGGAGTTCCATAATAATTATAGTGAATTAAAGCAAATCTCAAAATTAGGATGAAACTTTACTTGATGAAGTAGGAAATGGACTATTAGATGGATATGAAATTCAATGTTACAGGAAAAGGACAGTACCAGAAACAAGGACAGCATCTTGGTCCCTGCTTTGAGGGCAGATCTTTCCCAGGGCCAAGCTGTAGCTGTTTGGACCCAAGGGTAAATGAGATGTGTGTCTGAGTGCCCACCACTGCCATCAGTGTCTGCCCTTTGCAGCAATGCCAGTGTTAGGAAGGGAGGAGGTGAGTTTTATAGTCCTAAAGTCCATATAAAATGCAATACAAAGACAGTCGGTGCCTGTTTAGAGCTAGATTGACCAACCTGTGCCTTGCTCTGGATTTCTGTGCAGGCAGAAACCAAAGTAGAAAGCTGTTTAAAAACCAAATAACAAAGAAATAAATAATCAAACTACAACAAAAACTACCAACATGTGCTATGCCACATTTATTTCTATGGATGTAAAGGATAAATATTTCCGTCTGAATCACCTTTCATCTCTGCTAGGAAGCACAGGCACAAGCAGCACAGGGGCACTCGTGGCTGCTCCAGCAGAGGCCTGGTGCAATGGGAACTCTAGCAGGTAATGTCTGTTTCTCAGGGGGTTCTTCAGGTGGTTCTGCTGAACTTGACGTTTTAAAGCCAGCTATAAGCAGTGACATGGCCAAGCTCTGGCATGCAATCAGCCAGGCACAAAGTGAAACGTGCCAACATGGCCAGAGCTCTACTCCTACCACCCCATGCTCCAGCCCCTGTCCACCTGTCCAAAAGGCCAAGGGCAGACCTATCCTTCAGATCTGAGCTCAGCAGGCTCCTGGACTTTCTTTTTAAACAGAGTCCTGTCAGATTTGCACAAAGCAGGCTGAATTTTCCAGGGCAGCACTGGCACACCCCTGTCCAAAGCTCCTCTTCTCCTGGCTATGCTCACTGCCTGTCGGTATCAGGCTACTTTGATGGGTTTTTCTCTCTTTCTTATCCTTCCCTTCTGAGATCTGTCTCCCCAAGGGTACCTGTGCACTGATGGGATGAAATGGGGAGACAACAACCCCACACAACCTTCTTGACATCTTTCTGTGCATTTCTTTTTGTACATCATTGTCATGGTCCCTATGAAATCAGTGTAGTGTTTCATATCCTGGATGTTAGACCCTGGAAGTCTGCCTGTTCCTCAAGCTATGGCTGGGCCAACAAATATATCTACTGATCTGTGCAAAGTACAACGACTTTTACCCAGTATTTGTGTTTTTTCCTTAGTTCTGTTGAAAGCACATTCAAGTGGTGTCCTCTCACTTGCAGTAACAATCATGCACAAATGTGTTACTACTGAGTAACACTTCCTTCATTTTTCATTCTGAGTACAGAAGAGCACTGGTAGGTTAATTACTTATTACAAAGCTAATAATTAAAGCAAGTGGATTCAGAGATCTCCCTGTCTTTTGTCTGTAGCCCTGGGAGAGAACATAGTCCTGCTGAAGTTACACGTATGTCATGGGGGGAGAAATTGTGCCTGAAAATCAGTGTTCAGAAAAACCGAGGTATTTTATGATTTTGCACCTATCCAGATGTAGGAAAACTGTTTAAATGCTTGATTGTTTTTGCATAAACAGGAGTGCAAATACCTGGAGAAATAAATAAATAGATAAATACTTTTATCTCAAACAAAATCCTTATACTCTAAAACTACCTTTTTAAATCCACATCTAAATTCCTTAGAGAAGTGAGTTTTTCAAAACAGCAGAATAGTAAAACGTGTTTGTCTTCAAGTGAGCACTTTTGAGTTTGCAAATTGTCAAAAGCTGAACAAGACAAAAGGGATTCAGTCCAAAGCCTTCTCAGGCCAGCTTCACAGTCAGCACCAGAAGAGACAAAGTCATACTTAGAGGATCAGTCAGAGTGCCTATGGTGGGGACAAGAGCCTACTGCACCAGGTCTCAGACATTCACCTGCTGCTCCTCAAGAAGTGGCTCGTGTCTCCTCTGGGAGTGTTGAGAGCTTTGTCCACTCTTGCTTCTGCATGATGCTGAATTTTCAGCATTAAAAGTTACACCTAGGTGCTCCAGCCAAGCCTTGCAGTGCAGCCTGTGATGCCCAGTGAGTGCAAAAGGTGTCACATCTGCAGGAATGAATCATTTGCCTGGAAAAAAAGTATGGCTATTCTTTCGAAAGCAGCAAGGAACTACCAAAGGAAAAAATAAATAAATAAAAATTAGCAATAATCACTCCTGTAACTGAAACTAAATCCTGGACAAATATTTACATTCCTGATGATGAAGCTTTTCTTCAGAGATTTCCAAAAGGCATTTTTTAAATCTTTGTTTCGCAGACTAAAAATGATGGGGCTCAGGAAGGGGGTGAAAACAGTGTAAGACACATCAATCAGAACACTAGCTCCTGCAGCACGGGGTGACTGGTGTTTCAAATAGATGACAGAGGCACAGCCATAGTGCACCACCACTACAGCGATGTGGGAGGCACAGGTGGAGAAAGCTTTGTGCCTCCCCTTGGCTGATGGCATCTGCAGGATCCAGCCAAGGATAAAGGCGTAGGAGAGAAGGATGAACAGAAAGCATCCCAACAAGGCAGTAATGCAAAAGATGCCAACTACAGTGCCAACCACCTCACCACCAGCACAAGCCAGCTGGAGTATGGGGGGCACGTGGCAGAAGAAGTGGTCAATGCGGTGGGACTGGCAGAACGGTAACTGGAACACAGCACTGGTCACCAGCAGCCCCAGGAGACCACCCCCTGCCCATGAGGCAGCCACCAGCTGGGTAGAGGCTCGGGAGGTCATCACGGTGCTGTAATGCAAGGGCTGACAGATCGCCACATACCGGTCATATCCCATCACTGTCAGGAGGAAAGAGTGCGTGAATCCAAACATGAAGGAGAAATGCATCTGTGCAGCACAGCCCAAGAAAGAAATGGTTCTAGTTCCCAGCACTAATCCGGACAGCATCTTTGGGATGATGGAGAAGGTATAACAGATTTCTGAGAAGGATAGAGCACTTAGGAAAAAATACATGGGCATGTGCAGCTGCTGATTCAGCCTGATAACAAACATTATCATAATATTTCCAACTAGGGTCACCACGTGCATGAGGAGAAACAGCACAAACAGCACAGCCTGGAGTTTAGGAAAGTAGGAAAACCCAATAAAAACAAACCCTGTTGGAATGGTTTGATTCTCCCTTCTCATTTGTGCTTTGTCTGAGAAGAGCACAAGAAGAGCACTATTTTAACAGCAGCAGCTGTATCTTGGTGTGAGGACGGCAGTGGTGAAGATTTTGAGCATTCCCCTTTTAAGGCTGAATTTCTCTCTGCACTCTCAATCCTATGCCAAGCACAGCATGCCTTTTTGTTCTCCACTGCTGCTTGCCTTCAAGGGTTGTGCTGCATTAGCTAAAGGAGTACACTGGCCCATCGGTGTGCAGCAGCACTGATTGCAGCTGGAAAAGAAAGAAGAGAACAGAAGTGGCATTAGTTCCTCAGCAGGCTTAGGGCACACTGCACACAAGGGAGAAGTGAGGATTTCTTACTGGCATTCATCCAGGGAGGAGCAGAATTGAACCCTGGCCACCATGGGCTGCAGCTCCAAGGGCTTTGCATGGACTGAGAGGGATGAACCTACCTGCAGACACCTCAGGCAGGCAGCTCACCCTCCCTTCCGCTCTCTCCCGAGATGTTTTGACTCCTAGGATCTGCACCCACTGTAGCTAACCATGGGTCTTGATGGAGAGGACAAGGGTAGTCGCCTGATTTATCCTGAACTGTAATGAAAGCGTCTTTCATCTCATTAGCAGATCTAGGCATGGTTAAGGGAAGAGCAGCACGTTCAGTACTCCCACAGGACTCTAGGAGAGTCAACCGAGCTGTATCTTAAGGGGAAACTTGTCTCACCTACCTCTGGATATCCACCATTCACGTATGTGTCTTTTTTCTCCTAGATGGGGACAGGCATTTCTTGCGATGTCTGATCACATCAGTCTTTTACCTTCAGAGGGTGTGACCCATACTGCTCCAGGGGTGCTCGTGCTCCAGGAGGTACAGCTCAGGGGATGCCTAGAGACATTTGTGGTGCTGGAAACTGGGGGAGATGCCATTTGATGTGATGGCCTTGGAACTGTAGGGATACCTTCCTAGAGCTGTGTTGTTTCAAGGTGCCCCCCTAACATGGATGGCATGTGTGGGGTGGTCTTGATCTCAGTGAGAACAGTGGGATATTACCCTGGCTTCTTCAAACAAGGTCTTACCCAGGCTTTAACACAGGACCGCACCTGCACTGTCAGCTCCCAGCTCTGTCCCGGTTGCTGGACATTTTGCACTGCTTGAGTCTTTAATGCGTCGTTAACCACAAGTCAGTGCAATCCCGGATCAGACAAGACGCAGCAAGAAAGGGTGAGGAAAATACCTTTAAAACTTCCTCCAAGGCAATGTCTCCTCCTGCTGCTTTTGACCCGCCGGCTGCAGGAGGAAGAGGTGTTCACTGACCTTCAGCAGGACTCTGCTGCCTGCCCAGGCAAGCATCTCCCTTGGACACCGATGAGGAGGTGATGAGCACTCACTCTCCCAGGAAGGACGGATGCACTGCACCACACTGCAGCCCGTCAGCCCCGTGATGATCCCGTGTGCCCGTTCTCTCTGTGCTCAGCCACAATCATGGCTTTACGGAGGGTCTTAAACAGCTTGTGGGCACCCCCGGTGGATTGAGCACCGTTATCCAGGGCAGGATTCTGCTTGGCTCTTACCTGCAGGCAGCGCAGGTGCCAGGCTGGCAGCGGGGGCTGCAGATCTCCTTCTCTCTTGGTGCAGGAATATAGGGAGGAGTAGGAGCTCAGCCCCTGTCCCTCTTCCCCACTGCAAGCCTGGCACTGGGGCTTGAAGAAACAGGCTGGGGAGGTGGAGACTCGGCTCCCTCCTTCGTGCTTCCTGAGGTGAAGCATCCCACAGGAGGCCACGTTGTCAGGAATCCCAACACGCAGCCAAACAGAGGTCGGTGCTGTGCAGCCCTGGATTTTTAAGCAGCAGTTAAACATCTGCTTAAATGATGTTTAACTCATAGGAAGAGGGTCTGGAGCTCTCCTCAGAAAGAAGCACAGGACTGTGCTCAAATAGCCCAGCTCGGAGGTGCCATCCCCCATCTCTTGCCGTCTCCCCAACCCCTCATCACACAGAGCACCAGGCACTCTGCCTATAAGGCCCGGGTCTCTCTGGGGTGGCACAGGGCCACTCCTTGTGTCTGAGGTCATTTAATACTTCGTTTTAGGACTACTTCTGAAAAACGCAATAAGAGACCCAAATCACAAAGGGGGGTTCTCACAGATGTTTTTCTGGGCGACTCTACTACAGTAGAAATCCGTGGATGGGCAGGCGAATAAGGCCTCTTCAGTTTCCCTCTTCTGCCATAAGGTTAGGATTCAGCACACCTAACTCCAGAAGTCTTACATGGAAGTATCTCCACCTGGGCTAGATCCCCAGGTCCTCAGACAGGTGGGAAGGCCTCGGCGAGGGACCATGGGCACACCTCCCTTCATTCCACATCATGGTAGGATGCAGAGGACCTCATGTCCCTGTGCTGACTGTGTAGAGCGTGTGGGTGACCAGCTCATAAACAGACCATGTGCACAGAAGAAGCCTCTGGACAGATGGCCTGATCACAAATACTTCCAGTATCGGCGAGAATATCTACTCAAGCTCTCTGGGACTGGGTTTAGTTATCCAGTGCTCTGCTAGGAATAGGACATCCTGACAACTTCTCAAAGGTTGTCATAGAATCGTAGAATCATAGAAACATAGGGTTGGAAAGGACAACCTTTCAAGATCAAGATCAAGATCACCTAGTCCAACTGTCTTCCTATCACCAATACTACCCACTAAGCTACTAAATCAAATGTTGTGCCGATTTTCAAGAAGGGTCAGAAAGAAGACCCTAGCAATTACAGGCCTGTCAGTCTCACGTCAGTGCCTGGTAAAATCATGGAGAAGATGGTTCTCGAATTTATTGAGGCGCACCTGGGGGACAAAGCAGTCATTGGTCCCAGCCAGCATGGGTTTGTGAAGGGTAGGTCCTGCCTAACTAACCTGATTTCCTTTTATGATAAGATCACCTGTATGGTGGACCAAGGGAAACCAGCTGATGTGATTTTTTTGGACTTCAGCAAGGCTTTTGACACGGTTTCCCATAGGATCCTACTGGACAAAATGTCCACCATACAGCTAAATAAAAACGTCATACGATGGGTGAGCAATTGGCTAACGGGCAGGGCCCAAAGGGTTATGGTAAATGGGGCTGCATCAGGCTGGCGGGCGGTCACCAGTGGGGTCCCTCAAGGCTCCATTTTAGGGCCAGTTCTTTTCAATATTTTTATAAACGATCTGGATGTAGGAATAGAGGGTATTTTGAGCAAGTTTGCTGATGACACCAAACTTGGAGGAGTTGTGGACTCGAATGAGGGTGGAAAGGCCTTGCAGAGGGATCTGGATAGGTTGGAGAGCTGGGCGATCACCAACCGCATGAAGTTCAATAAGAGCAAGTGCCGGGTCCTGCACCTGGGACGGGGAAACCATGGCTACACGTACAGACTGGGCGATGAGACGCTGGAGAGCAGCCTAGAAGAGAGGGATCTGGGGGTCGTGGTAGACAGCAAGTTGAATATGAGCCAGCAGTGTGCCCTGGCAGCCAGGAGGGCCAACCGTGTCCTGGGGTGCATCAAGCACGGCATCGCTAGTAGGTCAAGGGAGGTGATTGTCCCGCTCTACTCTGCGCTGGTGTGGCCTCACCTCGAGTACTGTGTGCAGTTCTGGGCACCACAGTATAAAAAGGACATGAAACTGTTGGAGAGTGTCCAGAGGAGGGCTACGAAGATGGTGAAAGGCCTGGAGGGGAAGACGTACGAAGAACGGCTGAGGTCACTGGGCCTGTTCAGCCTGGAGAAGAGGAGGCTGAGGGGAGACCTCATCACAGTCTACAACTTCCTCGTAAGGGGGTGTCGAGAGGCAGGAGATCTTTTCTCCATTAACACCAGTGACAGGACCCGCGGGAACGGGGTTAAGCTGAGGCAGGGGAAATTTCGGCTTGACATCAGGAGGGGGTTCTTCACAGAGAGGGTGGTTGCACACTGGAACAGGCTCCCCAGGGAAGTGGTCACTGCACCGAGCCTGTCTGAATTTAAGAAGAGATTGGACTGTGCACTTAGTCACATGGTCTGAACTTTTGGGTAGACCTGTGCGGTGTCAAGAGTTGGACTTGATGATCCTTAAGGGTCCCTTTCAACTCAGGATATTCTAGGATTCTAGGATTCTATGAAACGTCAGGTGAGGGCCCCCTGAAGCTGGTGGCCCCAGCCCCTTCCCCTCGCCCACCCGCCTCGGGGTCGCCTTTTACCCGCTGGCTGCTGCCCTAACCCGTGTCCTGCCCCGCTCGCAGGGTGTACGGCACGGCCAGCGGGAAGCAGAGGTGCTGCTACAAGGGCTCGCAGGCCGACGAGGGCTCCCTGCTGAAGGCAAGGCCCGGGACGCTTCCCCCGGGGTGCTCCCACCCATTGGAGACAGAAATTCCCTCGCTGCACCCCAGGAGAGCTGCGGAGAGCTCCAGCTGCCCGCCAGCAGCCCGCGGTCCCAAAGGGCTCGGGGCACGCCGAGGGGTTCTGCGATCCCCTTGCTCTTTTCCCCAGGTGCAGCTGGATCCCTCGGGCACCTTCCTGGCCACGAGCTGCTCCGATAAGAGCATCTCCATCATCGACTTCCACTCGGGGGAGTGCGTGGCCAAGATGTTCAGGCACTCAGGTTGGTTTCCTGGCACTGGCGTGTCTGAAAATCTGGGAGTTTGCGTTTGATTCGAAGAATTTGGGGAAAATCTTTGGGAATCCTGCTCACTTCGGGTGCCCACTCACACCAACGGGGTGGCAAAACACAGAGCGTGTTGGCAGACGTAGCGAAAGGGCACGGTGGGAAATGGCAGGGGCTTGGGGGACTAATTAAGGAGGCTTAATGAGCAGAGCGGGGCTAGTTTGGCCTCGCAGCAGCCTTTGGTTCTCTGTCCCAGATATCGTCACGGGGATGCGATTCACCTACGACTGCAAGCATCTCATCACCGTCTCAGGAGACAGGTACCTGAGCGCCCGAAAAGCCCCCGTCCTCCTGCAGCCATGCTCGGGGGGCTACGGGGGGGATTTCTGTGGTTAATCACGCCCCGTGCCTCGCAAGAACCAGCTTTAGAGAGCTGTGGGGAGGTGCACACGGCAGGTGAATTAATTCACCCATGCTGGGGGAGTTAATGGAATTCAGGGTGTTAAAGTAAAGCCCTCGTGCCCCAAATCTGGGGGAAACCTGCCCCCCAACGCCACCTTTCTGCCCCAGCTGCGTGTTCATTTGGCGCCTGGGCCCCGAGCTCACCAGCAGCATGAGGCAGCACCTGCTGGAGCTCAACCAGCTGCAGCCCCCGAGGGGGAAGGAGCCCGCGTTCCCCGTGCCCGTCAGGTACAGGATGGGGGAAAAACGTGCGTGGTCCGCCCCTGGGGGTGCCTCCGGCCCCTCACTCCCACCCCCCAACACCCTCGGGACTGGCTCCACGGCCCCTCTCCAGCAGGCGGGACACGGACGTGGCCGTCCCTGGTGGTGGAGGGGGACCCTGCGACGAGGAGCCTGGCGTGGAGCAGGACGAGGCCGCGACCACGCAGACCCCGTCCAAGGAGGACCTGGAGCCGCGTGAGTCCAAAGATTCTCTCTGTCCCCCACCCTGCGTGGCTGCCCCCTCTTTTTCTCGCTGTGCAGCTCTGCCAGGCTCTGCCCCTGCCTGGGGAGGGCGAAGGGACCCGGCTGGGCGGGCGGCAAGGCAGCCCAGACGCTTCCAGAGCCTGCCTGGGAGCTGCTTTCCCCTTTCCCACCCCAATTTCTGCCGCAAACAAACCCATCTCTCCTCCCCCAGCCCCCGTGTGCATCCTGACCAACGGCAAGCTGCCCATGTGGGCCAAGAGGCTGGTAAGTCAGGCAGGGGCACGCACGGGAGGATTGAATCCGATTGAATTCAGCCACTGCAGCCGCACGAAGCCCCCCTTTGCCCCTAATTCAACCCCTCGTGTTCTAAGGGGCGAGACACCCTCGCACCCAGCACGGAGGCAAACTGTGTGTCCCCCCCCTTCCCCTCGCAGCTGGGGGAGGCGGACGGCTCCGACGGCGCAGCCCCCAGCCCCCGGGGCGGTTACCAGCCGCAGGGGAGGTGGGCAGCGTGCGCCGAGCACGGCCCCATCAAGACCCTGCCCGAGGCAGAGCCGAGCTGCTTCACCCCCATCAAGAGCAGCAGCGACCTCGAAGGCGCCGCCGAGCTGGAGCCCAGGAACCTGGAGCAGCTGCTGCTGGAGGTTGGGGAGGGTCCCGAGCCCCCCGCAGGGCTCAGCCCCTCGCCTCGTTTCCCCCTCTGGCAGGCGGACGCCTCCCCCAGCAGCCTCGTGGAGAGCTCCAAAGGCTCGGAGCTGTTCCTGGAGGATGAAACCCAGCGGGAGCTGGACTTGCCCGACACGACCGAGCCCAGCCTGGACGAGCCCTGCTCCCAGCACAGCACGCCGGAGGCCAGCAGGTTCCTTCTGCCCCAAGGGGACACGGGAAAGGGCTCCCCTCCGTGCTGGGGGGGGGGGATTTCTTCCTCTGGGCAGCACCAAAAATGGTTCCTGCTGGGTTGCGTTGGGTGGGAGTGGCCTCGGTGCCGCTTTCTGCCACCTGGTCCAGCCTGGGTTGTGGTTCTGCCACCCCAAAACCACCTCAAAACGTCACCAGCAGGCGCTGATTTCGTTTAACGTTTCCCTTTGGGCTGCCTCAGGACCCACAGCTGCTGGCTGCTTTTTTTTAGGGTCGGTTTTGAGCCACCCCATTGAAGCACCAACCTTCTGCTGGGCTGGACTCAGCCTCGTGTCACCGCCCCGAGCCCCATCTTGCCAGGGTTGGGGTTCCCTCGATCCTGTGGGCACCCCCCTGGTCCCTCGGTCCCTCAGCCCCTCTGCCTGCTCCTGGACGCGGGTTTTTGGTGTTTTTTGTGACCTGCTCTTTTGTGACCTGCTCACCTTCCCCCCCAGGTCTGGCCTGAAGGCGCTGCCGCTGCAGCCCCCGTTCCTGCAGGAGCTGCCCCAGGAGGAAGCCTCAGCCCCCCCCGTGCCCGGCCCGCCGACACCGGGGCTGTGCCACGAGCCAGGAGGTAAGGCTTGGCCGAGAGGCACGACCCTAAAAAATGCTCGGCAGCAGCTTTAGGAACTCGGGGATTTCCCCCAGGGCTGTCGGGGTGCACCCGAGCGCCGCGCTGGGGCTTTTGGAGGGCTCCTGTTAACGTCCCTCATCCCTCGGGGGGGCTTTTGCCCCGCTCCTCAGTGGCAGACGACGACTCCGGGGTCTCCGAGGACGGGGACACGGAGCTGGGGCAGGCAGAGGAGGGCCCGGCGCCGAGCAGCTCCCCCGAGCAGGAGAAATTCCTCAAGCAGCACTTCGAGACGCTGGTGGACACCCCCTGCACCGGTAACGGGGCGGGGGGACACTGGGGGGGGTTTGCACCGGTTCCCCGGGTCCTGCTTGATGCTGACACCCCCCGGCCCCGCTGCACAGAGAGGTTCGACGGCTCCTTGAAGGATCTGAAGCCCCCCGAGCCCGGGGAGGACGAAAAATCCCTGCTCTTGAACCCGCGCCTGAGCATTTCCACCCGATTCCTCTCGCGCTGCCGCAGAGCGGGCAGGTGGGTGCTGCCCTGGGGAGCGTTTCCCTGTCCCCTTTCCCCGTCCTGACCCCTTTTGTCCCCCCCCCACAGGTTGGCGGCCGCCTGCCCCCCGAGGGTGCAGCCCCCCCAGCACAGCCCCGAGCTGGAAGCGGCCGCGGAGCTGCAGGAACCGGAGGCAAGTCGGTGGCTGGAAGGGGGTTGGGGGGAAAAACGGGAAAAAAAGGGAAAAAAAGTGGAAAAAGAAGTTCCCCTGGGGGTGTTTTCCAGCTGCTGCCCCCCCCCGGTGCTTTGCTCAGCCCCGAATTTGGGGCAGGACGGGGCTGCCAAACCCCGCAGCCTCGTTTCATGGGGCAACACCCCATAACCCCCCCCCTTTCCAGACCCCTCCGGCTGAGAACCTTCCAGAACCGGGCCCAAACGCCGCCTCCAGCGCCGAGGATGAGCAGCAGGGACAGATTTGGGGCTTCGCCTGCAGCCGGGGGCCGGGAAGGGGGGGCCCTTGACCCCCCCCCTCTGCCCCTACAGGAGCCCCGCCGCCCCCGGACGCCTTCAGCGCCGCCCTGCAGCTGCTGCGCGCCCACTTCCAGGAGCTGCTGGCGCTCTACGACCAGGTCGGTGCCACCAAAACCTCCCAAAATCTCCCCAAATCCCACGTCAGCCTCAATCCTATAGGGGAGCAGCATCCAGGAGGGGTTGTGGGGGCGCAGGGGCTCGTTGCTCTCTCCGTGGAGACCCCACCGCTCGCATTCCCCGCTCCTTTCACCATTTCTGCAGCTCCAGCCCCCAAAAATGACCTCTTTTGGGGTCGGCGGAGCCGTGTAACCCCTGACAAGGGGGTGACGAGGGGGGGGCCGTGTCCCGCAGGTGATGCAGGGCCCGGAGGAGGACGCGGGGCGGGCGCGAGCCTCCCTGAGCAGCGCCTGCGGCTGGGCGGCGGCGGAGCTGCGCTCCCGAGGCATCGCCTGCGACCCCAGCACCGACGCCGACCCCCAAATCCCCCCCCACGACCCCCAGACCCTCGCCCTCCTCCGCACCTACTCCCAGTCCCTGCTGGAGATGGTCCGGGAGCGGCTGCAGGGCGGCAGCCCCGGGGGGGGCGGCACGGCCTGACATCCCCCCCTGCGGTTTCCCTTCATTTTTTTTAGGCACTTTGTTCTCTTTTAAGCTCCTTCGGGATGAATTTTTTGGAGGTTTTAGCTCCAAAGTTTGGGGTTTGGGGGTTTTAGCTCCAAAGTTTGGGGTTTGGGGGTTTTAGCTCCAAAGTTTGGGGTTTGGGGGTTTTAGCCACCTGGCAGCAGGAACGGGGGCGTGAGTTGGTTTTTAGGGTTCTTCACTAATAAATGTTTTTGTTCCAAAACTGGAGGTTTTGACCCTAAATGGCATCGCTGAGCCAGGGAGGCTTTGACATGGGGGGGCTCCAGGTGGGGCTGGGGGCTCTGCTGGCGCCGTTTGCCTGCCCCAAGCAGTGAGGTGAAGCTCCCTGAAGGCAATTTGGGGTATGTGGGGGGCAATCTGGGGTACCTGGGGGGCGATTTGGGGTTTTGGGGGAGCAATTTGGGGCCCTGCAGGGGTTGGCGATGCAATTTGAGGCCCTTTAGGGCTCCTCTGGTACCTGGAGAGCGGCCTGGAGCCCCAAAGGGCAGCCTGGAGGCACGGAGGGCACCACGTGGGGCACCCAGCGGGCGATTTGGGGCCCCCCGGGGCTATTTGGGGTCCCTCAGGGCTATTTGGGGCAGCAGGGCTGGAATTTGGGACGCGTAACGGGGAATTTGGAGCTCTGGGGATGCTGCTGGGAGCCGAACCCGGAGCCCAGGGGGGTGACAGAGCCTGGGGGGGGGGCACGGGGACAATCGGGGACAGCAGGGGTGCCACTTGGGGCGCAGGGGGGACGAGGTGGGAGCCCTGGGGCTGCGATTTGGGGTGATTTGGGACAAGTATGGACACTGGGGCTGCCTTTTGGGGCCAAGTGCGTGGATTTAGGGCCCAGCACAGGGGATTTGGGGCCCCAGAGTTAGGTGGGAGCTGCAAGGTTCCCGCAGGGATGCGGCCTCACCACCCCCACCCCCACCCCAAAACTTCCCCCACCCCCCTGGGTGCCACCCAGGAGCCGCCCCACAAACCCCACAGCCCCACAAACGCCCCGGTGCCCAAAATAACCATTTTTTAATACCAAAAAAAAACACGTTTTTAAGGGGTACAGAGGAAAAAAGGGACCCGCAGGACGAAGCGGGGGGGCCGGCGCCGTCACTCGGTCCAGCGGTGGCCGCAGTGGGGGGCCGTGCAGACGTAGTACAGCCTCATGGCGTCCTGCAGGGGGGGCACGGGGGGGTTATGAGGAGGGGGGGACACAGCTGAGGGGACAGGGACAGCACCCGGGGGGGGGCTACGGCCTCACCTCGGCTCTGGCGCTGTGCGACTGGAAGAAAACGGCCTCCTTGTGCCCGCACCTGGGGGGAGAGGGGACAGGGTGGCAGCAGGGGGGGGGACAAGGGGGAGCCAGGAGCCCCCCCCCAGGAGGGAACAGGGCTACGGGGGGGGTGGGGACACGTAGGGACACGGCAGAGCCCTGGGGGCCACCCCCACGTCCCTCACACTGAGGTTGGAGCTGGTGGTTGGGGGGGTCCCGTGTCCCCGGGGGGGGTCCTGGGGGGGTCCCCGTGTCTTGGGGGGGGCCCTGCGTCCCCGGGGGGGGTCCCATGGGGGTCCCTGTGCATTAGGAGGGGTCCCTATGTCTCTAGGGGGGGGGTCCCCATGTCCCGGGGGGGTCCCATGGGGGTCCCTGTGCCTCAGGGGGGTTGCGGGGGGGTCCCCGTGTCCCCCGGGGGGGGTCCCATGTCCCCGGGGGGGGGGTCCCCAAGTCCCAAGGGGGGTCCCCGTGCCCCCCTCACTTCTGGCAGGGGTGGTCCTCGGTGCGGGGCAGCGTGGGGTCCTGGGAGACGTCGGCGATGATCTGCGTGAGCTCACTGCAGGGGGGGGGAAAGCTGTTAATTACCCCTCTTAATTACCCCCAGGCTATCAGCAAACCCCCCACCTCATTAACTGCCCCCCCCTCATTATTTCTCATTACCCAGCGTTCACTCCTTGCTCGCTCATTAATTGCTCCCACTAATTACCTACAAACTGCCCCCCCTCTTTATTACTCCCCCCAATTAATTGCTCTCTCCCCTTACAGCCCCCCTTCCTCCCCCTAATTACTCCCCAACCCCTCCCTCATTAATTACCCTCTTCTTAATTACCCCGGCTTACCTCCCCCCCCCAACCTCTTTTAATCACTTTTCCCACACCCCCCAGCCCCGCTGCCACCCCCCCGGGCTGGAAAACCGCGGGGAGGGGGGGGGGGTCCCAGGGGAATCCTCGGGGTCCCAGGCTCCTGGCACCATCCGGGGGGGGTCCCGGGGTCATCCCAGGGGGGGTCCCGGTGCTGTTTTTTTGTTGTTTTTTTTTTGGGGGGGGGGCAGCCCCGGGCTCCCAGTGCTGTCCTTGGAGGGGGGGGTCTGGGCAGGGTGTTTTGGGGTCCCGGTTTTGTCCTGGGGAGGGGGGGTCCTGGTGTCCCGGTACTGTCCCGGGGGGGGTCCTGGTGCCCGGGGGGGGGTCCCGGTGCCCGGGGGGGGGTCCCACTCACTCCACTTCATGCGTGATCTTATTGACGTAGATGCAGCTGTTGTCGGCCTCCTGCTGGTAATCACAATTCCGGCACTGGGGGGGGGGGGGGGGGAATAAAAGGAGGAAATTTGAAATTTAGGGCTGGGGGGGTGGGGGGGCACGGCCCGGGGGGAGCCCCGGGGGTGGGGGTTGGGGGGGGTGCTCACGGCGTAGAGCAGGATGCGGTTCTCCTTGTCCTCCTTGGGGTACAGCATGTTGTTACTGGGGGGGGGGGAACCGGAATTAACGGGGGGGGGGCACGGGAGTTAACGGGGGGGGGCTGGGGCCGGGCCTAGGCCTAGGCCTCGCTTCAGGCCTTCACCGGGCCCGGCCCCAGGCGCGGGTCCGGGGCTCCGGAAGGCCCCGGTCGCGGTCCCGGTGCCCCCTTCCAGGGTCTCGGTGCCCCCCCCCAGGGTCTCGGTGCCCCCCCCGGTGCCCCCCCGCCCTCACCACTCCTGGCAGAAGCGGATCCCGACGAAGCCCGGCTCGTAGCCGCCCTCCCCCTCCATGGCGGCCCCGCGCCTGCGCGCTGCGGCTCCCGCTTACGGCGGCCGCGAGGGGCCAAAAAGCGGCGGGAAGCGGCCGAGACGGGGGGGGGGAGGGGGAGCGGTTAACCCCTTCGTGCCCGTGCGCGTTAACCGCTTCGTGTCCTGGTGCTCCAGCTCCCTTCCAGCCCCCTGTGCTGCTCCGCTGCTCTGCTGCACGCTCTGCAGTGCTCCGTTAGAAGGCTGTGTGTTGCTCTGTGTTGCTCTGCAGCACTCTGCATTGCTCTGTTACAGCCCTGCACATTGCTCTGCTGCACCCCCTGCATTGCTCCGTAGTGCCCTGTGCACTGCCCTGGGACAGCCCCATGCATTGCTCTGCAGCACCCCGTGCATTGGTTTGCTGAACTCAATGCATTGCTCTCCTGCACTCCGTGCACTGCTCTGTAGCGCCCCATGCAGTGCTCTCCTTCAGCCCTCTCACTGCTTTTCTGCACGCCATGCACTGCTCCATTACAGCCCCCTGCACTGCTCTGCTGCACCCCATGCGGTGCTGTTACATCCCACCCATTGCTCTGCTGCACCCTGTGCATTTCCCTGCTGCACCCTAAACATTGCTCTGTTGCACCCCATGCACTGCTCAGTTGCACCCCATTCGTTACTCTCCTGCACCGTACACATTGCTCTCCTGCACCTAATGCATTGCTCTGCAGCACCCCATGCATTGTCCTCCTGCACCCCATGCACTGCTCTGTTGCAGTCAATGTAAAGCTCTCCTTCACCCCGTGCATTGTTCTCCTGCACCCCGTGCATTGCTCTGCTGCACCCTGTGAATTGCTCTGTTGCACCCTGAACATTTCTCTGTTGCACCCCATGCACTGCTCAGTTGCACCCCGTTCATTACTTTCCTGCACCATGCGCATTGCTCTCCTGCACCCAATGCATTGCTCTGTGCACCCCGTGCATTGTTCTGTGCACCCCATGCATTGCTCTCCTGCACTCCGGGCATTGCTCCCTGTTGCACCCCATGCATTGCCCTGCTGCGCCCCGTGCATTGTTTTGCTTAATGCCATTCATTGCTCTGCTGCACCCAATACATCTGCAGCACCCTGTGCACTGCTCTCCTGCACCCCGTGCATTGCCCTGCAGCACCCTGTGCATTGTTCTCCTGCATCCCATTCATTGCTCTGTTGCACCCCGTGCATTTCTCAATTGCACCCTGTGCATTGCTCTGCTGCACCCCATGCATTGCTCTGTTGCAACCCATGCATTACTTTCCTGCACCCAATGCATTGCTCTGCAACACCCCGTGCATTTCTCTGTTGCACTCAATGCCAAGCTCTCCTGCACCCTGTGCATTGCTCTGTTCCATCCCATGCACTGCTCAGTTGCACCCCATTCATTACTCTCCTGCACTGTGTACATTGCTCTCCCGCACCCCGTGCATTGCTCTGCAGCACCCTGTGCACTGCTCAGTTGCACCCCGTTCATTACTTTCCTGCACCGTGTGCTTTGCTCTGCAGCACCCCATGCATTGCTCTGCAGTACCCCGTGCATTGCCCTGCTGCACTCCATGCACTGCTCAGTTGCACCCTGTTCATTGCTCTCCTGCACTCTGGGCATTGCTCCCTGTTGCACCCCATGCATTACTTTCCTGCACTGTGTGCATTGCTCTCCTGCACCCCATGCATTTGCCCTGCAGCACCCTGTGCATTGCCCTGCAGCACCCCATGCATTGCCCTGCAGCACCCTGTGCATTTCTCTGTTGCACTCAATGCAAAGCTCTCCTGCACCCCATGCATTTGCCCTGCAGCACCCTGTGCATTGCCCTGCAGCACCCCATGCATTGCCCTGCAGCACCCTGTGCATTTCTCTGTTGCACTCAATGCAAAGCTCTCCTGCACCCCATGCATTGCCCTGCAGCACCCCGTGCACTGCTCTGTGCGCCCCGCCCCGCCCCGCCCCGCCCCGCCCTTTCCGCGCCGCGCCCGGCCCCGCCCTCCCCCCTCTCCCTCCCCATTGGCCGCTCCCCGATCTCCCCTCTCCCATTGGCCACCCCCTTGCCGGTGGGCGTGCCGCGGCTCGGGATTGGCTGAGCGGCGCGAGGGGCGGGCGGAAGCTTCCAGAAGCGGCGGCGGCGGCGGCGGGGCCGCACCATGACGGCGGCGGGGCCGGGCCCGGGCCCGGGGCCCGGTGCTGGGCCGGGGGCGGTGTCGCTGGCGGTGAGCAGCAGCCTCAACGCCTTCCGGGCACACAAGCGCTACGGCACCGGGCTCACCATCGCCGAGTTCAAGGTACCGGCACCGGCACCGGGACCGGGCCTCAGCGGGGCCCGTGACGGGACCGGGGCCGGGGCGGTGTCGGGAGCGTTGCCCTAAACCCAGCCCCCGCCCCTCTCCCGGTTCCCGGTCCCGTTCCCGGTCCCTGGTGCCAGTTCCCGGTTTCCCGGTCCCCATCTCCCGGTTCCCGGTTTCCCGGTGCCGGTTCCCGTTCCTTCTCCGCGGTGCCGGTCTCCCCGTCCTCGATTCCCAGTCCCCGGTTCCCGGTACCGGTTCCCAGTCCTTGGTCCCCGTCCCCAGGGGCCGTTTCTCCGGTGCCGGTTCCCAGTTCCCCAGTGCCGGTCCCTGGCTCCCGTTCCCGGTTCCGATTCTTGGTGCCCGGTTCCCGGTGCCAGTCCCCAGTGCCGGTTCCCCGGTGCCGGTTCCCAGTTCCCTGCTGCCTGTCCATGGTTCCCGTGCCCAGTTCCCCGGTGCCGGTCCCTGGTGCTGGTCCCCAGTCCCTGGTACCGGTTCCCATTCCCGGTTGCCGCTTCCCAGTGCTGGTCACCGGTTCCCGGTGCCGGTTCCCGGTCCCCCAGCGCCTTCGTGTCCCCGCAGTGCAAACTGGAGCTGGTGGTGGGCAGCCCCGCGTCGTGCATGGAGCTGGAGCTGTACGGCCCCGCCGAGGAGCTGCTGGGGCGCCTGGACTGCGACGAGGCCCTGCTGGGCTCCTACCCGGTGACCGACGGTTGCCGAGTGCACGTGGGTCAAACTTCCCCGCTTTCCCCCTTTTTCGCCCCAAAATCAGGCTCTGAGGCGCTGCTGCCCCTTTCCCAACCCCTTTCCCAACCCCTTTTCCCCCCCCCCGTTCTCACCCCTAAATGGGGGTCCCAGTAACGGTACCCGCATGGAAGATGCTCCCAGTCCCTTCCCACACCTCAGGGACCCCGCTTTTCCCCTTTCTCACCCCAAAATTGTGTTCTGAATTGTTGCCGTCCCCTTTTCCCCCCCCAACCCCTTTTCCCCCTTTCTCACCCCAAAACCAGACTGAACCACTACTGCCCCCTTTCCCCTCCCCAACCCCTTTCCCCCCTTTTCTCACCCCAAAACCATACTCTGAAGCGCTGCCGCCCCCTTTCCCTCTCCCAATCCTCTTTTCCCCCTTTCTCACCCCAAAATCAGGCTCAGAACCACTGCTGCCCCCTTTCCCCCAAAACCCCCCTTTTCTCACCCCAAAACCATACTCCGAACCGCAGCCACCCCATTCACCCCCCAACCCCTTTTCCCCCTTTCTCACCCCAAAACCAGACTCTGAACCGCTGCTGCCCCCTTTGCTCCCCAAACCCCTTTTCTCCCTTTTATCACCCCAAAACCTGACTAAGAAACTCCTGCTGCCTGCTTTTCCCCCAATCCCCTTTTCCCCCTTTTCTCACCCCAAAATTGTGCTCTGAACCACTGCTGCCCCCTTTCCCCTTTCCCCAACCCCCTTTCCCCTCCCCAACCCCTTTTCCCTTTTCTCACCCCAAAACCAAACTTCAAACCACTGCCGCCCCCTTACCCCCCCCCAAAACCCCTTTTCCCCATTTCTCACCCCAAAACTGTGCTCTGAAGCGCTGCTGCCACCATTTCCACACCCCAACCCCCCTTTCCCTCCCCAACCCCCTTTTCCCTCTTTCTCACCCCAAACCCAGACTCTGAACCGCTGCTGCCCCTTCTCCCCCCCCCAACCCCTTTTCCCCCTTTCCCACCCCGAAGCGGGACCCCAAAACCAACGCCCCAAAACCCCCGCAGGTGATCGACCGCAGCGGGGCGCGCATCGGGGAGTACGAGGACGTGTCGCAGGTGCAGAAATACGAGATGCCCGAGAGCGACTACGACAAGCGCCCAGGTACGGTACGGGCGGCGGCAGCACCGGGAACCCCAGGAAGGGGGCCACGGGGACGCCCCCAGCCCCGTCCCCCGCGTGCCACGTCCCCCGCTGTCCCCGCAGAGTCCCTGCGGGCCTTCCTGAAGCAGCGGCAGTGGGGCCGTTACGACGAGGCGGCGGCGCGGCGCCAGGCGGCCGAGCAGGAGCAGCGGCGGGCGCAGGAGGCGGCGCTGGCGGCCGCCCTCCCGGTGGGCTCCCGCTGCCAGGTGCAGGTGCCGGGGCAGCCCTGCCGCAGGGGCACCATCATGTACGTGGGTACGTCCCCGACGCCCCCCTCGGTGTCCCCAACCTCCCCATTTTTCCCCTTTATTTTTCCCCTTTATTTTTCCCCTTTATTTTTCCCCTTTATTTTTCCCCTTTATTTTTCCCCTTTATTTTTCCCCTTTATTTTTCCCCTTTATTTTTCCCCTTTATTTTTCCCCTTTATTTTTCCCCTCCTTCCAGGTCTCACTGACTTCAAACCCGGCCACTGGGTGGGCGTCCGCTACGACGAGCCCCTGGGCAAGCACGACGGCAGGTGAGACCCCCACACGCCCCCTGCGCCCTCCCAGCACCCATGGGTGCTGCCGGGCCCCCCCTGACCCCCTTTTCCTCCCCCCCAGCGTCGGCGGCCGCCGCTACTTCGAGTGCCCCCCCAAGTACGGCGCCTTCGTCAAGCCGCAGAGCGTCACCGCCGGAGACTTCCCCGAGGAGGACTACGGGCTGGACGAGCTGTGAGGGGGGCGGCGCGGGGACTTCTCGCCCCCCTTTTTTCACCGTTTTCACCGTTTTTGTCTGTTTCTTTTCTTTTTTTTTTTTTTTTTTTTTAAATAATTATTATTGGTATTGAGGATGGCTCCGCCTCCCGCCCTTCCAGCGCTGTTTCCACCCCCCTCGAAGTGCCCCAAAAGCCCCCCCTAGCAGCGGGGAGGTGGGGGGGTGCCTCCCCCAGCCCCAAATCCCCCTGAATTTCACCCATTTCCCCTGCCTGGCCCTATCGTGGGGGCGGGGCTTCCTAGCGACCACGCCCCCCACTCCAACACCCAATCACTGCCCTGGGGGCGGAGCCGGAAGTGACGGCGGCGCCGGAAGCGGGGCGCAGCGGTGAGTGGCAGCGCGGCCGCACCGGGGGCGCCTCCCCCCCCCCCCCCCCCCTCACCGCCTCCCCCCGGTTCCTTCCCCGCAGCCCCGGCCCCGATCGCTCCCCGGATGGCGGCGGCGGGCGGGGGCCTGAGGCGGGAGGCGCTGAGCCTCTACCGGCAGCTGCTGCGAGCCGCCGCCGGCAAACCGGGCTTCGCGGCGCGGATCCGCCAGGAGTTCCGGCGGGGAGCGGCGCTGCCCCCCCGGGACCGGCTCCGCGCCGAGTTCCTGCTCCGCCGGGGCCGCCGCCAACTGCAGCAGCTCCGGGCCCCCAGCACCGCCCGCATGGGCGTCTTCGGGGCCCCCCCCGGTGGCTGTGCCGCGACCGGGGCGGGTCCCGGTGCAGCTCCCGGTGCAGGCGTTGGGCCCGGAGCCGGGCCCGGTTCGGCTCCCGGTGCTGGGCCCGCTCCCGGTCCCTCTCCCGGTACAAGCGTTGGGCCAGGACCCGCTCCCGGTTCGGCTCCCGGCCCCTCCCGCCGCCAATAAAGCCCCTCGGGGGCCGTTCCCCGCGCCCGGTGCCGTTTATTGAACGTTTCATGGGGGGGGGGGCAGGGGCGGCTCCGGGACACCGGGCGGGGCCTCCCGGCGTGCCCCGCGCGCAGCCACCGGGCGGGGCCGGTTCCCGGGGGCGGGGCGGCGCTGACGGACGCGCGGCTCCGCCAACGGGCAGCGGGGGCCCCGCGGGACCGGCGGCGGCGGGGACGGGGACGGAGGCGGCGGCCATGGGCTGGTGGTGGGGAGGCGCGGGGCGGGCGGCGGCGGCGGCGCTGAGGAGGCTGCGGGGGGCGGCGCGGGGGGCGCAGGGGGGGTCCCGGTACAGCCCCGGCCGCCCCCCGCCACCCCCCCCCCCCGCCCACCGCCACCGAGCTGGAGCGGGCGGACGCGTGGCTGCTGCGGAAGGCGCTGGAGGGCGGTGAGGGGCGGGGCTAAAAGGAGGTGGGCGGGGCTAAGGGGGTGGGCGGGGCTAGGGGTGGGGCTACGGGAGGTGAGCGGGGCTAAGGGAGTGCGGGTGTAGGGGAGGTGGGCGGGGCTAAGGAGAGGGGGCGGGGCTAAGGGAGGGGCGTGGTTATGGAGGTGGGCGGGGTTAAGGGTGGGGCAACGGGAGGTGGGCGGCGATAGGGGCGGGGCTACAGGGATGGGTGGGGCTAAGATGCTGTGGGTCTGTGGTAGGTGGGCGGGGCTACGGGAGAGGGGCGTGGCTAGCGGAGGTGGGTGGAGCTATGGGTGTGGGCGGGGTTAATGGAGGGGTGGGGTTGCGGGAGGTGGGCGGGGCTAAGGGAGGGGGCGGGGCCTTGGGGAGGAGGTGATGGGGAGGGGGAGAATGCAGGGGGCGTGGCTAGGGGGCGTGGCTACAGGAGGTGGGCGGAGACAAGGGAAGGGGCGGGGCCTTGCGGAGGGGGAGGGCCAATGGGTGGGGCTCGGAGGGGGCGGGGCTACATGAGATGGGCGGGGCTAAGGGAGGGGGCGGGGCTGTGGGGAGGGGAGAGCACAGGGGTGCTGTAGGGGGTGGGAGTAATGGAAGGGGCGGGGCTTATGTGGGCGTGGTTTTATTGGGGGCGTGGCCGGGGGGGAGGGGCGTGGTCAGGGGTGATGGGGACCCCCCGCCCCCCCCCCAGGGCTCCTGTCCTGGTTCCGCAACGGGCTCCTGGCCACCGGCATCGGCGTCATCTCCTACGTGCAGAGCGACACCGGGCGCGACGCCGCCTACGGTGGGTGGGGGGGGGGGCACCGGGACCCCCCCAGGGACCCTCCCCCACCCACAGCGCCCCCACCCCCCCCGGGGGTCACCCCCCGAAGGACCCCCCCCAGGACCACCCCCTGGGATACTCCTCCCAGGGGTCACCGTCCTAAAGGATCCCGCGGGGATTTCCCCCCCAAAAAAGGGTCACCCCCCCAAAAAAAAAACACCCCCTGGGTCACCCCCCCCCCCCCTCCAGGGGTCACCCCCTCAGGGCCACCACCCACTCCTTGGGACACCCCACTAGGGCGGCCCCCCCCATGGCCACCCCCCCATCGCAGCATCACCCCACACCCAAACCCCCCAGATGTCACCAAAACCCCCCAAACCTCCCCCCAACCCCCCCACATCTCCCCCAAATCTCCACCAAGCCCCCAAAATCTCCCCCAAACCTCCCCCAAGACCCCCAAATCTCCCCCAAACCTCCCCCAAGAATCCCAAATCTCCCCCAAAACCCCCCAGATCTCCCCCAAACCTCCCCTAACCCCCCCAAATCTCCCCCAAGACCCCTAAATCTCCCCCAAAACCCCCAAATCTCCAACCCCCCAAAATCTCCCCCAACCTCCCCAAATCCCCCAAAACCATAAACCTCCCTGAAACCCCCCAAACCTCTCCCAAACCCCCTCAACCCCCCAAATCTCCCTAAATCCCACTCGGGGGGGGGGGGGGCATCACCCCATAACCCCCCACCCTCCCCCATCTCTCATCCTACCCATTTTGGGGCCATTTGCTCCATTTCCTCCATCTCCACCCCGTTCCCCTCCCCAGCCATGCGCCGCCCTAACCCAATTCTTTTTTTTTTTTTTTTTTTCTTAAAAACCCCGTTTTTAGGGTTTTTCATCCTGGGGGGCCTGTGCGTGTCCTACGGGGCGGGCTCCTACCTGCTGAACCTGGTGCTGCTGCGGCGCCCCATGATGCTGCCGGCGCCCACGGCCGCCGCCAACGCCGCCGCCGCCGCGCTGCTCGCCCTGCTCTGGCTCTGCGCCCTCTCCCTCTACGTCGGGCGCCTCGAGGTCGAGATCGTCCCCGAGGAGCCCCCCCCCGAGCACCGGCGGCCCCCCGAGAAGTAACTGGGGGGGTGGGGGGACGACGACCCCCTGAAGAGAGAGCACGCTGCCAAAAACGATGCGAAAAAAATCGCCAGAAAGGGTGAAACGGCGCATGAACCCCCCCCCCCCCCCCAAAATAGCGCATCAGCCCCGAAATGTCACAAAAAGCCTGAAATATCTCCCCAAATCTGCATGGATTAACCCCCTCTCCCGCCCCCTGGGTTGGGGTTGCTTGCCCCGCCGCGCTGGGGCCTGGTTTGGTGCCCAAACTCCCCATTTTGGTTGCTTTGGATTTATTTTCTCACCTGGGGAGGGGAGGGGTGGGTTGTGCCCACACCCCCTGAGCGCAACCTCACCCCAAGAAACGGGGGGGTTCACGTGGAATCCACCCAAAGCAGCTCCCGCTCCCCAAAAACCCGCGTCCGCGTGGTTCCGCTGTTGGGTTTTGTGTTAAAAAAAAGGAAAAAAAAAAAAAGAAAATTAATAAAAAAAGGGGGGGGGGGGGGAGCTCCCAGTGTTGCGGCGCGCAGAGGTTTTGCTTGCACACGGGTCGGGCGCCGTACTGGAAACGGGCGTTTTTGGACTTAATTCTTCGCAGCCCTCACCCTGCTGGGCTGGGCTGGGCAATAAAATTGATGAAAAAGCCCCGTTTCTGCCCAATTTGCTCACTGGGGGGGGGTTGGAGCGGAGGCACCGTGGGGTCAGGATGGGATTTTTCCTGCGGAGCGAGGGGAAACCCCGCTGGTGGCCGCCGCTTCCCTCCCTGCACCAATTTGCCCCATTTTGGCCCAGATAGGTTAAAAATTGGGGGAAAAACTGGAAAAGCCAAGAGCAGACGGGGCCGCAGGTGCTCGCACTCGTGCCTCAGCTGGATTTTGTACAATTTTTGTCCAGAAAAACCTGATTTGGGGGCAAAGCCGAGCTGGGGAGGCCCCACCAGGTGCCATTTGGGGGCTCCCAGGGTTTTGCCGGCCCCCAAAAAGCTCAAAAACCTCCCCCAGCCCCAAAATTTCCCAGCAGAAATTTGAAGCACCCAGCGACTCCTTCAGCTCCCAGCTTGCCGCTGGCTCCCAGTTTGTGAAGCCCGGCGGGGAACTGGTCCCAGTTTGCCCACCGCCCCCGCACGAGAACGCCGCAGCAAATACACCATTTCTTGTTTTTTTTTTTTTTTTTTTGTTCTTTTTTTTGTTCTTTTCTCTTTAAATTCAGCAGTAAAAGGGCTCGTCTGGCCCCGAGCGTTAAACATTTTCATGCACTAATCGCATCGGCCCTGGAAAATACCACAAATTGTTAAAAACGTCCTTAAAAGAAGCATAAAAGGCAAAGTCTATCACCAAGAACTACGGGATGGAGTTTGTTAGGCCCTAAAATACAAAGAAAGAACCGTTACGTTTTTCTCTTTACACGCAGCCGGCGCTTTTTTTTCCTGCGAAACCCCGCGTTTTGGGGAGCGGCCCTGCAGGAGCGGCTCCTGGCTCCTTCGCCAGTGGAAAACACCCAAAAAAGACGAAAAAAATAAGCCAGGGGTGGCCCAAAATCCAACTTTTTTTGGAGAAATTTATTCCCGTAGTGATCGATTTTTATTTTTTTTTCTGAGGGTGGATTTTTTTTTTGTCCTGATTTTTTTTTTTTTATTGTACACCGGAGGAAAAAAAAAAAATGGAAGTTTTTATTTAAACAATAACTTACGTCTTGCTTCAAAGCTACATTTCAAATACAATGTCCCTATCGTGATGGGGAGGAGGGGGGGGTTACAAAAAAAAAAAAAAAAAGGGGGTGGATTTCAGCCTAACAGGAAAACCTATTACACAGGGAACGGGACAAAAAAAAATAAAATTAAAAAAAAAATCCCCAAAAATTGGGCGTTCTGCCCCAAACCTGGCCGCGGGGTGAGGGCGGCAGCGGGCGCAGGGGGTGAGGAGGGAGCAGGATCCGGCCTCGGGGCCGAAGCTCTCCCGGGGGACTGCAGGGAAGGGGGGAAATGGTTAAAACGCAGTGTTTTGCCCCATTTTGGGGCGTGGGGAGGGAAAGGGGAGCAGCAGCAGCGAAGCCGCGTGGAGACGGCTCCCGAAGTGCCCAAGGACTTGGCTCCGGGGGCTCCGAGTAGTGTTTGTTTTTTTTTATTTTGCCTATTTTTGCCTTTTTTCCAGCCGTTTGTCAGCACTGAAAAGTGACGAATTTGATCCCCCCGCCCCCTCCAGCTGAGCAAAAAGGCACCAAAATCCCACTTTTTTACCAGGAAAAAGGCCACCTCCGCCCGCCCGGGCCCTGACGCAAGACCTCCCTTGGATGAGACTCGGGGTTTTGCTTCGTTTCTGTTTTGCCAGTTTTTAAAAAGTAAAAAAAAAAAATAAAAAAAATCAGAAAACAAAAAGAAAACAAAAAAAAAATAAAACAAAAACCCAGCGGCCGCTATTTACACCAACACTTTCGTTTTAAAGCATGAGAATATAAAATCTGGAGAATTGGGGGGGGGGAAAAAGCCCTTTTGAGGGTTTTTGCGGTCCGTAACGAAGCCGCCCGCGCCTCCCCCTTCTTCTGGTTTTGTGTGTTTTTTTTTTTGGGGGGGGGGGTCCTGCGAGCGGCGAGGGAAATCCTGGGGGGAAAACGAGGGAAATCCTGGGGAAACAGCGGCGTTAAAGTGCGAAGAGACCCGGGAGGGGCGGGAGGAGCCTTCCCTGTGCTCTCCCAGTGGTACCATGAAAATCCAGTTTAAAGCCGCCCCCGGACTGGGGGAGGCCGACGGCGGTGGCAGGGGAAGGCTCGGGCGTCCTCGCCGCGGTCACGGCAGCCAAATTCCGGGTTTCCTTCCCCAAAACGACACCCACCCAGCCTCCCCTTCAAAATCAGCACCGGTGTTTCTGAAGGAAAAGGAAAAAAAAATGGGGGGAAAAAAAAAAAAAGCCAAAAAAAAAAAAAAATCCAGACAAAATGGGGTGGGGTCCCCCTGGCTCCCCTCCGGTAAGTGCTTAATGCCAGAATTCCTGGAAATGGGGAGAAATGGGGGGGTTCCCGGCAAAAAGGCAACGCCGAGCGCCCTCGAAGGTTTTGTTGCTCTCTGGTGCTCGCTCGCAGCACGATTTTGAGGGAAACGGCCCCTATTTTGGGTCGGTCCCGGGGAGGTCAGACAAGGGCTGGGTGCTGCTGGAGGGGCCTCGGGGCGCGGGATGGGTCCTGGGGTGCGTCAGGCCGGGGTGGGCGAGCCTTGGAATGGGTTGGAAAGCGTCGGGTGAGCCTTGGGCCACCTCGAGGGAGCCGTGGGCCACCCGGCGTGAGCCTCGGGATGGCTCGGGTGGTGCTGGGGGGGCGCTGGGCCACCTCGTGGGAGCCTTGGGGTGGTTCAGAACGCGTTGGGCAACGGCTTGGGCTGTGCTCGATGAGCCTTGGGGTTGCTTGGGCCACGTTGGCTGGGCCTCGGGCCACGTTGGGTGAGTCTTGGGCCACGTTGGGTGAGCCTCGAGGTGGTTTGGGCCACGTTGGCTGGGCCTTGGGCCACGTTGGCCGAGCTTTGGGTCACACTGGATGAGCCTTGAGATGGTTTTGGCCATGCTGGATGAGCCTTGGGCCACCTCGCGGGAGCTTTGGGCCACCTCGTGAGAGCCTCGGTTGGTTTGGGACCGCGCGGGCCCAACTTGGGCCGTGTGGGACGAGCCTTGGGCCTGGCGGGACCGCGCTGCATCACGCTGGAGGAGCCTGGGGTGTGGTGGAGGAGCCTCGGGCTGTGCTGGACTACATGGGATGAGCGTTGGGCCATGGCAGATGAACCCTGGGCTGTGCTGGACCACGTAGGATGAAAGCCGAACCATACCAGATGAGTTCTGGGCCACGTCGGATGAGCCACAGACGGTGCTGGACCACGTCGGATGAACACTGAGCCACATCAGATGAAACTTAGACCACGTAGGATGAGCCCCGGGCTGGGCTGGACCACGTTGAGTGGGTGCTGGACCACATCAGATGAACCCTGGGCTGGGCTGGACCACGTTGGACGAACACTAAGCCACATCAGATGAACCCTGGACCACGGAGGATGAGCCCCGGACTGTGCTGGACCACGTTGGATGGGTGCTGGACCACGCTGGATGGGTGCTGGACCACGCTGGATGGGTGCTGGACCACGCTGGACCACATCAGGAGAGCCTCGGGTTGCACCAGACGCCGCCAGCTGAGCCCCAGGCCGTTTATTCGCGCCGTGGCCGCAGCCCGCAGGACGCAAGGGGCTTGGCGGTGCCGAGCCCCGGTGGCTTTCTGCTCACGTCCGCAGCCGAGCCCAAAGCCGGGGCTCGGCCCCCACCCTCTCCTCGCCCCCTGACGGAAACCAAAGGGGGGCAAAAATCCTCCCGGGGCCAGTCCGGGCGCCCCAAGTCTGCGGTGGGGTCAGGAGAGGGCGAGCACAAGCCCAGCGCCCGCCGCCCGTCTCCACGCGGCGCCTGAGACCAGACCGAGAGATTTTTTTTTTCTTTTTTTTTTCTTTTTTTTTTTTTTGAAGTTTTCTTTTTATCCTCCCCCCCCCCACCCCCTTCTCTCCCTCCATCTCTCTCTCTCTCTCTCTCTCTCTCTCTCTCTCCGGCTCACAGCGAGTGCTGCTCCGCGTGGAGCGGGGCCGGGAGGAGAGGTTGGACGGGCGACTGCGGCGACGGCGGAGGGGTCTGGGGGGGCGAAGGCTGGGCCGTGCCCGGCGCGGCGGGGAGGAAGGGGGCGCCGGTGGGGGCGGCGGATGGAGAGCCGGGGGCGGCACTGGGGGTGTCGAGGATGGGCCGGTTGTAGAAAAAGAAGGGGCACTGCTGGATGAAGAGTTCGATGATTGTCTGGTAGGTGCGGGTGGCCGTCAGGGCGTCCATGGTGCTGAAGTCGGGGCGCATCAGCGTGGGCCAGAAGCAGATGGAGAGGTTCTCGCTCGTCATCAGGTTCACCCGGTGGTTGTGGCTGACCCTGCGGGAGGGGACGAGGCCGTCGCGGGGACGATCCCACCGCCGGCCCTGCCTGGCCCCACAGAGACCCCCCCTCGCGCCTCCGAACCCCGGTACGTACTTGTTCAAGTGCCCGATGACGTATTTGAAGACCTCGTAGTTCTCCTTGGGAAACTTCCTCAGCACCTCCTTCAGCGCGTGGAGCTTCTGCTCCCGGTCGTTGATTTCTGTCGAGAGAGAGAGGGGACGGATGCAGGGAGGGAAAACGGGGAAGGACGCGGAGGTGGCAGCCAGCAGGGGCTGCCCCGGCTCTGCTGGCCCCCTGAGACCCCTTCCGAATGAGGGGATTTGGCTCAAAAAGCACCAGCAGGCATTAGAAACACTCCGGAGTAACAAGCGACACTAATGAACCACTCATTAGCGCTGTGAGGTACGCTGATAAAGTAATTATCATGCCAAAAGGCAGTAATTAAAATCAAAATGACGCCGCCGGCAGCCACCCCGAAGGCTCCTCCGCTGCCACGCAGATGCTCAGCGCGTTTCCCCCACGCACCTCGTGGTTTGGGTTTTTTTTGGCAGATTTTATAAAAATCCTGGGCAGACGGTGCTGGGAACGTGGTGGCAGCGAGGGCCAAGCAGCAGCACATTTTGGGGCACAAAACGTTCCTCTGACGGTGTTCGGGAGGAATTTGGGGTCCTGGAAGGATGAACAGCGGGGTCCAGCCCCGGTGCTACTCACTGTGGGCCTCCACCAGCTCGATCTGCATGTTGTACGGGACCAGGGGGTCGGGCAGCTCCGAGAAGAAACTCTTCATGGCCCCGGCCACAGTGTTCACGGTGAAATCCTTCTCTGCCAGGTCCAGGTTGTGATCTGCAAGGCAAAGGGGCTGCAGGGTTACACCCCAAGAGTGGAGAGGGACCCGAAGCACGGAGGGGGTTTAGGATGGGCAGCGGGGTCCTGGGGGATGCTGGTTTTATTCTGAGATGGAGTTTTGTCACTTTATGTTGCTTAAAGCCCTGAACTTCCTCCCCAGAGGAACTGACCCCAGCCCTGCAGCCTGCGCTGACCTCAGGACAGCTCCAATTTCCATGGGTTTGGTTCATTTAATAAATGATGAACCTCTTCTGATCCCCAGCAGCTGAGCCACTGGGTGCTGAAGGAGAGCGCACAAGGAAAACGATAAAACCGGGCTTCTGGGAAGCAAAACCCAGAAAAACGTGGGGTATGGACACTCCTGATGCCCAGAGCTGGTTATTGGAACCTAACCCAGTGCTGCAAACACCAGGTGAAGACCCATCAGGTTTGTCTGGGTTGTAAAAATCACCGTGGTTTAATGCGGCTGTGGTCCACACATGATAAAACGGGTTTTTATGTGTTAAAATGGGTTTTTATGTGTTAAAATGGGTTTTTATCTGTTCAAATGGGTTTTCATCCTTGTTAAAATGGGTTTTCATCTGTTAAAATGGGTTTTCATCCCTCCTAAACACACTCCCCTTGCTGTGGGATCATTGCCCTAAGGGGGGAGCCGGGGTTTTTCCGAGCACAGATTTTTGGGTGTCCCCAATTTTACTGCACAGAGCCAGCCCCACCACAGCCAGAGCCCTGGTTTAGGGTGCGGGTGTTACCCTGGTCGAACTGCCGCTGCAAGCTCTCCATCTCGGAC